>NW_016808133.1:2065226-2143173 GCF_001698545.2 Rhinopithecus bieti
TTTGAGACAGAGTCTCGCTCTGTCGCCCAGGCTGGAGTGCAGTGGCCGGATCTCAGCTCACTGCAAGCTCCGCCTGCCGGGTTTACGCCATTCTCCTGTCTCAGCCTCCCGAGTAGCTGGGACTACAGGCGCCCGCCACTTCGCCCAGCTAGTTTTTTGTATTTTTTAGTAGAGACGGGGTTTCACTGTGTTCACCAGCATGGTCTCGATCTCCTGACCTCGTGATCCGCCCGTCT
Organism: Rhinopithecus bieti; assembly: GCF_001698545.2. Lineage (NCBI taxonomy): Eukaryota > Metazoa > Chordata > Mammalia > Primates > Cercopithecidae > Rhinopithecus > Rhinopithecus bieti. Next base: position 2,065,463 of record NW_016808133.1, read on the forward strand.
CGGCCTCCCAAAGTGCTGGGATTACAGGCTTGAGCCACCGTGCCTGGCCTGAACTGTTCTTAAAGAAAGCCTTAGGAATCTATTGAGATAGTGGGTAGCATTCTGGAGTTTGGGACCCTGGCCTTTCTAATCACCACTAGCAGTTTGGATACCTTTGCCATACACCAAGAATTGTGTCATTCACGGAACATTCTGTCTTTCAAATTCCTTGTACATGCGAGTAAATCTTGGCTTATTTTCCCAACAACAAATTCACTGATCTGTTCATTCATCTTTCCTCCACCTATTCTGTCTTGTTGTTAACTATGCCATCCCTTTCTGTGTCTTAGGTTCTCAACTCAAGTCTTAATAGTACTTTCGAATCCTAAAGGCTACCATATGGGTCTCCGTGTTACAGTGAAGGGAAAGAACGTGAGTATAGCAAGTGCATAGAGAACCACCACATAAGTGCATCCCTAAAATCAGAGATCAAGGACAGATAATGTCACCATTCAAAGTCAGCTTTTTAACTATTATCAGATAAGTAGTAATCTTGGTAATTGCAACATTTTTATGGTAACTGCCAACTGTTGCATGGAACCTGGAAAAGGGAGAGTTCAGAAGCAAACAGTTTGCCCAGTTTATCTAGCCCTTCCCAAAGTGGAGGGAAAAAGACTCTGAATTCAAAAGTGTTAAGAAATTATAGTTACTTTAATAGCAAAATCTATACTGGCACTGAGAGAGCTTTCCATGGTCTTCCCTAGACTGGATGAAATTACCCAAAAAAAACTCCCTTGGCTTTGATTCTCTGCTCAATCACTCAATTACTCTTTCAGATAACTTGCTAGGAAGTTTGCACAGTGCATCAGAATGTTTTTGTCCATATAAATGCCTAGCTCTCTGTCTCCCATCTCATCCCCTCACTTCCTAGTGTAAATCAGTGGTCTGGGTTCTACTGCAGTCTCCAGGGCCTTGGTTGATGTGATTTACTCTCTCTAGAGGCTGGTCTTGGATCATCCTGCATCATCCCTAGGATGCCTCAGCTGAACTAGCCTACCAACTTATTTCTTTGCTCTCAGTTGTAACATTAGAGAAATCCAAGATTGCAACCACAAAGATTAAGGGGAAAAAATGCACTATGAGAAAGTAGTGCAGCTGTTTTGGAAACAGAGCAAATAAAAATGTCAGCAACCTTATTTGCAAATAACCAGGTCAATCAAAAGGGCTGTTGATGCGGGTAATTACAAGCCTCGACCATCCATCACCTGGATCTGAGATACACAGGCACTCCTGCAAGGGGAGGCGTCTCATTTCACCTACAATGCTGCAGGTTTTCTCATTTAAACATGCATCCCCTCACCCTGCCAAATGTAAACCACACTCATTTATATTAGTGAGGATTTTCCCTGCCTCTGGGTTTCTTGCTGGCATCTCTCAAGACTGCTCCTCACATTAGCTGGGCTGTGATATGCTTCCAAGCAAAAGGACCATCTCTGCAGAAACAGATGTTAGCCTCCCCAGGCACAGTGTGCCCTCTCCCTGTGATATGCTCTCTAAATTTGCATTTGTGCTGTCAGTCAGGGAATTGCACAGAATGACAATTGATGCCACCAGTAAAGGAAGTTAGGATGGGAGTAAAGGATGGGGAAAAAGGATAGAATAATTAATGAATGGCTCCAGAGTGGGGAATGGGCTCTCAGCTCACATAAGCTTTTGAAGTCTAGTAGGGTTAATTGTTTCTATGTCAGCCTCACAATAGCTTTCATCTCAGGAGATGGAACGGAATGAGTCTTAATTAGCCAACCTGACCTAATCTCATAGTCAGCTACATATAGGACATCACCCATTGTGTTCTCAGTTCTTCTGGAATGAATTAAAACACACGCACACACACACACACACACACACACACACACACACACACACAGAACTCAGGAAAGTGGATAGTCATCCCCTCATGGAAGGGTGTGGGAGGAAGTGCCAGTGTTGTCGCTGTAATGCATCTGAACCCAGCCTTGCTTGAGGCAGGCCTGTATGTGGGTGCTGGTGGGTAGACCCTTAGGTTTTTTGCTGAGAGACAGCCTCTGCGATGGAGATTGTCTGCAGGAGGTTGCTCTGAAGAACAGCACCTAGAAGGAAGAAAGAGAGGGAACAGAAGGGGAAACTGAGCTGTGATGCAGTTGCAACAAATGCCTCATTCAACCTCACAGTGGCTGTGCAACTGGGATAGCCCACAAAGTTGTCCTAGAATTAGGCTGGGGCTGGGTCTTTGTACCAAGCACAGGCCAGTCATTGAATGAGGCTGCCCCCAAAGAAGGGGCATAGCCTGATACCTCGGCACTTCCTTCAACCAAATTCTCAGAGAGGGATTCAGGTGGGGACTCTCAGCAGCCTGCTGGCCTTGACCTAAAGGCAGAACTGGAGGGCGCTGTGGCTTCTGCCCTACAGCTGCTGGCCCTTTAAGTAGCCCAGAGTGCAGGTGGATAATTACCTCACCACCTTACCACCTGTCAGCTTTCTGACCAGAGCAGAGTTTAGAGAGGGTTCCTGTAACCAACAAAAGGGTCTGGCTGCTTTCCACTTGTGGAAAGAAGTCAAAAGAATAATGCATTATGATCAAAGAGAGTGAGATTTTTCTATTTTCCATGCTAGGAAGGGGAAGAGTAGAAAGCAATTTCACTCATCCATTTGTGGAGGGAACATAGGGGTTGTTAAAGAGGGGTTTAGAATGTAGAAGAGGGAGGAGTGGTACGAGGAGGTGCCAGGTGGCGTGACTTGCTCCAGTGGCTCATCTTGAGTCACTGTTCCATTTGGTGAAGGAGCTGGTGCCACTGTAGATCCTGCCAGGTTATAAATTAATCACACTCAATCTTGTAGTCAGTCTTCAGCCAGGAGTGGGTTCCGGCCTCAAAGTAATCTTTTGTTGGAGAGAGAATTCTGGAGGTGTCAGGTCCCTATCAGGATCCAACTCCTGAGGCTTCTAAGGAAATAGACGACCAGATAAGGGAGCATAGTGTGTGCCTGCAAGCATCTAGGTGGCACACGTCTGTAATTCCAGCTACTTGGGAGGCTGAGACACAAGAATCCCTTGAACCCAGTAGGTGGAGGTTGCAGTGAGCCAAGATTGCACCACTGCACTTCACCCTGGGTGAAGAGTGAGACTCCATCTCAAAAAACAAACAAAAAACATTATTTGGCCAGGCACAGTGGCTCACGCCTATAATCTCAGCACTTTGGGAGGCCAAGGTGGAAGAATTGCTTGAGGTCAGGAATTTGAGACCAACAACATAGTGAGACCCTATCTCTACAAAATAATACTACTTTTAAAATCAGCCAAGAGTGGGTGCGCACCTGTGGTCCTAGCTGCTCAAGAAGATCACTTGAGCCCAGGCTCAGTGCACAAGGCTGCAGTGAGTCATGATAGCACCACTGCACTCCAGCCTGAGAGACAGAGTAAAACTATGTATCAAAAAAAAAAGTTATTTTGTAAAGAATGAGGAAGGACTCATTTGCAAATGTGAGTTTTCCTGTGCTGTGGCTTACTTTAAATCCATCTCAAGCTACCAGTAGAGAAGGACCACCCGAGGGTTTTCTAGGTCCACGTTTGGCCTAGAAAGTCCAAGTTAATTGAAAACAAAGCAGTTAAAGTTCATTCCCAATTTGCTGCCCTGCTAGGATCAGAAGGAGGGGTTTTATGATGTTCCTGTTGGCTTTGGATGACACAGATCCCTGCTGTCCTTGTGGGGCAAGGCAGGCTGCCCTGGGTGGGCCCCTGTGGTTTAGGGAGGGAAGCAGGAAGCAAAGGAGGAGGAAGAAGTGCCGCAGGAGTTTGGGTAAAGTTCCTGCTGCAGCACTCAGTGAATTATCCACTTACAGTGTCCATGGAGTTAGGCAGCAGCAGAAACTTTGTGGGACAGAGTCTGCGTGTCACCTTCAGTCTCCTCGTTCGTTTACACAGTTCTATCCCATCAGTGCCTCTATTCCCACCCCTTTTCCCCTCCTCCCTCTGGTCACCTGGGGTTTCATCCTGAGCGCCATCGCCCAGACCCCTTCAAGGGCACTGAGTACACAGTAGCCGCCTGATAGACATTGGTAGATGGTATTTTGGTCCCACAGGCTCTCCAGGTTGGCCCCAGAAGAGACCACAGGATCTCATCATCTTCCCTGTTGATATTGTCTGTGGTCAACCTGTATTTGTTCCTCAGATGGAGCTGATGTTTACATAACTTTTCCTCCAAAACACAAAACAACAACCCCATACGTGCAAATGACTTACACGCCACAGTCGTGATTTATAACCAAGCTAAGTTGTGGCCACATCTCAGGAACATGGGAAAGGATGGATGGGAAGGAAGCGAATGGAAGAGATTCCTCAGGACCAAGGAATCCTATTTTTCTAACATGATAGGATGTGCCAAATATGGGTAGGACGCCTGTCCCATATCCAAGACTTGCTGAGGGCAAGAACAGCAGGATCTTCTGAAGGGTTCATCTCTAGGCCTCAATCCTTTGCCTAGATCAGGCTTTCTCTAAGATTTTCCCATTACTGGGGTTGGCAGGGAAGGTGTATGCAGGTGGCCTTGGCACTGGCTTTTTTCTCAGCAAAACAAGTTATCAGTCAATGCAACAAAGCTAGGGATGGCTGATTTGGGTTTTTTGTTTTTTTTTTTTTTAGATGGAGTTTCACTCTTGTCGCCCAGGCTGGAGTGCAATGGCGTGATCTCAGCTCACTGCAACCTCCGCCTCCTGGGTTCAAGCGATTCTCCTGTGGGCTGAGTTCTTTATTTTAACCAATTGAGGGACTGGAGAAATGAAGTGTGATGAATCATTACCCGCAATATTTCTTTTCCAGGTTTTCTCATGAAGGAGGAAAGATACACATGCGCATGCATATACATATACACACATATACACATTCACATATGCACACATGCACACTTTGTGTAAAAGTATTGTGATCAGAAAACACACATGAGTTCCTGGGGAAAAAGCTAGACCAAAAGACCTGAGACAGGGCACACAGCTGGCAATGCCTGCAGCCCTGGAGTCTCACTCTATCATTTCTATGAAGTTGTAGTGCTGCCTTCAACAAGTCAATTAACCTTCTTTCCTTCCACTCCCTAATCTTCTAAGCAGAAAAGAACAACATAGACCCAGCTCAGAGGAGTGTCAGGAGATTAACCTACATCTTCAAAGGGCTCATGATCATTAGAGTGCTATGTAAAGGGTGGATGTTGTTATTTTTATTAAAAAGCTGGATGACTACTCCTGAGCTCTGTCTGCCACCTTCCCCAGGCCTCTCTGGATTCTGCTGAGTGAGGGGGTGAAGCTGTTTCTGGAATGTGTAAAATGGAAATGTCCTAGGCCTCTGTGCTCTAAGGTTAAGTGAATGTTCTCTGCAAATAGCACTGGTTTGGTGCAACGTGGAGGCACTTCAACAGCGTGTATATACTGATAAAATGTTAAAGAACAGGAATGGCATTTGGGTGTGAAATCGAACTTTCAAGGTGGTGGTAGGGTGGTGACGGGAGAAGGAGATAACATTTAGCCAGTGCCAAGTACTGTGAAAACTCCTTATCCAGTGTGAATAGAACTGGCATTTTGGTCTGCTGAAAAGTCAGTGGAAGCGGGGAACCGCACAAAGTGATATACTCATACCTTAAGCATTTTACTTTAACTTAAGACATGGATCTGTACATTTCTTTGCCAATCTATTGATTAAAGCTCAAAACCCTGCCTTTAAGTCCAAGTCCCTGACCAGTGTGCCAAATCATTATTCTTGCATAAACCACATCTGCAATCCATCATCTAAGATCTCCAGTTTAAGACTCTTTAAAGTGGAGCAGGAACTTACAGATACGTGTGAGCAATGGACAGTCTTTCTCGATGTTTGCTGTTTCCCCCACTCTTTTACAGTTGTCTCACATGCACGTAATCTGATAGTAATTTACTCTAACTGCTTGCCTTTATGGAGACTCTCCAAAGCATTTAAGTTACTGTGTCATAGAAACAACAATGCTCTTTCTTTTGCACTCATATTTCATGGATTTAAGTAATGTTTAATTAAATCACATATTACATATTGTAGTTACAATTAGCAAAACAGGTTTGATAACAGATGCACCTAATTTTGGAATGCCTCTGTCTCAGCAGGTGAAGGAGGGCATGTAGGAAGGGCACGGGGGCCATGGGCCCCTATCTGGCTTCACTCAGGAAGACGCAGATGGTTAAAATGTCAAGTGGGTTAGGTAGAAATTGGGTAAAGAGAGCTTCTATCTGTTACTTACTCTACTGCATTTAATCCTTATGATGAGTTTGCTACTATCATCTCTATTTTACAGATACAGTATTTGAAGTCCAAAGAAGCTGGATATCACGCCCAAAGTCAAACAGCTAGAGAGCAGTGAACTTGGAATGTCAGTCCAGATCTGTTTGGGCCCATATGCAGGCTCACTGAGGACTAAGGTTCTTTTAGGGAGTGATCTCTTCACCTGCAGCCTCAGATTTTTGAAAGAATCATACAAGTTTACATATTGACTTGGAAATGTGAGCAGGAACCTGGTCCTTCAGCCGTGACGATTGTTCTTTCTTCTAAATCAGTGGTTCTCAACGTGTATCCCCTGACCAGCAGCAGCAGCATCTGGGAGCTTGTTGGAAATGTGAATTCTCAGGCCCCATCCCGGATCTATCGAATCAGAGCTCTGAGTCCGGCAAGCTGTGTTTTGAAAGCCCTCCAGAGATTCCAATATGTGCAGATACATTCTGATATTATATATTATGATACGTATTGAGACCCACTGCTCTGTATGTTTTATTCATTCATTCATTGGAAAAAATGCCTATTGACCGCTGTGTGACAGAGGCCGGTTAACAAACGATGAATGCAGAGAGGGCACCTGACTTCCCGGAGCTTACATTCTATGATGTAGCTGATTCTCTACCACTGCCCAGGTCCTGATGCTCCAGGCAGGCCCAGCCAGGAGCCTGCTCCACAGACTCCTGAAGATCTTCTCCCACTGCCAAGCAGGGAACTGCATCTGCTGCTCACGGAGTCATCCAAACAAACTGTATTCTTTACAGTCCTGGTAAGAAGCATCAGCTTCCATTCCTTTGCTTGGATTGTTCCCTTTATTTTTATTTATGTTGTGATAAAGTATGCCTAATAAAATTTACCATTTTAATCATTTTTTAAGTGAACTCTTCAGTGGCTTTAACACATTCACAATGTTATGTAATTATCACCACGATCCAGAAATTTTCATCATAACAAATAGAAACTCCATACTCATTAAATAACTCCAGGGTTAGGTGTGGTGGCTCACGCCTGTAATGCCAGCACTTTGGGAAGCTGAGGCGGGCAGATCGCTTGAGGTCAGGAGATCGAGACCAGCCTGGCCAACATGGTGAAACCCATCTCTACTAAAAATACAAAAATTAGCTGGATGTGGTGGCATATACCTATAGTCCCAGCTACTCAGGAGACTGAGACAGGAGGATCACTTGAACCTGGGAGGTGGAGGTTGCACTAAGCTGAGATAACACCGCTGCACTCCAGCCTGGGCAACAGAGTGAGACTCAATCTGAAAAAATAAAATAAAATTTTTAAAAAAATAAATAAATAATAAACGATAACTCCCACTCCCTCCTCCCCCCACACCATGGCAATCACCCTTCTACTTTCTGTCTCCCCCACACTGTGGCAATCACCATTCTACTTTCTGTCTCTATGAATTTGCCTATTGTAGGTACCTCAATAAGTGGAATCATACAACATTTGTTCTTTTGTTACTGGCTTATTTCACTTAGCATAATGTTTTTGAGGTTTATCCACGTTGTCATATGTATCAGAATTTTCTTTCTATGGCTGAATAATATTCCATTGTATATATAGACTAAACTTGTTTATCTGTTAGTGAACACTTGGGTTATTACCATATTTGGCTACTGTGAATAATAGCTATAATATTTGTGAATAATAGCTATATTATTGTGAATTAATAGCTATTATTGTGAATAATAGCTATAACTATTGATGTCCATTTTAAACTGAGTTGTTTTATTTTTGGGTTGTTGTTGAGTTTTATTTGTTCTTTATATATTCTAAATATTATTCCCTTATCAGATATAGGACTTGCAAATATTTTATCCCATTCTGTAGGTTGTCTTGTCACTCTCTTGATAGTATTATCTGATGTACAGAACTTTTAAATTTTGATGACTACAACTTATCTATTTTTTATTTTGTTGCCTGTGTTTTTGGTGTTATATCCAAGAAATCATTGTCAAACACAAAGTCATGAGATTTTTCCCTTACGTTTTCTTCTAAGAATTGTATAGTTTTAGTTGTCAAGTTTAGACTTTTGATCAGTTTTGAGTTAATTTTCTTATATGGTATAAGATGTGAGTCCAACTCATCCTTTTGCATGTGGGTATCTGGTTTTACCAGCATCATTTGTTGAAAAGACTGTCCTTTTGCCATTGAATGATCTTGAAAACCCTGTCAAAAACAACTAACTGTAAACATGAGAGTTTATTTCTGGTATCTCTATTCTATTTTATTTATCTATATATCTGTCCTTAAGCTGGTACCACACTGCTTTGATTACCGTAGCTTTGTAGCAAGTTTTAAAACCAGAAAGTGTGAGACCTGAAACTTTGTTCTTCTTTTTCAATATTGTTTTGGTTATTGGAAGTCCTTTGAGATTCTTATACATTTTAGGATAGCTTTTTCTATTTCTCCAAAGAATGCCACTGGAACTTTGGTAGGGATTACATTGAATCTCTAGATTCTTCTGGTTTGTATTGTCATATTGACAATATTAAGTTTTCTAATCCATGAACGTAGGATGTTGTCTTATTTCATTTTGCTATAACAAGATAACATACACTGGGTAGCTTATAAACAACAGAAATTTATTTCTCACACTTCTGGAGGCTGCCAAGATCTTATTTAGTGTCTAGTGAGGGCCTGCTTCCTCACAGATGATATTTGCTCCCTGTGTCCTCACATAGTGGAAAGGCAAATGAGCCCCCTTTAACTTTCTTGGTAAGGACACTAATCCCAGTTATAAGGGCTCCACTCACATGACCTCATCACCTCCCAAAGGCCCACCTCCTAATACCATCCCATTGTGGGTTAAGATTCAATGTAGGAATTTGGGGGGCACATATACATTCAGATCATAAGAGATGTCTTTTCATTAATTTAAATCTTTTAGAATTTCTTTCAGTAATTTTCTGTAGCTATCTTTCAACTGCCTGGCTACTTGTATTCTTAAGTTTTTATTCTTTTGATGTTATCATAAATTGAATTGTTTTCTAAATTTCCTTTTCAGGTTGATAACTGCTGTTTATAGGAGTGAAAGTGATTTTTCAGTGTTGATTTTGTATCCTGCAATTTTGCTGAACTCATTCATTAGTTCCAATGGGTTTTGGTTTTTTTCCTTTTTTGGATTTTTTCTTTTTGAGGACTCTTTAGGGTTTTCTATATATGAAGTCAAGTTATCTGCAAACAACGATGATTTTACTTTTTTATTTGCAATTTGGAGGCCTTTGATTTCTTTTTCTTGCCTTCTTCCTCTGGCTAAAACTTCTGTATCATATTCAATAGAAGTGGTGACTCCAGCCTGGGCGACAGAGTGAGACTCCGTCTCAAAACAAAAAACAAAAAACAAAAAACAAAAAACAAAAAAGAAGTGGTGAAAGTATTCCTGATCTTAGGGGAAAAGCTTTCAGTCTTTCACCATTGGGTACAATGTTAGGTGTGGTTTTTTTCATATATGGCCTTTATTATATTGAGAAAGTTTCTTTCTGTTCCTAGTTTGTTGAGTGTTTTAGCACAAAATGTTTTGAACTTTGTCAAATGCTTTTTCTGCATCAAGATGATTGCATGTTCTTTTCTTTCACTTTGTTAATGTGGTATATTACATTGATTGATTTTTATGTGTTAAACCATACTTGCATTCCAGGAATAAAACCCAGTTGGTCACGGTCAATAACTCTCTTAATATTTGCTGCTGAATTCAGTTTGCTAGTATTTTGTCAAGAGTATTTGCAACCGACCGGGCGCAGTGGCTCACGCCTGTAATCCCAGCTCTCAGGGAGGCAGAGGCGGGAGGATAGCTTGAGCCCAGGAGTTCGAGACCTGCCTGGGTAATACAGCGAGACCCCGTTCTCCACAAAAAGGAAAAAAAAAAAGACAAAAAAAAAGAATATTTGCATCAATATTCACAAAATATATTTGTCTGTAGCTGTCTTTTCTTATAGTATCTTTGGCCACAGAATGAGTTAGAAAGTGTTCCATTCTTCAAATTGTTAGTCCAGAATGACGTCTTTTTCTCAGTGCAGTGAGCTATAGATGCTCTAGTTTTCTCCCTAGGGATGGGAAGAGGGCATTGAGGCAAGCCTGGAGAGGAGCCTGGACAGCAGGGTCATGAACTTTTTCCCTTCAAGAAGGAGGAATACAAGCAAGAGTTTTGTATTCAGAACGTTGTGCAGTATTTTGGAATGGGACACTGGAGTGTTTAGAGATCTTAGTTTAAAAACAAAAAGATTAATGAAATCTGTACAGTTTCTATTGTTTCAGATTTTTTAAAGCTTGTATTAAAAGGATGATATATAATTTTAAAAAGAAAGTATTCCATTCTTCAATTTATTAGAAGAATTCGAGAAGGGTTTATTGTAGTCTTCCTCGTTTTAAAATTATTTTGTATGCTTCTTTTTCCACCACCAGATTTTAAGTAAGTATCCTCATTTTCCCTTTTCCTCGTACAGTCCACCTCATCCCAAGAACCAAACTTTATGCTTTTCACACAGTAGGTTCTCAATAGAAGTAATGAAATTAGTATTAAAGTGTCTGATCTTTGGAAACCCATTTTTGGAAATCTTTGGCTTTCATGTATCTGACTTCCAAATAGTTTGCACTTTCTTAAAGTATACAACTTGAAACTACTTTTGGTAAGTTCAGATGATCATACTCCACTAATAGGTGAGCATTTTGATCTACAGTTTCAAGTGGCCTTGCCTAGCCAACAGCAATGTTTGGGCAGTGGCATCATTTTCATCTGTACAATAATGTAGGCATTTAAACATTTTATTGCATTTGTCCCTTATTGTCTTATAAAAATAGAAAGAAAAATGAAAGCATCAATAATTGTGATTTTAAAAAAAAGAATAGGTCTCATAAACTTAACATGGTTGAAATCATGATGCAAAACATTAGGTATGCTGAAAGTGGAAAATTTTAACCTTGGTTGGGTGTTCTTTGGAATTAAGTTGGTTGAGACTGGGTTCAACTGTGAAACAAAGAACACAATTAAAGAATTCGAAAAGCATGTCATCAAATTTCAAGTCAAAAGGCATAAAGAGCAATTTTACAATTTTTTCTAGCTCCTTGAGAATATAACCCTCCCCTCTTATAATGCATAAATGCATTTTAAGTTTTCACATATTTGGCCAGGTGCAGTGGCTCACACCTGGAATCCCATCACTTTGGGAGGCCAAGACAGCGAATCATCTGGTGTCAGGAGTTCAAGACCAGCCTGGACAACATGGTGAAACCCTGTCTCTACTAAAAATACAAAAATTAGCCAGGTGTGGTGCCACATACCTGTAGTTCCACTACTTGGGAGGCTGAGGTAGGAAAGTCACTTGAACCCAGGAGGCAGAGGTTGCAGTGAGCCAAGATTGTGCTGTTATACCTCAGCCTGGGTGACAGAGTGAGACCCCATCTCAAAAAAAGAAGAGGAAGAGGAAGAGGAATAAGAAGAAGAAGAAGGAGGAGGAGGAGGAGGAGGAGAAGCAGCAGCAACAGCAGCACTGGCCAAGATATGCAGAAGTTGGAACACTTGTCCACTATTGCTGGGAATGTAAAATTATAGTTGCTGTGGAAAATAGGGCCTTGAACAGGTATTTGAAGCCTATGTTCATAGCAGCACTAGTCACAATAACCCAAAGGTGGAAACAACTCAAATGTCCATCAACAGATGAATGGAAAATCAAAATGTGGTATATCCATACAATGGAATATTATTTAGCCTTACAAAGGAAGGAAATTCTGACACATGCTTCAACCTGGTTGAACCTTGAGAACATTATACTAAGTCACAATAAGCCAATCATAAAAGGACAAATACTTTATGATTCCACTTATATGAGGTACCTAGATTATTCAAACAATAGACAAAAAGTAGAATAATGGTTGACAGGGGATAGGCGGAGGAGAGAGAAGTTAGGAGTTATTGTTTAATGGCAATAAAATTTCAGTTTGGCAAGATGAAAGTGTTCTGGAGATTGGTTGCACAACAATGTGAATGTACTTAACACTACTGAACTGCACAGTTAAAATAGTTAAGATGCTATGTTTTATGTTACATGTATTTTATCAGTTTTTAAAATCCTCAGAAACACTGTGCAACATAGTGAGACCCCATCTCTACAAAAAACTTTTTAAAAATTAGGCCAGCATGGTGGCTCATGCCTGTAGTTCCAGCTACTCATAAAGGCTGAAGTGGGAGGATCACTTGAATCCAGGAGGTCAAGGCTGCACTGAGCCATGATTGTGCCACTGCACTCCAGCCTAGCTGACAGAGTGAGATCCTGTCTCAACAAAGGGAAAACAAAAAAAAGTCCTCAGAGACCAATCACCATGGAAATGCACTGGAAGATGTAATTTAGAGAAAAAAATTCATAAAATATTACTGAGTGTCTTTAAAATATATATATAGGCAGGGTGGGCATGGTGGCTCACTCCTGTAATCCAAGAACTTTGGGAGACTGAGGCAGGAGGATCACTTGAGCCCAGGAATTCAAGATCAACCTCAGCAATATAATGAGGTCCAGTCTCTACAAGAAACTAGAAAAGTAGGCCAGGTGTGGTGGCTCACACCTGTAATCCCAGCACTTTGGGAGGCCGGGGTGGGAGGATCACTTGAGCCCGGGAGTTCAAAACCAGCCCAGGCAACATAGTGAGACCGCATCTCAATTTATTTTTTCAAAAAATTAGCTGAGCATAGAGGTGCACACCTGTAGTCCCAGCTACTCAGGAGACTGAGGAAGGAGGATAACTTGAGCCAAGATCTCACCACCACACTCCAGCCTGGATGGCAAAGCAAGATCCTGTCTCAAAAAATAAAAATAAAAAATAAAAACATATAGGCAAATTTATAATTAATGTTAGTACTGGGCAGATGATCGATTTTGTTAATGGAAAAATGCATATAGAAGATACCAGCTTTAAAAATCTGCTAAGGGCAGACACAGTGGCTCACACCTGTATCATGCTACTTTGGGAGACTTCAGCCCAGGAGTTGGAGACCAGCCTGGGCAACATAGTAAGATTCCATCTTTACAAAAATAAATAAATAAAAAATAAATAAATAAAATTAAAATTAGAATCTACTTTAAAACATATTGTATTACCAAAAATTAATTAAAACAATAAAATTCCTTGTTGGCAATATTTTGTATAAATAACTATCCTAGCACACACTACTATTATACTGGTTTTTTTAAACCACAATTCTACTATAAATTGGTACTTTTTTCCTAGAGAACAATTTGGCAACGTGTAATAAGGTCTTAAAAAATGTTTAGCTCTTCCAATCTGGTTATTCCACTCTGGGGGGTTTTTCATTCAATGAATAGTCACTAAGCATTTTCCTTTTATGCATTAGGCACTGTTTTGAGGACTGTGAATACAGTGGTGAAGTCCATATAATCCCCGCCCTGAGAGTTTAACAATCCTACAGAGGGAAAGAAACACATTTACTGATGGAGTGAATATATATTTTCCATGCTCACAATCCAGGTGAGGCAGGAGAATAGGGTCTGGAGGCAGGGAACCTAAGGCTTTTCAAGCCACCTTCCTAGAACTAAACTGAAAGGAAAACCCTAACTTTCCAGCCTAAGTGACAAAAAGACCAGAGTCTACTCCCTTTGCAAACCCCCTACCTTTTCTGCACAGCAGATGGGAAATTGGCTTTCCACAACCAATCAGACTGGTTGCAGGCCAAGTCTTTGTTTGCATAAAGCATAACTTTGTAACTTCATCCTAGCCTCTCATTGGTTGCCTTCTGCAACCAAGCAGATGTTTGCACAGGAGTGTGACCTTTGTAACTTCACTCCAGCCTCTGGTTGGCTGCTTTCTGCAACCAATCAGACTGATGGCAGGCTACGACTTCATTTACATGAGGTGAGCATGAAGTGGCCAATGGGAAACTTCTAGGGGCATTTGGACCCAAGAAGATTCTGTATCTGGGCCCTTGAGTCGCTGCTCGGGTCTGCTGCCGCACTGTGGATTATACTTTCGTTTTCGATAAATCCCTGCTTTCGTTCTTTTGTTGCTTTGTTCTTTCTTTGCTTTGAAGAACATTTTGTCCAATTCTTTGTTCAAAACGCCAAGAACCTGGACAACTTGCAGTCGCGACCCTCTACCGGTGATACTTGCTTCCTCTTTGTGTTAAATGTACTCCAAATCTTCTTTAAGAAACACCCTGCCTGTATCCCAGCACTTTGGGAGGCCGAGGCGGGTGGATCACGAGGTCAGGAGATGGAGACCATCCTGGCTAACACAGTGAAACCCCGTCTCTACTAAAAATAAAAAATAAAAGTTTAAAAATTGAAAAAAAAAAATTAGCTGGGTGTGGTGGTGGGCACCTGTAGACCCAGCTACTCGGGAGGCTGAGGCAGGAGAATGGCGTGAACCTGGGAGGCGGAGCTCACAATGCGCCAAGATTGTGCCACTGTACTCCAACTTGAGCGACAGAGTGAGACTCCGTCTCAAAAAAAGAAAAAAGAAAAAGAAAGAAACACCCCTTCCTCATTTTCCACCCTGTGAATGGATGGTCCATTCATCCAGCTACACCTATTTTAAGTCAATTTTTGTATATCACCGCCTGGTCACTAGGATTGGTTCAGAGATGACACAGAACTCATTTGGAGCTAATGAAATGAATAAAGATGTTTGCTTGGGCTTGTGGCAAATATACATTTTCTTCTGCCATATTGTATAAAGGTATGAGGCTTGGGGCTGCTGTAAGCATCTCCATTTCCTGGGCTGTGTCAGCCTAAAAATGAAATAACTCCTGGAGAAAGGCAGGGCAAAGACATTAGAGAAATGGCCAGATGGTGTCCTCTGAGTCTCAGGACTGAAAAGCCCGTAGTCAGCTGTGCTACCCTTGGACTTTCAGCTGTGTGAGCCGATATGGCCCCTTTTGTGTATAAGCCAGTATGAACAGCACACTGTCACCTACAAAGAGGGAAAACCAACTTATACACATTTGATGTCCGGATGGGATATCACAATAGAGTGACATGCATTGAAGTGGTGAGCCAAAGGATGGTATAGGAGAGAAGTCTAACCTAGACTCTAGTAGGGGAGTAAAGGCTTTCCATTAGTAAATGCCATTTTAGTTGAGAGCTGAGGCATATAACTAAGGAAATAGCTAAGAAGAAAAATAGAGCAATTTATACCAATTATAGCAAACTTATTTCTAAAAAAAAAGAATATATTGGAAATAACCCAAATGCTCAACAATAGGTGCATTATTAAGCACACTATTTCATATAAATATAATGTAATACATACCAATATGGTGACAGCCATGACAAATATGTGCACAATTTGGATACGTGGTAATACTCAGTCTGGTTTTGTTAAGCACTCTCAGCTCAGTGGGATATTAGCTCGAAATAGTTTCATGTTTTTCCAGTCACTGTGCTCTGTCAATTCCCCGCTTTCTTTACCTCAACAACATTTTTGGCAGAGCCGTGAGTTTCCAGTCACTTTGAATTATTCAAATTCCAGGCTCAGGTTGGATTTCAACCTGAGCTCATCCCTCCCCCACAGCTCAGCAGAGCTCAGGGGCCTGTTAGGAGGGAGGATGTGGGCTGCTCTCACCGGCCCCTCACTGCAGCATCGTAGAATGAAGGTGTAGAGGGGGGGCAGGGGTCTGATTTGAGGATTATTATTCTCTTGAATCTCACTTATTCTCAAGGCCTAATTCCTGTGGTGTTCAAGACCAGAAGAGGAAGAGAGGCAGAGTTCAGGACCCTATGTTGAGAGTGGCCTCTCTTGCTCCCAGGCCTCACTGTGGCCTCTGTCTCCTGTCTCCTCCATCTTCTGGCTCCTTGTACGTGGGGTCACAGGAACTCTGCTATCCCCTCTCAACTCTATGAGTTGCCACCAATGCTGGGAAGGGGTACTAATAACCACTACCCAAGGCCTTGCTTCCCCCTCCACATTTACCTGCTCCTATAAGCTTTTTACTTCTAGAAACTTCCAGAAAATAAAGTGCCTTTTTGTAAATTCACAAGTGCTGCACAACTCCAAGAACTACAGACCAACCTTTTCCAACAATTCCCCAACTGCTGTTTCTCCTGCTGACAGTATCATTACGGGACTGCTGGTTTATAGTAATTCAGCAAGGATCCCACCTGGAGAGAGGTAGTAGTCTTCGCTTTAGGCAGGTGCCCTCAAGCTTTACAAAGAATTTTCTTATGGGCCCCTTCCAAAGTTTACGTTTTAGGAAACTGACACAGGACAGGCAAGCCTCCAAATTGGGGCTTGGCCCAGAAGGGTTCTTGGTTTCACCTAGGGAAGAAGTCAAGGGTGAGCCAGTGGTGTTAGACAGCAATTCTTTACTGAATGGTACTGCTCCTTGTAGAGCAGCACTACCTCATAGGCAGCATGCCCAGAGTCAACAACGCATGGGTTCTTGGCAACTGTGTTTATACTCAATTTCAATTATATGCAAATTAAGGGCAGGTTAATGCAAATTGAGGGGTGGGTTATTTAAAACTTTCTAGGAAAGGATTGGTAACTTCCAGGTCGTTGCTATGGCATTTGTAAACTACCATGGTGCTGGTGGGATTGTCTCATGCTAATGAGCAATGAGGGCACCTAGGGATCACTTTTGTCGCTATCTGCTGGTTACTGACGGTTTTTTTGCTTCATCCTGACTGAACAAGATCCTGTTTGGATCAGCAGGGTTGTGACCAGAAAACAAGTCTAGCTGGTCTCCAACCTCAAAGGCTTGTTGCTATGAACTTCAGACACTTCCCAAGTCCCAAAGACTTCCAACTTTCGTTCTCCCAATTGTTTACTCATATGGGTGGGCAGTAAGGCAGGTAGTTGTTGGAATGATGGTAGGGAGGAGTAGGGCTAATTTGACGGTCTTCTACTAGGGAGGTGCTGGCCCCAATTTTTGGCAGCTTTCTCCAGAATATAGGGTACTTAAATTTAGCCTGTTATTTTTGCCTGTAGCCCCCAGTGCTAATTCCAGGACAACGGTCCTACTAAACATCCAATATCATGCATTGTTTAAGTCTCATATATCTCCATGACTGATTTTCTGTCTATTTGTTCTATCAAGGACTGAAAGAAGAGTAACAGAATCTTCAACTGTAATTCTGCATTTGTCTATTTCTCCTTTCAGTTCCTTCAGTTTTGATTTTTTTGAGGCTTTGTTTTTAGGTGCTTACATATTTAGAATTATGATGTCTTCCTGACCCCTTTATCAATATAAAATATTCTTCTTTATTTCTGGTAATATTTCCTGTTCTGAGATATAGTTTTCTGATATTAATATAGCCACATCAGCTTTTTTTTAAATGGGTAGTGTTTTCATGGTATATTTTTTCTCATTCTTTCACTTCTAATCCACCTATGTTTTCATATTTAATGAGCATATCTGTAGACTTCATATAATTGGGTTTCAATTTTTATATCTAGTCTGGCAATATCTGACTTTGGATAGTAGTGTTTAGATTCTTTATTATAATTACAAATACGGTTGGAATTGAGTCTACCATATTGCTATTTGTACTTTATTTATCCTCATATTTTCTTTGTTGCACTTTCACTTTACCTGCCTTATTTGGATAACTGGTAATATTTTTAGGATTCCATTTTATCTCTAATATTGACTTATTAGCTATTTTCTGTTTTCTTTATTTTTAAGTGTTGTTCTAAGACTTAACATATGAATTTTTAGCCAGGCAGGCTGTAGTTCCAGCTACTTCAGAGGCTGAGGTGGGAAGATCTCTTGAGCCCAGGAGTTCAAGCCATTAGTGTGCAATGATCACTCCTGTCAATAGCCACTGCACTCCAACCCTTGGAAACATAGCTGAGAACGTCTCTCTAAAAACAACAAAAACAATATTATACTTCTTCAAGTATAATTAAGAAACCTGTAGGCCGGGTGTGGTGGCTCACACCTGTAATCCCAGCACTTTGGGAGGCTGAGGCAGGCAGATCACCTGAGGTCAGGAGTTCGAGACCAGCCTGGCCAACATGGTGAAACCCCATCTCTACTACAAATACAAAAATTTAGCCAACACAGTGGCATGTGCCTATAATCCCAGCTACTCGGGAGGCTGAGGCACAAGAATCACTTGAACCTGGGAGGCGGAGGTTACAGTGAGCCAAGATCGCGCCACTGCACTACAGCCTGGGTGACAGAGCGAGACTCTGTCTAAAAAAGAAAAAAGAAAAAAGAAAAGAAACCTGTAACACTATACTTCCAGAGTATACTTTCTGTCTTTACACTATTGCTTTAATAGATTTTTACTTTTACGTATGTTATAAACCCCATAATAGATGGTTACTACAGTCATACATTACATAACAATGTTTTGGTCAATGATGGACCCCATACAAAACAGTGATCCCATAAGATTGTAATTGAGCTGAAAAATTCCTATCACTTGGTAACATTGTAGCACAATACATGATTTACATGTTTTGGTGATACTGGCATAAACAAATGAACTGTGTTGTAGGTTATATAAAAGTATAGCACATATAATTACATACAATATGTAATACTCGATAGTGATAATAAATGACTATGTTGCTGGCTTACGTATTTACTATACTATACTTTTTATTGTTATTTTAGAGTTTATTCCTTCTACTTACATTATAAAAAGAGTTAATGGTAAGATAGCCTTGACCAGGTCCTTTGGGAGGTATCCAGAAGAAGGCACTGTTATCATAGGGGATGATGGCTCCATGCGTGTTTTTGCCTTGAAGACTTTCCAGTGAGACAAGGTATGGAGGTGGAAGACAGTGATGATCCTGACCCGTTGTGGGCCTGGGCTAATGTGTGTGTTTGTGTCTCAGCTTTTAACAAAACTTTTAAAATGTATTTTAAAATTTTAAAATAGAAAATGCTTATAAAATAACGATATAAAGAAAGAATATTTTGTACAGCTATATGATTGTGTTTTAAACTAAACACTATTAAAAAAGAGTCAAAAGTTTAAAATTTTTTAAATTTATAAAGTAAAAGATTACAGTAAGCTGGGGTTAATTTATTATTGAAGGAAAAATATTTATATAAACTAATGTACCCTAAGTATATAGTGTCTACAAAGTCTACAGTCGTGTACAGTAATGTCCTCAGCCTTCACATTCATTCACCACTTACTCGTTGTCTCACCCAGGGCAACTTCCAGCCCTACAAGCTCCATACAGGGTAAGTGCCCTACACACATGTACCATTTCTTATCTTTTATACTTTATTTTTACTGCGTCTGTTCTATGCTTAGCTATGTTTAGATATACAAATACTTACCATTGTATTATAATTACCTACAGTATTGAGTACAGTATCACTCTGTAGAGGTTTGTAGCCTAGGAACATAGGCTATACCACACAGCCTATGTATGTGGTAGGCTATACCACTGAGGTTTGTGTAAGTACACACTGTGATGTTCACACAATGATGAATTTGCCTAATGATGCATTTCTCAGAACATATCCACATTGCAAAGCAATGCATGACTACAGTTTGCTTTAAATAGTCAATGTATCTTTTAAGAACATTAAAAATAATAAAAAATGTCTCACTTACCTACATACTAATTATATATGGCATTTTTCATTTCTTTGTATAGATCCAAGTTATATCTGACTTCCTTCTGTCTGAAAAACTTCATGGAGAATTGTAATTCTTGTAGTGAAGGCCTACTGCTGAGAAATTCTTTCAGCTTTTACTTATCTGAAAGTCTTTATTTCACCTTTATTTTTGCCCTGGGTATAGAATTCTAGATTGATAATTTTCTCTTTTTTTTCTTTCAGTACTTAAAAGATATTGCTTCATGGTCTTAAGGTTTACATAATTCCTGACAAGAAGTGTGTAATAATTCTAATCTTTATTTATCTCTGATATAATGTGCCTCTTTTCTCTCCAGCTATCTAATACTTTTAGGATTTTTCTTTTTATCACAGGTGTTCAGCAATTTGATTATAACATGCCTTGGAGTTGTTTTAATTGTGTCTATTCTGCTAGTTGGAGTTTGTTCCTAGAACTGTGGGTTTATAGTTTTTATCAATTTTTGGAAAATTTTCAGGGACTATTTCTTCAAGTATTATATTTTGTTTGTTTGTTTTTGTTTTTGTTTGTCATCTCTCTGTCTCTCTCTCTCTCTCTCTGGATTCAAGTTCATTGCTCTTTTCTTCTAGAGTGTCTGAGCTGTAAATTCCACTCAGTAAAATTTTATTTTCAGATGTTATTCTTTTCATTGGCTTCTCTTTGATAGCTTCCATTTCTCTCATAATTATATTTATGTTTTCCTTTAAATATTTTAGCGTATCAATCCCATTCATAATACCTGTTTTAATGTTTTCATCTGATAATTTCATCTTCTTTATTATTTCAAAGTTTTTTATTGACTGATTTTTTTACTGGTTATGTAGCACTTTTTTTATTTCTTATAAATCTAGTAATTTTTTATTGATGTAGGCATTTCTTTCATTGTAGAGTGCTAGATATTATTTTATTCCTTTACAAGTTGGAGTTTGTTCTGGCAGGCAGTTAAATTACTTGTGAATCAGTTTGGCCCACTCAAAGCTTGTTTTTAAGCTCTTATAAAGCAGAACTAGAGTAGCCTTTACTCTAGGACTAATTTAATCACATTCCTAAGACATGACCCTTCTGGGGTCTCTGCTGAGTGGAATCTCTGTAATGCAAGGAAGTCTCCCTACCCTATGGCTGGTGGACATTCAAATGATTCCCACTTCTGTGTAAGCTCTGGAAACTTTTTGGCTTACAGCTCTCTGGTAATTGTCTTTTCCTGGAAATTGTTCTTTGCCCCGCCTTGCAGAGTTTTATCCTAACCATATACTGACTGGTTTTTCAGACTCAAGGGACCCCTGTTCAGATTTCTGGAATTCTTTCTCTGTAGAGTCCTCTCCTGCCTGTTCTCTGCCCCACATTCTAGCTGTCTGACCTCCCTGAGCTCTGATTTATTTTGTCTCAATTTGGTGAGATTTCCACAATCTGGAACCTGGACTGTCCGTAGTTCAGTGTCTGAACACTGTTGTTTCACGTGTTTTGTTCAGTTTTCTAGTGTTTTAGGTAATTTTGTACTTTTTTATTTTTCTCATGCCCATAAGTGTAAGTCCCTTTCAATGAAAACTAGAAAAACAAACAGAGATACAAGAAGTTGATGGGATTTTATTTGGGGATAGGAGTGCGGTAAAGAAAATTACAGCAAGCTGTTTATTAGTATGAGGTTGTAGGCTTGAGACAGATGGGGCTAATCTGCAAATATATAAAAGACTTTCTTATAAAGAGAAGCAGAAATGAGCTGAGGTGATGCCCAGCAGGCAGATCTATAGGTGGGAAGGGCTGGGCCAACTGTTCTAAAAGTCGAATGCAAAGAGAAACATTTGGGTGTTTGTTAAAAGGCAGATTCTATGCTTCCTGCAAGTGATCCCATGGGCCCCCCCAATTTGTATTTTTAACAGGTGCCCTAAGGTGGTACTGATGCAGTTGGTCTGTTGGCCATTCTTGAAGAAATACCAGCTGAGGATCCTAGGTAGGGAATCCTCATATGAACCCAGACAACTCCATCTCAGGCACACAGATAGGGCCCCCTATGTGGATGAAAGGCTAGAAGAGGAATTATTATGGAGTGAGGAAAGAGATGTAGAGAGGAAGAAGTTGACCTTCAGGACCAGGTAGAAGTGCAAGGGATAAGGAGATTCGGAGCAGGAGGTGACAGGGTCTTGGGTACAAGAATTGCTTTCCATTGGCCAGGGGCATAGATCGTCTATGGAAGGTGCACCTTAGGATGAGGTAGCAGAAGGCCTCCAACAGGGAAAGCCTCAGACACATGAGCAAGAGCAGCCCTGAAGGAAAACAGCTGGAGTCAAAACAGAATGAAAACCTCACTTTGCTGGCTGCATAACCGCAACTACAAACACTGATTTAGATGAACCTTTTGCAGTGATCTAGTCTTTCTCATGAAATACTCATGTCCATTTCAGTGAGCTCTCTAGGGAAACAATTTCAGCTTTGTAGTGATTCATGGTGGGTTGTTACATTGGCCAAATTGCCTTAGTGCTGTATTGACGAGCTCAGTCAAAACAGAGAGAGCTGAGTTTATTTCTTCATCAGGGTTCCTAAAAGCCCAATCTCAGCAAGAATTCTAGATTCAGGTCAACTGAGCACTGTTCAGAATCCTTTATTAATTTCGTGTTGATGTATCACCAGCAAGAGTAAAATCTTCCTACCCCTGACCAAGCCTGCTAACCGCCACTAGGGCTTAAAGCCCAAAGAGAAGATGTTCAACTCCAGATAAAGGAAATACACCAGAGGCGTCCTTGGAGACAGGGAATGTGTACTCTGACAAGCAGGCCCACTGGCACTGTCCCTCAGGGCAGGACATGCACTTGGACCGGTGGGGAAGGAGAAAACATGGAACTTTCAAGTTAATTAATGACAGTAAAGAGGACGAGAACAGAAGTAAAACAATGGGACAAAGTCTTCCTGGCTTAGTTTATGGTCTTTGGTGATTGAGAACAGCTCACAATGCTAAAACATGGCTCTGTTCAGAGGGACAGGCATGGACGAAAGAAAATATCATTTCAATGAAGGACCAGCCTTCTGTGCAGGAAGTCAAGAAATCTCAATGTCTTGGGTCTTTTTAAGTTAATCACAGTTCTGTGGTGGGATATCTCAGAAGAGTCACAGAAACCTTATTCTTAAGAGGATCAATAAATTAAGAAGGAGACCTTCTTAAATGAAAAAATTCACTTTGCAGAGAAGAAAAGCTGTTTTCAGTTAATACATGGTTACTGAGTATCCACAGATTATTTTTCTTCTCTCTGTGAATGACAGCAGCATTTCCCAAATGAGTTTTGCCCAATATTCAACCTTTGGGATGCTCCATAGGCCAAAGAGCTCCATCTTCAAATTTCAAGGGAACACTGCCTACTGTCTCTTCCTGTGGACAGTCATTATGCACATAGATCTATTAAATATACTGGGTAGTCTTGTAGCATGGAAACTTACTTAATTAAAAGAAAAACTTATTGGGTCCTAAACTTAATTGATAATGGAATCCCTTTTTTAGATGATCCCTGATAACATCCTGAAGCTCTACTGAGCTCTGAAGTACCCTCAGAAGTGTTGATAAATACCACTAACGGAATTGGACTCTTCCATGCTTGGTCAAAATATCGTCAAAGGTTGACTTACACACCTATTAAGATGGCCAAAAAAAAAAAAAATTACTGATAATGCCAAGTGTTGGAATACATGCAGAGCAATACAAACTCTCACCAATTGCTGATGAGAATGCAAAATGGTCCGGCCACTCTGGAAGACAGTTTGGTGGTTATTTAAAACATTATATATATATATATGCTGTATCAACCAACAAATCTACTTCAAAATATTTTTTAATGTTTTTAATTTTGATACATAGTAGTATATATATATATAGTACATATTTTGGGGTACATTTATGGGGTACTATTACAAACATGTAATAGTACATATTTATGGGCTACATGTGATTTATGACATACTTATTTACAGGGTACCTGCATAGAATGTGTAATGATCAAATCAGGGTACTTAAAATACCATTTTTGGTACAACAATGAAAACTTACATTTACACAAAAACTCATCTATGAAAGTTCGTAGCAGTTTTACTTATAATCGCCAAGAGCTTCAAACAATCCAAATGTTATTCAATGGGTGTATGAATAAACACACTGTTGTACATGTGTACAATGGAATGCTACTAATTAATAAAAGAGAGCAAATTATTCATACACACAATATGGATGAATCTCAAATATATTGTGCTAGGTGAAAAAATCCAATCCAAAAAGTTGCATATGGTATGATTCTACTCATGTGACATTATCGGGGGAACCAGCCCCAGATATTTCAATGTAGGTTCTTTTCTATTTTCCCTAAGTGTCAGCCAGTCTGAGAAATAAAGAGAAAGAGTACAAAAGAGAGAAATTTAAAGCTGGCTGTCTGGGGTAGACATCACATGTCAGTAGGTTCCATGATGCCGTTGAGCCACAAAGCCAGCAAGTTTTTATTAACGATTTTCAAAGGGGAGGGAGTGTGGGTCGCAGAGATCACATGCTTCAAGGGCAACAAAATATCACAAGGCAAATGGGCAAGGCAAAGTTACAAGGCCAGGACAAAACTAGAATTGCTGAGGAAGTTTCATGTCCCACTGTGCACACATTGTCATTGATAAACATCTTAACAGGAAACAGGGTTCAAGAGTAGAGAACCGGTCTGATTAGAATTTGCCAGGCTGGAATTTCCTAATCCTAGCAAGCCTGGGAGCACCGCAGGAGACCAGGGCATGTTTCATCCCTATCTACAACTACATAAGGCAGACACTCCCAGAGCAGCTATTTTAGAGCCCCCCACCACTGCTGCCTGGAGAATGCATTCTTTTCCCAGGGCTGTTAATTATTAATATTCCTTACTGGGGAAGGAATTCAGCAATATTTCTCTTACCTGTTTTCAGCAATAAGAGAAATATGACTCTGTCCTGCCCAGCTCTCAGGCAGGCAGACCTAATGGTTATCTTCCTTGTTCCCTGAACATTGCTGTTATCCTGTTCTTTTTTCAAAGTGCCCAGATTCCATATTGTTCAAACACACATGCTTTATGGACAATTTATGCAGTTAACACAATCATCACAGGGTCCTGAGGTGACATACATCCTCAGCTTACGAAGATAACGGGATTAAGAGATTAAAAGACAGGCATAGGAAATTATAAGAGTATTGATTGGGGAAGTGATAAATGTCCATGAAATCTTCACAATTTGTGTTCAGAGATTACAGTAAAGACAGGCATAAGAAGTTATAAAAGTATTAATTTAGGGAACTAATTAATGTCCATGAAATCTTCACAATTTATGTTCCTCTGCCATGGCTGCAGCTGATCCCTCTGTTCAGGGTCCCTGACTTCCCGCAACATGACATTCTGGAAAAGGCAAAAATATAAGAACGGAGAACAGGTAGTGGTTGCCAGGGACAAGAGTGTCTGATTACACAGGGAAAGCAGAAAATAATTTTTTTTTTTTTTGAGGTGGAACTTTGCTCTTGTTGCCCAGGCTGGAGTGCAATGGCACGATCTCAGCTCACTGCAACCTCCACTTCCCGGGTTCATGCCATTCTCCTGCCTCAGGCTCCTAAGTAGCTGGGACCTGCCCACCTGCCACCATGCCCAGCTAACTTTTTGTGTTTTTAGTAGAGACAGGGCTTCACTATGTTGGCCAGGCTGGTCTTGAACTCCTGACCTCAGGCGATCCACCTGCCTCAGCCTCCAAAAGTGCTGGGATTACAGGCATGAGCCACTGAGCCCGGCCGGGAATTCTTTAAGTTGTTGAAATTGTTCTGTATCCTGCCCGTGCTGTTAGTTTCAAGACTCTATGCATACGTAAAACACATAAAACTTTACACCAAAAAGTAGATTTTACTCTCTGTAAGTTTTAAAATTAAAATAAAAGATGATGCTGCTGGCAATATTTATCTATGTAAGAGCATTTTAACCCAGTAATATCATTCTACAAATTTACCCTATGAGTAAGTTTCTACAAGTACCTAAAGATTCATGTACCTGGTTACAGAGCAGAGAAAGTACAGATGCTGTGTCTGGTTCCCACTGTCGCAGCCATTGCAGTACATTGAGCTCCATAGAGACAGCACTGGGGCAAGGGAGAGCTGGACTTGCCAGACAGGCACTGGGCAACTCTGTGCCTTGCTGAGGAAAGATAACTAAGCATGGTTGAAGGAGATCCTAAGAAGCCGAGAGGCCAAATGTCATCATCTGAATTCTTTGTGCAAGCTTGTCAGCAGGAGCATAGGAAGAAGTACCCAGCTGCTCCAGTCAACTCCTCAGAGTTTTCTCAGAAGTGCTCAGAGGGGTGGAAGACCATACATGCTAAAGAGAAAGGAAAATTGAAGACATGGGAAAGGCAGACAAGACCTGCTATGAAAGAGAAATGAAAGCCATATCCCTTGCAAAGGGGAGAGAAAAAAATAAGTTCGAGAATCCCAGTGCACCCATCAGCCTTTTTCCTGTTCTGTTCTGAGTATCACCCCAAAATCACAGGAGGACATCCTGGCCTGTCCATTAGTGATGTTGCAAAGAAACTGAGAGAGATGTGGAATAACACTGCTGCAGATGACAAGCAGCCTTATGAAAAGAAGGCTGCAAAGCTGAAGGAAAAATACAAAAAGGATATTGCTGCATATTGAGCTAAAGGAAAGCCTGATGCAGCAAAGAAGGGAGTCGTCAAGCTGAAAAGTTAAGAAAAAGAAGGAAGAGGAAAAGGACAAGGAGGAAGAAGATGAAGATGAATATGAAGAAGATGACGATGATGAATAAGTTGGTTCTAGCAGTTTTCCTTTTCTTGTCTTTAAAGCATATAACCCCCCTGTACACAACTCACTCCTTTTAAAGTAACACATTGAAATGGGAGGCTGTGTAAGATTTGTTTTTAACTGTACCGTGTCTTTTTTGTATAGTTAACACATTACTGAATGTGTCTTTAGATAGCCCTGTCCTGGTGGTATGTGCAATAGTCACTAACCTTGCCTGGTACAGGATGGGGTTGTAAATCGGCATGGAAATTTAAACAGGTTGTTGTTGGTGCACAGCACAAATTAGTAACATACGGGGATGGTAGTTTTTTCATCTTCGGTTGTTTCTGAGGTAGCTTATATGAAATAATTGTTGTTCTGTTCACTGAATACCACTTTGTAGTTGCAAAAAAAAAAAGTTGCAGTTGTTTTGTTGACATTCTAAATGCTTCTAAGTAAATACAATTTTCTTTATTAATAAAATAAGATTCATTTACCTATGTATTCATTCATTTAATCATTGTTTGTAATAGCAAAACAAAAGAAAGGGAAGAAAAAACAAGAAAAGAATCTAGGAGGAGTTCATACATACAGAACCACTGAAGTAAACTTCTAATAATACAATACAAATCAGTCATTAAAAATAACAAAACAATCAACATCTTAACCGAAAAGCGAAAGGCACAGAGTAAGGAATATTCCAAATTAAAGGATACCAAGGAGACAATAATTTAGTAGAACACGGGATCCTGGACTGGATACCAGAGAAGAAAAAGAACATGAGTAGGACAACTGGCAAAATGTGAATATGGCGTATACATCAGAAAATTGTATTATGTAAACATCAATGCCTTGATTTTGATCATCATAATTAATTATGTAAGATGTTAATGTTTATGGAATTTGGGAAAAGGTATATGGTAATTTTCTCTAATTTTTTTGTAAGAAATTAGCTTAAATGAAAAGTTTTAAAATACAGAAAAAATAAGAACCCATCATAATAAGATAGAAACTTACCAAAGTTCCTGTTTTTACACCCCAAGGGACGTAAGACACAGGAGAGAAAGACCAGGGGCTGCCTAGAGTGGGAAATGCACTAAGAGATACCTTTGGGAGCTAAGCTATGAGGACACAAAGGCATAAGAATGATGCAATCGACTTTGGAGTCTCGGGGAAGGGTGGGAGCAGGTAAACGATAGGGAACTGCACATTGGGTACAGTGTACACTGCTCAGGTGATGGGTGCACCAAAATCTTAGAAACCGCCACTAAAGAACTTACTCATGTAACCTAAATAAATAAATAAAAGACTTACTGTTCTTGTGAAAAAGAAAGAAAGAGAGAGAGAGAGAAAGAAAGAAAAAAGGAAAAAAAAGAAAGAGATGGCTATGGCCTGGCACAGTGGCTCACGCCTGTAATCCCAGCATTTTGGGAGGCCAGGGCAGGCGGATCACCTGAGGTCAGGAGTTTGAGACCAGCCTGACCAACATGGTGAAACCCTGTTTCTACTAAAAATACAAAAATTAGCCAGGTGTGGTGGCATGTGCCTGTAATCCCAGCTACTTGGGAAGCTGAGGCAGGAGAATCGCTTGAACCCGGGAGGCAGAGGTTGCGGTGAGCTAAGATCGCGCCACTGCACTTCAGCCTGGGCAACAAGAGCGAAACTCCATCTCAAAAAAAAAAAAAGAAAAAGAAAAAGAAATGAGAGAAAGATGACTTAAAAGCACTTGTGCAAGATAGTGGGAGGATCTTAATGGGGAAACTGAGTATGCAGGAACTGTCTGCAACTTTGCAACTTTTCTGTAAACCTCAAACTACTCCCAAATAACTATTATTATTATTATTGTTATTAAACAGCAAAAAAAGAGAGAGAGAGATACCCTAATAATGCTAAGATCCCAAAGGGGTATACTCTCAGTGCAAGAGCAAATCCGAAGTGAGCTTGTCCTCAGCCAGAGTAGACTATGAAGAAAATTGCTATCTCATAAATTGGCATATATGGATGGGGAAAAAACTCAGGGATTCATAAGCTCATGGTAGTTCTCAGATAGTTTTGTAGCCCAAATCCATACTATTTTTATGCCTAGAAAAACTTCAGACTGATTCTTTTTAAAAACCAGGTTCTGAGTTAATAGTGCCCATCTAGGCCAGGCACTGAGGCTCACCCCTATAATCCCAGCACTTTGGGGGGCTGAGGCAAATGGATCTCCTGAGGTCAGGAGTTCGATACCAGCCTGGCCAACATGGTGAAACCCCATCTCTATTAAAAATACAAAAATTAGCCGGGCATGGTAGCTGGTGTCTGGAATCCTAGCTACTTGGGAGGCTGAGGCAGGAAAATTGCTTGAACCCAGGAGGCAGAGGTTGTAGTGAGCCGAGATTGCGCCATTGCTCTCCAGCCTAGGCAACAAGAGCAAGACTCTACCTAAAAAAAAAAGAAAAAGAAAAAGAAAATAGTGCCCATCTAGCAGATACAAATCCTTCCTGAAGAAAACTACTTTCAACAGGGGACACAAAGAATTCCCACAAATAAAATTCCAACAAATATGAAGTCACAAAAAGTATCACTTAATACCAAGAAAACAAATCTCCATGAGATGGATCTAGGAAAAACAACAGAATCAAATCCACAAGGACTTCTGAAATTTAAATTAGACATAGAATATAAAAGAATATATGCAATATTTTTAAAGAATAAAAATGCTATATGGGCAAGATTTGGAAAATGAAAACATAATAGTTTTTTTTTTTGAGACAGAGTCTGTCTGTCTCTGTCGCCCAGGCAGGAGCCCAAGCTAGAGTGCAGTGGCATGATCTCGACTCACTGCAATTTCTGCCTCTTGGGTATAAATGATTCTCATGCCTCAGCCTCTCGAGTAGCTGGGACTACAGGCATGTACCACCATGCCTGGCTAATTTTTGTATTTTTAGTAGAGATGGGGCTTTGCCATATTGGTTAAGCTGGTTTCGAACTCCTAGCCTCAAGTGAACTGTCTGCCTCAGCCTCCCAAAGTGCTGGGATTATAGGCGTGAGTCACCACGCCCAGCCAAAACATGATAATCAAAATTAAAAACTCAATGTTGGTTTAACAGCAGATGAGACACAGATGAAGAGAGAATTCATGGAATAAAGAATAAATATGAAGAAATTATATAGAATAAGGTGTAAAGAACAAGAGATAGAAATTTTGAGTCAGGCACGGTGGTGCATGCCTATAGTCCCAGGTACTCAGGAGGCTGAGATGGGAGGATCCCTTGAGCTCAGGAGTTCCAGACCAACCTGGGCAACATAGCGAGATCCCGTCTCGAAAAAAAATTAATAAACACAAATAAATAAATGTTAAAAAATAGAATAAATGTTTTAATTTAAAAAATAAAAGAAATTTTGCAAGAATTTCAAATATGATGTGAAGGGTACTACACATATGTATGAATACCACTGAACGCCATCTTGGAGGCCAGCTCCCACAATTGTGTCATTCAAGTCTTCTATATTCTTATTGATTCTTTTTAGCAACTTGTTCTATCAATCCCTTAGAATGGGATGTTGATGTTTCCAGCTGTGGTTGTGAATATATCTATTTCTTCTTTAGTTCCATCATGTTTTGCTTTATATATTTTGGAGCTGTGTTTTTCCATATCTACACACTTGGGGTTGTTACAGCTCATTAAGGAATTGGCCCCTCCATCATTATAGGAAGGCTCTTCTTATCTCTAGTAAAATTCCTACTTTGGGATTTGACTTTGATGTTAATATAAGCACTCCTGCTTCGTTTACTGTTCTCATCCATTTACTTTTATCCTATATATGTCATTATATTTAAGGTGGGATCATCCACATTCCTTGGCTTGTGGCTCCCTTCCACCATTTTCAAAGCCGGCAACAGTGGGCAGAGTCTTTTTTATGGAGCCATTTCTCTGGTTCTCAGCAGCCAGGAAATGTTCTCCACTCTTAAGCACTCATGTGATTAGATTGGGCCCACCTAGATAATCCAGGCTCCTCTCCCCAGCCCAAGACCCTTAACCTGGAGGACCTCAACCTCTTCAAAGAGCTTTATGCGTGACTGAGTACTCTAACCTTTCTCTCTTTCTGAGGTCTTACCACAAGACTGTGCAGCCACACCTTTGATTTAGCACATTTGAAATTCAGTCCCCTGGTTGCTTTATAACTTACAACCTAGAAAAAATTATTATTTTGTAGATTACCTGGATTTTCTTGTCAGGTAGGAGTGACATGTTCTTGCAGTATCTTAAGCAACTGTGGAAACTCTACTTAATATTTAATAAAAGCATTTTTTAAGAAACAAGGAAAACAGGAGAGAATATTATTGATTGTGAGGTGAGTGAGGGTAATTGCTAGTCATATAACTGAGAAGTTGGTTCAAGACATCCAAATACATAGAGGGAAAGATAAGACCTGTGATGGACTTTGTTTTTTAACTTTTTGATTAAAAACAGAAAAAGCCAATGTCCAAAGATATGATTCCTGGTTAAAGCATACCCAGGCCCTCACAAAAATTGGCATATTTGATACCATCTGATAAGCTAAGTAAATGGTCTCTGGGGTACCCTCAGGTCAGCTGACCTCCATTACCAGTTGTTAGCACAATGCAGTCAGAGATTAACACAGCACAT
The DNA here is from genome assembly GCF_001698545.2 of Rhinopithecus bieti. NCBI lineage: Eukaryota > Metazoa > Chordata > Mammalia > Primates > Cercopithecidae > Rhinopithecus > Rhinopithecus bieti. The sequence goes on from NW_016808133.1 coordinate 2,096,717, forward strand.
TTTTCTCCTTCCCACCACCACGGACACCACCACCATCCGAAGGTCGAGGCCAGGGCAACTCCAGCATTTACAATAAAGGGCAATATGTATTGGGAGCTAGCAAAATCAATCCAAAGGTGTAGGGGGAAAAGAAGGTATCTTCCTTGGGTCCTGTCTCTTGCCCTACACAGAGATAAAACATGTTTCTAGTTCAATACTTTAAAGGGCAGGGATTTGTCTCTGTCACAGAACTGGAGACTTGGAAGAAACTCCAAATGTAACTCCTCACCCTGGGCAAAACCAGCATACAGTGGTTTGTGGAGCATGGGTCAAGACCAGGAACAGTGCCCTACATATATATGGAGAAGATGTGTTCATCCCTTGAGTGTGGGCTGAGCCTATGTATAAGAACAATTTATTCATTTATATGGTATCCGTTTATGTTATTTTTTGACATATTTAATAAAACTAACTAAAACGTATATGAAAGATTTTAGGTATTACATGATCTCAAGGAATTTCTACATGGTGGGTTTTTTGTTTGTTTCTTCTGTTAGAACTCCTGAGATGCTGTCGGATCAAGTCAAAAAATCAAAGAAACAGCATCAAAAATGGAAAAGCAAGTTCAGTCTCTGCCAAGTTCACTCCTCTCCTACAAGTCACAGTTGGAGGGTGGGGAGCTGGCATAAAACCAATACGTGCTTCTCTCCCATCGATGTGGACAGTTTTTTGTTTTCTTTTCTTTTTTTTTTTTTTTTTTTTTTGAGACGGAGTCTCGCTCTGTCGCCCAGGCTGGAGTGCAGTGGCCGGATCTCAACTCACTGCAAGCTCCGCCTCCTGGGTTTACGCCATTCTCCTGCCTCAGCCTCCCAAGTAGCTGGGACTACAGGTGCCCGCCACCTCGCCCGGCTAGTTTTTTGTATTTTTTAGTAGAGACGGGGTTTCACCGTGTTAGCCAGGATGGTCTCGATCTCCTGACCTCGTGATCCGCCCGTCTCGGCCTCCCAAAGTGCTGGGATTACAGGCTTCAGCCACCGCGCCCGGCCAAGTTTTTTGTTTTCTTATCTTTAACGCGTCTGCTGAAAACGTCTCGCACTAGGAAGACGGTCTTCTCACAGAAGTCCTGAGGGATACACGATCTTGTACACATGTTTACAAAATTGAGGGCAGCAAAGTATGAGGGTATTTGAGGTCACTTGGATCTGTGCACAGCATTCATTTGGAGGCTGCGTCTTTGGTTCCTTGTTTGTGCCTGTTTAAGTCTGGCCTTGCATGGGAGTCCCAGAGGAGCAAGAAAAGCAGGCCAAAGAAGATACAGAAAAGACTCTGGCATCCCTGTGACGTCATGAAGGGTCTGCTTGCTGCTGCCCAGAGTAAGTCGGCTTCGCTGTTCAAGTTCTGGTCCAGTGCCTGTAGGAAGAACACATGCCCTGTAAATGAGGAAGAGAGGGCCTGCTCTCTGCCAAGGTCTAGTTGCACATGAACCTGAATCCTAACACAACCCAGCAAGATTAATATTGTATCCCATTGGGCCAATACCAAAACCAGCTCATAAAGATTAAGTAACGTGTTTAAGGTCACACAGCCAGTAAGTAGCAAAACAAAGATTCAATCCCATTAAAGCCTTCCCTCTTTTTGAGGGCACCACACTGCCCTCAAAGAGACACGTCCTGAATTAGGATGTGTCCACCCTCACTCTGGGAAGCTCTACCTGACAGATAGAAAAGCAGAATACAATTGACCGTCGAACAACATGGGTTTAAACTGTGCAAGTCCACTTATATGTGAATTTATTTTCAATAAAAGTTACACCAAGTTCACATACCTCTCCTGCCTCCCTTTCCACCTCCTCACCTCTTCCCCCCGATACCCCTGAGACAGCAAGACCAGCCCCTCCTTTTCCTCGTCCTCCTCAGCCTACGCAACATGAGGATGAAGGCCTTGATGATGACAATCTATTCCACTTAATGAATAGTAAATATATTTTCTCTTCCTTATGTTTTTCTTCTCTTTTTTTCTGAGATGGATGCTTGCTTTGTCGCCCAGGCTGGAGTACAGTGGCTCAATCTCGGCTCACTATAACCTCTGCCTCCTGGGTTCAAGCGATTCTTGTGTGTCAGCCTCCCAGGCAGCTGGGATTACAGGCGGCTGCCACCATGCCTGGCTAATTTTTGTGTTTTTAGTAGAGACGGGGTTTCACCATGTTGGCCAGGCTGGTCTCGAACTCCTGACCTCAGATGATCTGCTCACCTCAGCCTTCCAAAGTGCTGGGATTACAGGCCTGAGCCACCATGCCTGGCACGTTTTTTGTTTTTTTTGAGACAGGGTCTCGCTGTGTCGCCCAGGAAGGAATGCAGTGATGTGATCATAGCTCATTGAAGCCTCAACTTCCCAGGCTCAAGTGATCCTCCCACTTCAGCCTCCCAAGTAGCTGAGACTACAGGCACAGGCCACCATGCCTGGCCCTGGTGTGTGTTATACCCTCAGAGCTGGTGGCTCAGTAGGGCTTGGCAGTTTTGCAGTGCGGCGAAGATATGCAGAGACATACATCAGCCAGTCAAGTTCAATTCCAGCTCTGCCTCTCCTGCTGGGGGCCTTTGGGCAAGGCCTCACTTGAATTTCCTCCAGTGTAGGCAGTAGATATTAACAAGATTCACCTAATAGGCCTAAGGGAGTGAGTGGACTAAGGGAGATAATCCACAGAGCAGCCTGCACAGAGCAGTGCATGATAAATATTATCTATCTTGATTCTTCTTCCTTGCATTTCCCATCATTTGCAATTGCGTATTCATTTGTGTGATTATTTGACTAGTAACTGTCTTTGTCACTAAAAGACATGCTTGGTGAAGCCAAGGACTGTGTCTGTTTTGCTCGCCGGTGAATCTTCAGTGACTCCCAAGCACAGTCTGATACCCAGTAGATGATTGGCAAATGTGTAGTGATTCGGTGAAGGTATGAGGAATAGAAAGCACTTAATACATGTTTGTTGGACTATAAAAGAACAAAATGCTCTGGAAATGGCTGGTAATGTTTTTTGGCCTTGGCGCTGTTACAACTTGTGACATTGTAAAATATATATTTGGTCTTTATCCCGTTTCCTGGCATTTAACTCTTACAATCCCTGGAATCTCCACAGTGATGTATTTTTGTATGCTTATGTTGATGGATAGCTGTAGGATGGGCCCAGTCAGGTCACCAGAAAGAACAAGGCATAATTAGAGGGCTGGGACTTTCAGCCCCACCCCGTAACCTCTGGAGAGGGGAGAGGGGCTGATGGCCAATGGCCAATGACTTAATCAATCATGCCGACCTGGTTCTAGGAGCTTCCAGATAGCTGAACACGGGAAGGTTCCTAGAGGGTTGCATGCCCAGAGAGGGTATGGAAGCTCTGCACCCCTTCCCCCATACCTCACCCTTTGCATCTCTCTGTCAGTATCCTTTGTGATATCCTATATAATAAACTGCTGAACATGACTTCGTTTCCCTGAATTCTATGAGCTGCTCCAGCAAATTAGTTGAACTCAAAGGCGTGTCATGGGAACCCCAACTTGAAGCTGGTGGGTCAGAGTTCCAGAAGCCCAAAGTCGAGACTGGCATCTGGGGTGGGGGGCAATCTTGGGGACTGGGCCCTCAACCTGTGGGGTCTGACGCTCTCTGCAGGTAGACATTGTGGGAATTGAATTGGAGGACACCCAGCTGGCGTCCTCTACAGAACCGACTGCTTGCTTGGTGGTGGGAGGAAATCCCCTCCACATCGGGTCAGATTAGGTTGTTGTTATGTAAGAGAGAAGAAAGTTTGAGTTTTTCCCAGATGCATTTCTAAGGCAATACACACATGTTTTGAAACGCAGATTTTATTATTATTCAGGTCTGATGAAGCCAACAGATCAGAAGACTGCCATTGATAAGGTAGCTTTGTTGCAATTACTGAGAGGAAGAGGCTGTCACTCCTCTACATGGGGCACACAGGCAAGCACTAGAGTTGGCTGAAGACAGAGGGAGAGGGGAAAACCACGAGCAAGGCTCTCTACTGTGGTTTCCAAGGGAAAGAGCATGCAAAACAGGACAAGCGGGTTGAGGACTGTCTTGTCTGAGTAATTTCAGCAAGTAATTTCTGGAGTATAGGGACTGTGCCTAGTTGTTTGCTACCTAGCCCTGGGGTGATGAGGGCAGGGAATCATGGCCTGGCCGGGAGTGTAAGTGCAATAGAGGAAGTGTCGCTGATGGGCATTCTAGATTGGTTGGTTTGCATATGAAAGGTGCACTCTCAGGCCAGCTCCTGACTTTCTCTCATAATTAGCCCTGGGAGGGGGAGTCCTGCCAAGATAGCAAGGCCCTAAAACAGCAAAGCATCAGAATACAGAAAATAAAAAGACACAGTTAATACAACATGCAACCGGGGCACCTTCAAGTGCATATGTTTCCATTAAAAGTGCACACAACAACAACAAGTACACAGAACAGCGTTTCTAAAGCCACACTGACATTGTCAAAGAGATGCTTGACTTCTCCGGATCCCAAAATGGGAGACAAAGGCAGGCAGGGGGTGCAATTTTAAGAGGCTGTGCTCTCAGCTGGTGACTGAGGCCCAGGGAGGACCATGTGGGGAGCTTCTGTGCCTCCTCCAGGGGAGGGCACTAAGGCTCTGTTCTCCCTGCCCAGCCCTATCCACCCACACACCTGTTCCTCTGCCCTGTGACCTTCCTAAACTGACTGTTTTAAGGGGCTTCATCTGAGAATGTGGCCAGGGGTATTTTCCTGAACTGTGCTGCCTTCTCTGACAGACATGCTTCCCATCTAAGACCAAAGCCCACTCCACTCTGGCCTCCAGGGGCCTAAGCTTAGCTGGGCCTTTTTCACTTGGATGAGGTTTCATCGTGTTTCTAGCAACTACACTGTGGTGCAGCCACCAATTCTGGAGCCAGGCTGCTCCTCATTTGCAAAATGCAAATGATGAAATTAAAGTTAATAAGGCTTGCCCATAGGGTTACCATATTAAGTAAGTTACTCTACCTGGAACATGCCACTTACACAGAAAGTATTATGCAAATGTTATGTTTGCATACATTATAGCACTGCCTAATAATTGGGCAGAAATGACAATCAGCTCAAAAAATGATTATAATTACTGATCATTTTAACAAGCTTATCAGGTTCTTAGTTTTTCCTCTTTCTTCCTCAAGTATTCCTTGCCAGACACTTACTGGGCCCCCACTAAGTGCAGGCCCTGAGCTAGTACCCGGAGGCAGATGTGGAAACCTGCCATCACAGAAGAGGAACAGTAGCAATCATTTGTTGAACGTTTACTATCAGATGGCATTTTAAACACTTGGTACAAATGAGCCAGCTTCATCCTTGCCACATCATTAAGGGATGGATATTACTAGTCCAATCTTACATCCAAAGAGAATGTGGCTTGGAGAGGCTCAGTATTTGCCCCCTCTGCAGTAGTGCATGGCAGAAGGGATCCAAGCAAGCTGCGCACAGGGTGTTCTATGATGGAAATTCACACAAGGAGGAGGCAGAGCACCTGCCTGGAAAAGTGACTCAAACTGAGTTTGGAAGGATAAATAGGGGTTGGCCCAGCAAAATGGGTAGTTAGGATAAAGTCAAACTATGCAGAGAAAAAAACACATTTCCAGAAGTGGAAGTGTGGGGTGGGCCCATGCCTGGAAGATGCCAGTGTATCTGTGAGGTGTAAGACATAAGGCTAGAGAGGTGGGAAGGCCCAGGCCATTCTATAGCAGTCCAGAATTTATTCTCAGGGGTTAAATTCAGTCATTTTGTGTATCCTCCTAGCCATTTGAAATAGCCAAAATTTCAACCACAAACTCATTTAAAAAAAAAAAAAAAAAACTTTCCATTATTTGTCTTTTCAGATGCCAGAGGTGAAATCTTAAAACCATCTGGCCTGCCTTTGACCTTCATGGGAAAACCTAAAGTGTTCTGTCTCCATAGGACTAGATGTTCATCAAATCCAATTACCTCTCCCAGCTGCACCGCTCACCAGGAGGCAGGGCTCTGCTGGGGACGAAGAGAGGCAGAGGAAGCAGACCGTCCCCAGCCCCGCTTCCCGCTGCAAATTAAGCCAGTCATCAACTGTGCCGACTCACCACCTGGCTGCTGCCACAACAGCAGCTGCAGCCTGTTAGCACTGAAGAGTTTCTCTCGTAACCAGTCCCATTAGTGTGACCAGCGAGGGGGAGGATGAGTAAGCGTCTGTGTTCAGCTGGGTGCTCTGGCTCCTGTGCTCTGGCTCCTCCTGCCTCTGACCTCCAGGGGCCCGGCGGGACAGCCAAGCGCCAGAAGCCAACATAGGCCTGCTGCCTCCCAGAGTTCTGTGCCTAACTGGGAGACAGCTCAGCAGAAGAGATTCTCAGTCCTGGCTGCCAAGCATTGCTCAAGGAGCTTCGGATTCAGAGATACTTGGTAAGGCGGCCCCTCTCTATCTGTAAAGCACCACTGCAATTCCAAAGCACAGCCAAGGTCAACGCTTCACCGATCTGTATTTGCCAGCTGTCCTGCACATGTGTCTTTGATAGGACATGTGGGAAAGGTATTAGCCCCTTGCAGCTCCCAGCAACCAAATATAGTCCTTCACATATCTCAGGGTAAGGCACTCTGTACTTTTTCAAAGTGCTTTCATATACCTTGTCTCATCTGAGCCTGTGAGCAAGGGGAGGAGGCCACCGAAACCCCAAGGTGCACTGAACGCCCCTGATGCTTTTAATCATGCAGCCAATTAGAGGCAGGGTTGGAACTATGCACCTTGCCTCCCTGGCTCCTGGTCTGATATTTTTCATGGCCTATCATGTAGCCAGGCATAGATCCTATTAGTGTGGTTATGCTTTCAATTATTCAATACTTCTGTGTTGCAATGCACCGCTTATGTGGAACTGCTTGTAAGTGGCCATCGTTGACTTCACCAGTGAATCTGCTCCCCCTCTGTCGGAGAAACTACTGAGTCATTGCCTCTAATCCCTAGCAAATGTAAAATACCTTTGCAACAGCTGGAAAAAGAAAATCACTGATGCCACAGAATCTCCTTCATTCTCACAGACTAGGTAACAAAAGGGGAAGAAATCATGTCAGCTGAAAGATCTGGGGAGAAATCAATTTGGGACTGCTAGAATCGCAGGAAGTTTTTGCTGAAGATCAGAAACCCGTGCAAGCCAACTCAAGCAAAAGGTTTATTGTACAAGATACAGAGCGATCTAACAACCCAGCTGTAGGAAGTGCAGCTGGGTCTCCAGGGAACCAGAGAATGAATGGCAACCGTTTCTCAAGCCACATCATCTCTCATCTTGGCTTCTCTCTGTACACCTGCTCCCATATCCTCCCTATGGACTGGCTTCCCCTCGCTGTTCAGGGTTTCTGCTCCTTCACAACTTTAGTTTGCTTATTGCTTTGCCTAAGTAAGCGTCATCATGAAACTCGACTCCACATAACTGTACTTGGAACCTGTAGCTAACCAAGTCAGTCCCCAGAATCGGAAGCATCCCTATTCCAGATTCTCAGGGAGAGCATCTGACTGTTCAGCTAGGCTGGCAGGGCCCACCCCCCTGTCCACTCATCTGATTCCAGGGAGGATTGAGTCTCATGGGATGCTGCTTAGATCTAACCCGGCAATGGGGATGACAGGTAAAGAGACCAGTCACTTAGAATTGAGCCAAGACAAGTACTCAGATGACTCTATCCCAGGAAGAAAGGCAAAGCCTCCCTTCTGAAAGCCACTCAACAAGCAGGTCATCAAAGTATGTTGGAACACAGGTTAGAATAATAAATAATAGGCCAGGTGTGGTGGCTCACACCTGTAATCCCAGCACTTTGGGAGGCCAAGGTGGGTGGATCACCTGAGGTCAGGAGTTCCAGACCAACCTGGCCAACATGGTGAAACCCTGTCTCTACTAAAAATTAAAAAATTAGCTGGGCATGGTGGTGCATGCCTGTAGTCCCAGCTACTTGGGAGACTGAGGCACGAGAATTGCTTGAACCTGGGAGGTGGAGGTTGCAGTGAGCCAAGATAGCACCACTGTACCCCAGCCTGGGCGAGACAACTCTGTCTGAAAAAAAAAAAAAAAAAAAAAGATATATAATAATGTGTGAAAAACCAGGACACAATCTACTGGACCAATTCTCACTGAGGAAGTGGTTTTCTAGAGCAGTGACTATATAATCCTTTTAGTAGGTGAATCTGTCAAACAGGGCAAAATACCTCATTTCCCAACAACCTTTACAAGAAAAAAAGCCCTGCCAGATTAAACAAGAATATGAGTCTCTTCTAGATGAGATTCTGAAAACCTGAATAAGAAAGAAAATGCTGGAGCAGGACTCAGAAATCCTGAGTTTTCATTCAGGCTTTGCTATGAATTTTTCGTCTGGTGGCCCTTCCTTCTTCATCTAGCTAACTTCTAATCAAGACTCAGATCCCAGGGCTGAGGCCAGAGACTTACTCCTGTCATTTCAGCGCTTTGGGAGGTCAAGGTAAAAGGATTTCTTGAGCCTAGGAGTTTGAGACCAGCCTGGGCAATATAGTGAGACCCTCTCTCTGCAGAAAATTTTAAAAGTTGTCTAGGTGTGGTGGTGCATGCCTGTATTCCTAGCTACTCAGGAGGCTAAGGCAGAAGGATCGCTTGAGCCCAGGAGTTGGAGGTTACAGTGAGCTGTGATGACACCACTGCATCTAGCCTGAGCAACAGAGTAAGACCTTGTCTCAAACAAACAAACAAAAATGCTCAGCTCCAGCAAGTTCCTGCTCTGGGCTCCCACTGGACCATCTACATACCTCCATCATGGCAGCTCCCCATTGTCCTAAAATTGTTTGCCTACCATCTGTCTCTCTCACTGGAAGTACATTCCTCTAGCATGGAGCCTCTATGTCCTCAGTTACACCCCCATGCTTTCTGCTGTACTTGACACATAGTACTCAATAAATATTTTTCAGCTGAACTGATTGTGAGAAGATATTTATCTGAGCTGCAAATAAAGGCACACACACTGTTGTCTGGCTGAAAACATTGAGCCCTTTGTGGTAGGAGATTGGGTACCACTTGATAGACAGTAGAGACCACCGGGACAGCCAGTACTCTAGAGCATAGCCAGCCCCACTTGAGACACTGATGTATCCACCTGCCATATGTGAAAAGAGGTAAAATTTTAGGATCTTCCAAATGTACTGTGCTAAGAAGAAAAGTTAAGCCCTGCAAACTGAGTCAGGTAACATGACTGTTCTTTTCCTCTGGTGCACGACCGCTTCCTGACTTTTGTGTTAAGATGTTATATGTCAACCAGACTTCCCATTCTTCATTCAAACTACACAAAATGATGCTGGAGACCTTGTGGTTGTTATATCCTTACAATAGGATGTTAAGTTACCCCCTTAGCGTGGAATCAATAGTAGCCAATCAAATCCTATATCTGCATGTTAGCCTCTGTATGGAAAACGTGATTCTGTTCAGCACCTCCATTTTTGAACTCATAAGCGACCCTCACTTTTCCCCACACAAGGACACTAGGAGCACTGATCACCATTCTTTGGTGATGGTCACCCTCACAGTGCATTTGAATAAACTCTCTTAACTGGGTCCTAAGCCTTTTGATAATTTTAAGTTGCCAAATATCAGGAAGAAATGTGCACATTCTCAAACTAAAAATGAATAAAGCCACACCACCACTGATGCTTTTCAAGATATATTTTATTACAAAAGAAAGTTTGAATGTAAAAATAAATACAGCAACGTCAGCACAATGGCAGAGTATGACGCCCCAATCTCTTCTCCCCGAACAGAAACTTTCTTTTTTCTTTTCTTTTTTTTTTTTTTGAGATAGGGTCTTACTCTGTCATCCAGGCTGAAGTTTCTGTTTTAAACTTTTTAAAGTTTAAAGTTTAAAGCAGAAACTTTTTTAAAAAAATGTTTTTATTGAGCCCAGGAGGTGGAGGTTGCAGTGGCTCATGCCTGTAATCCCAACACTTTGGGAGGCCGAGGTGGGTGGATCATGTGAGACCAGGAGTTTGAGACCAGCCTGGCCAATGTGGTGAAACGCTGTCTCGACTAAAAATACAAAAATTAGCTGGCTGTGGTGGGGAGGGGGGCGCTTGTAATCCCAGTTACTCGGGAGGCTGAGGCAGGAAAATCACTTGAACCAGGAGGCAGAGGTTACAGTGAGCCGAGATCGCACCACTGCACTCCAGCCTGGGCAACAGAGCAAGACTCCGTCTCAAAAAAAAAAAAAAAAAGCAGAAACTTTCAAAATTAAAAAAAAAGCATCTGTAACTGCTTTAAAAAATAATCTAATGTTTATAGCAACCATGTAAGGGCTGAGTCCAGAAGAACACCCTTCAAAACCGTAGCAGGGGGGCAGTATTGTCTGCTGGGTCCTGGAGACCTTCAGTGTCCATGCTGCTCTCACCATGCCTTGGGTCCAGACTGCATCACAGCCTCTCGGGAGACGTGGGCCCTCAGAGTCTCTTTAGCGATGGACTCCAGGCCACAGGCAGCCCAGCGGCAGCAGCAGCAGGATAACAGAACCTCTGGATGCACTCTTCCTGGGAAGCTTTGCTAATTTGCAGCCACTGCACCTTGTTCCTCATTAACGCCTGTCAGCTTAGTCGTTACATCATTTCACTGTGGTGGCAGGGACTCAGCTTGGAATTCTATATGGAAAAAGCACCTGGGTCCCAGTCTTTCATTGGCTTCAACACAACCAGAAGTGCCTGCTCTTGAGGCTGGTGGGCCTCTAGGCAAGATGTCCCTTCCCATCAGGATAAACTGCTGGGCATCCAGATATGATAATACCCTCGAGGACCCTGTGTCCATGACTCCTCCTCCATCGGACACGGGCAGCATCCACTGGAAGGCAGTGATTCCAGAGTGCAAGTATCAGTCCCTTACCAAGGAGAAGGAAGGAGAAGCCAGCCTACACACCCCTGCCATGAGAGCGTGGCACGGTCCCAGTGGTGAAGTCTAAAGCTACCCATATCATCACGAATTCTCTGTTCACAAAACAGAAAAGGAAAAGTACTCAGCATTTTGGGCGACAGGCAGGGCTGAGACATGCTGGCTACACACCCTACAAGGGCCTCACCACGGAGAAGACCAAGTACCTTTGAGTGGCAGAAGTGCTCCACCAACTAAAGCTACAGAGTGGAGAGAGAACAAGACAAGAGAGGCGACCTGCATCGGCCCAGTCTGCCCCAAGCTGCGCTCCTCACTCTTCCCCTGAGCAGAGGCCCAAAGGCTGATTCACTTCTGGTTCTTCCACAGCTTTACCTGGCCCAGATCCCTGCACCATGGATTCTGGAAGTGGAGATAAGGACAGAAACTTGTCAGATAAGTGGAGCCTCTTTGGACCAAGATCCCTTCAGAAGGAAGATTCTGCAAGTTTTGCCACCCAGGCCTACCGAAGAGCCCATAAGCCCTCTCCAATGGAACTGACCCGTGCCCAGACCAACCACATGACTAGAGATCCAGCAACCTTGAAGCCACCCAAGATGGACATCCCAGTGACGGAAGGGAATACACAGCTGACACAGACCCATCATCTCAAACCCGGTGACTTGAATGTGCTCACACCTACCGGCTTCTGGAGTGCTTTCTCTTCCAGTCCTCTGGTAAAGAGGGTTTCTTGCCCCATTCCCCTTTTAACTTGGCTCTGACATAGGAAAGATATACGTATATCTTTCATATATATATATTTGTTTTGTTTTGAGACAGAGTCTCGCGTTGTCACCCTGGCTGGAATGCAGTGGTGCAATCTTGGCTCGCTGCAACCTTTGCCTCCCAGCTTCAAGAGATTCTCCTGCCTCAGCCTCCTGAGTAGCTGGGATTACAGGTGCTTACCACCACGCCTGGCTAATTGTTGTATTTTTAGTAGAGACAGGGTTTCACCATGTTGACCAGGCTGGTCTTGAACTCCTGACCTCAGGTGATCCGCCCCCCTTGGCCTCTCAAAGTGCTGAGATTACAGGCATGAGCCACCGTGCCTGGCCGGAAAGGTATATTTTTAAAAACCTGTTAATTAGAGGCTAGAGCTGGAGACATTATTGGTTTTTGAGAAACATTAGTACAAAGCTTGCCCTTGTGTGGAAGAAGCCCTTTTGTACTGCTTCAAAGCTAGACTAAATCATCTCAGCAGGGGTGTATGGGGGGCCTCATTACCTAGTTTTTCATCATTCACCCTAGATAAGAACTTTAAGAGGTGCTCACTGACTCGCTGAGATGACTCTGGCCCTCTTGACGACTGGTACTGGGCTCCAGCCTTGTCACTTAGGGAACCCAAGATCTGTTTGGGACCTGGGTACAGGGAAAAGCCAGACTTGGCAGGGACCCCTCTTTCTAGGCTGAACCTTGAGTCCCCCTGCTTTTTGGTAGACCTAATGGATCACTGTCCTGCAGCCAGTTCTTCATGTGGGGCCTCTTAGGTCAGTGCTGGGAGAGGCATGCTTCTCTGTCTATGCCGCAGAACAAACACTAGGCTTGCAAAGCTTTCCTTGCACTTTAAAATGAGATTAATTTAACTCCAATTTGGTTAAAAGCTTCCTAAGAGAGAAAATTCAGTCTACTGATTTGGTATTGGTAAATGGACGTTAAACATTTTTTCGTTTTTTTTTTGAGTTGGAGTCTCGCTCTGTTACCTGGCTGGAGTGCAGTTGCATGATCTTGGCTCACTGCAACCTCTGCCTCCCAGGATCAAGTGATTCTCCTGCCTCAGCCTCCTGATTAGCTGGGATTACAAACACGTGCTACCACACTCAGCTAATTTTTTGTTGTATTTTTAGTAGAAACGGGGTTTCACCATCTTGGCCAGGATAGTCTCTATCTTTTGATGAGGCCACCCGCCTCGGCCTCCCAAAGTACTGGGATTACAGGCATGTTCCACCACACCCAGCCTAAACTTTTTTAAAGTAAAGAAGATGGTAGGTACAGTTAGATTATAGTCTTGAGGTTCATGTGAAGCCAGTGTTACCGTATTTTGATTTCCTTGTTCAGAGCCTGAAACATCTGCAAGGGGAGGTGAAAGAATTCAAACTTCTTTGTATGAAAGCATTTTTCACCAAAATGAGCCTCATCCCTTTGTGCAACACATAACCTCACTGAGGAAAGGAAACAGGGAAACTGCCTTCTTACTTCTCCTCACTATGGACAAGTTCAGTCATTGTCTTGAACACTGTCTCAAATACCCGTTTTTGGTTTTGGATAGTATCTTGTCTGCATAAGAAGCTGACCTTTTCATAGAGAGGCCCTGGAATCTAAAATTATTAGAACAATTAATTTGTGTCTTCTATTATGGTCTCTTGTTTTGACAATAAAAATCCTTACTACTTCCAAAAAATATATATATATATATAGAAGGGCCAGGCGTGGTGGCTCACACTTGTAATCCCAATACTTTGGGAGGCTGAGGCAGGTGGATCATTTGAGATCAGAAGTTCGAGACCAGCCTGGCCAACACGGCAAAACCTCATCTCTACTAAAAATACAAAAATTAGCAGGGCGTGATGGCACGTGCCTGTGGTCCCAACTACTCGGGAGGTTGAGACAGAATCACTTGAACCTGGGAGGCAGAGGTTGCAGTGAGCTGAGATTGTGCCACTGCACTCCAGCCTGGGCAACAGGGTGGGACCCTATCTCAAAACCAAACAAACAGACAAACACACACAAACACACACACACTCACACACACCTGTAGAAGGTTTTGAAGTGATTCTAGATGTCTTCGCCCCACCCCTCTCCTATGTGGCAGCCATCTGAAAGCAGTAGTGATGTTAATGAGGCAACAGCCCAAGTTCCTAGTGCAAGACCATGTCCCCGATTCTGGAGGGATCAGAGCAGACCTTATCTGCAAGTTATTGTGTATGTCTCATTTGTCTGAGCCACATTTCTATTCTAATCTGTATAGGGGCTAACACAGAAAAACTGATGCAAGTTGATTTTCTCTCTGTTTTGCCTAGCTCAAGACTGAGGCCAAAAAATGCTAAAAAATATTGCAAACCAAAAGAACAACCCTAAGATGCCTGGGAAAAAAGATTACAGTTCAACAAACAACAGACTACCTAAGGCAAAATCTGTGTAGAGTTTCTCTGGGAAATTAGGACAATCAAAAGTAAATGGGGAATTTTGACAGACATATACATGCCCAGAACAAGATGCATGCTCAGAAAAGACCTGAGAAGACCTAAGCTTCCACCTTAGACTGATCCCTAGACACAGTGCAAGCCTAGCTTGGAATTGAAGGAAATCCCAAGCACAGAGCCAATTTGCAAAGAGTAGGAGAGCTCCTAGCATCCAAGGAATTCTCTGTCAAAACACTAGCTGAACTCAAGCTAAGAAACAGAGACTTTAGTGACCATGTCAACAAAAAATACAGTATTTGAAATATAGTTTGGGAACGTCGCTAAACAAACAGGCTACTGTAGCCTTCAATAACAGAAAGAAAAAAAAGAAAGAAAAGGAGCCAGAAAATCCTGGGGAAGGGGAGACTCTCATTTTCAGAATTGCCACACTGTAGTAATCAAATGTCTAGTTTTCAATGAAAAATCACAAGGCATACGAAAAAATACAAAAGTATGACTAATTCAAAGGACCAAGGTTAATTGACAGAAACCATCCCGGAGGAAGGACAGAAATTGGAGTTACTAGACAAAGGTTTAAAAAAAAACTGTTTAAAATATGATCAGATCATTAAAGGAAGACACAAAAAAACTAAAGGAAATCAGTATAACAATGGATCAACAAAATGAGAAGCCAGGTACAGTGGTACATGCCTGCAATCTCAGCTACTTGGAAGGCTGAGGTGGGAAGATCACTTGAACCCAGAAGTTGAGGCTTCACTGAGCTATGATTGTGCCACTACACTCCAGCCTGGGTGACAGAGTGAGACCCCATCTTTATGAAAAAAAGAGAGAGAGAGAGAGAGAGAGAGAGAGAGAGAGAGAATATCAATAAAGAGATAAAATTATCTAAAAGAACAAAACAAATTTTGGAGCTGAAAAGAAATAAAATAATTGAAATGAAAAAATTAACTATAGGGTCCAACACCAGATTTGAGCAGGCAGAAAAATGAATTAGCAAACTTAAAGATAGAATCATTGAAGTCATCAAGTGTGAGAAAAAGAAAGAAAAAAAAGAATGCAGAAAGTATAGAGTCTAAGGGAGCTGTGTAACACTGTCAAGTAGACAAACATACACATTATGAGAGTTCCAGAAGGAGAAGGGAAAAAGGAGCAAAAGAATATTTAAAGAAATAATGGTAAAAAACGTACTGACTTTCATAGAAGATATAAATATACAAATCCAAGAAACTCAATGAACACTATTAGGACAAACACCAAAATACCCACACCTAGACACATTACAAGCAAACTGTCAAAAGCCAAAAACAAAAAGAGAATCTTAAAAGCAACAAAAGAGGCTGGGTGCTGTGGCTCACGCCTGTAATCTCAGCACTTTGAGAGGCTGAGGCAGGCAGATCACAAGGTCAAGGGATCAAGACCATTCTGGCCAACATGGTGAAATCCCATCTCTACTAAATGCAAAAATTAGCTGGGCGTGGTGGTGCACGCCTGTAGTCCCAGTTTCTTGGGAGGTTGGAGCAGGAGAATCACTTGAACCTGGGAGGCAGAGGTTGCCATGAGCCAAGATCATGCCACTGCACTCCAGCCTGGTAATAGAGTGAGACTCCATTTCAAAAAAAAAAAACAGCAACAAAAGAGAAGTGACTAGTCACATACAAGGGATCCTCAATAAGATTAACAGCCAATTTCTCATGAGAAACCATGACCAACAGAAGAAAGCAGGAGGACATATTTAAACTGCTGAAAGAAAAAATATGGCCAGGCGCAGTGGCTCATGCCTATAACCCCAATACTTTAGGAGGCCAAGATGGGCAGATCACATGAGGCCAGGAGTTCAACACCAGCCTGACCAACATGATGAAAACCTATCTCTACTAAAAATACAAATTAGCCAGGCGTGTTGGTGCATGCCTGTAATCCCAGCAATATACCATCAGAAGATAATTTATACCATCAAAAGAGAAGTAATATATCTTACATTACTTATACTAATAATGTATTACTAACTACATATTATTAGTAATGTATTTTGATGCACTTACCTTTTTGTGCATCAAAATATACCATCAACACATAGAATGGGAGAAAGTATTTACAAATCAATCATCTGATAAGAGGTTAATGTCCAGGATATATAAAGAACTCTGATAACTCAATAACAATAAAATAAATTTTAAAATGGGCAAAGGACTTGAATAGACATGTCTCCAAAAAAGACAGACAAATGGCCAACAAGAACATGAAAAGAGGCTCAGTGTCAATAATCATTAAGGAAATGCAAATCAAACAAAACCACAATGAGATACCACCTCACTCCCATTAGGCTGGCTATAATCCCAAAAGTGGAACAATAACAAATGTTGGTAAGGATGTGGAGAACTTGGAACCTGGGTGTGTGGCTAGTGGGAAGATAAAACGGTGCAGCCACTGTGGAAAACATCTGCTTCCTTCTCCTTGGCAGGTTGGATTCCACTGCTTTTCCCATCTATATGGTAGAAAACATGGCCAGTGGTTTGCATATTACTGGTCTAGACTCCACTCTCTCTCTCTGCCTTAATTCCAAATTCCTAGGAAGGAACACTTTAAGGCAGGTATCAACCCGTAAATTCCTCAATTGTGGCCTAAAGTAAAGGACAACAATTGACCTATATTAGCTGCCTTCTCCTGGTCCAATCAGCTATGACCAGGAGACAGAGTCACATGGCACAAGTAGCCACAAAGAGCCCACCATGGCTATCATGAGTACTTGAGAGGAGAAATAGCAGAAAAATCGAGAGATTGTTTATCATAGGGGGGTGCAAAATGTCAGAATATAATCAGTAGCACAACATATTAAAGTTTCCTAGTAGAGCCCCTCCTGTGTCCTCCCGCAGAGGCACACAGCAGGGAGGGGCCCTGGAACCTACATGGTAGGAGCAGAAAGGGACAGACATCATATAGTTCTAGCAAGGTAGAAATGGGAAACCCAGGACCTGGGACTGGTCAGATGGAGCCAGAAAGATGCACAGCTGAAATTCACACAGCTAATAATGTCTAGATTGAGCTCTGACACCACCTCTGTCCAATTGCAAAGCCCGTGCTCTTTCTGCTACTCATCATTGCCACTCTTTGGGCAGAAAAATATTTTGCTAGTCTGAGCAAGTATAAAAAGAGAAAAGGTCATAAAGGTCTTCATTTGCTTTCTGATAGAATGCCTTGTTTTATAAGGTTTCTAAGAAGCATACAAAATACCTAATTTTCAAAATTACTTATTTATCATGTGGTAGGCATATATTAAAGTTTTACCTATATTATTGTATTTAATCATCATTATTTCCATTTTCTGGATGAAAAAGCTAGAATTCAGAAAGGCTGTCCGGGCATGGTGGCTCACACCTGTAATCCCAGCACTTTGGGAGTCTGAGGCAGGCAGATCACTGAAGGCCAGGAGCTCAAGACCAGCCTTGCCAATATGGTGAAACCCGTCTCTACTAAAAAGTACAAAATGAGCTGGGTGTGGTGGCACACACCTGTAATCCCAGTTACTCTAGAGGCTGAGGCAGGAGAATCATTTGAACCCAGGAGGCAGAGGTTGCAGTGAGCCAAGATCACGCCACTGTACTCCAGTGTGGGCAATAAAGCGAGACTTTGTCAAAGAAAGAGAGAAAGAGAGAGAGAAAAGAAAGAAGAAAGAAAGGAGAGAGGGAGGGAGGAAAAAAGGAAGGAAGGGAGGGAGGGAGGGAAGGAGGAAGGAAGGAAGGAAGGAAGGAAGGAAGGAAGGAAGGAAGGGAAGGAAATCTTTTAGTAATTTCACAAAGTGATATATCTAGTAAATGACAAAGCTAGAGTAGTTACTTCTGAGCCCACAGCCTTAAGCTCTTAAGTGTTAGGCTAAATAGTTGAGAAGTCAAGATGAAGGAAAAACATGGTTAAGAAATTACAGTCTGGGCCAGGCATGGTGGCTCACACCTGTAATCCCAGCACTTTGGAAGGCGAGGCAGGTGGATCACCTGAGGTCAGGAGTTCGAGACCAGCCTGGCTAACATGGAGAAACCCCATCTCTACTAAAAATACAAACATTAGCCAGGCATGGTGATGTGCGCCTATAATCCCAGCTACTTGGGAGGCTGAGACAGGAGAATTGCTTGAACCCAGGGGGCAGAGGTTGTGGTGAACTGAGATCATGCCACTGCACTCCAGCCTGGGCAACAGAGCAAGACTCCATCCCCACCCCCCAAGCCCCCCCCCACAAAAAAAGAAATTACAGTCGGATTATCCTCTAGAATTATATCTCATTTTGTCTTGATTGGAAGCCAAGAATATACCAAAAAATTAAAGATTCCTAGTGGCCAATGCAAAAAAAGGAAGAAAATGAATTATAAAATTGTGATATCGTTAAGATTAATAAAAGTTTAGGATGGCCCAAATTTTTTGGATACCTCTCAGTACCCCATGGGTCTTTATAAAGAGAATAGTATGTGATGTCATAGATAATGTCTTTGACAACATCTTTACAAAAAAATACCATGACCCGTTTTATACTCACGCATTTGCAATTCACTCACTTAATCACAGTTGATATAAAGTCAAATAATGTGAGTTGAGGAGTTCTGTATGAGGCCAAACAAACGTCGTCTCATTCACAGCTCTCTGGAGAACTGGTTTGAACCAAGGTTGTATGTATGTGTGTGTATGTGTTTCTGTGGTGTGTGTGTCTGTGTAAGAAAAAATGGATTGTATTTTCTTCAGAGAACTTACCATACATATTTTAATAAGAATTATACAGAGAGCCATGGTTGTGATTTCTGAGGTAAAACCTGGAGTACAGGTAGTCTACGTTGCTGACTTAAAACAGAGTCCCAGGCCAGGTGCAGTGCCATGTAATCCCAACACTTTGAGAGGTTGGGGCAGGTGGATTGCTTGAGCTCAGGAGTTCGAGACCAGCCTGGGCAACATGGTGAAACCTCGTCTCTATGAAACATACTAAAATGAGCTGGGCATGGTAGTGCCCACCTGTAGTCCCAGCTATTCGGGAGACTGAGGTAGGAGGATGGATTGAGCCTGGGAGTGCAGAGGTTACACTGTACTCCAGCCTGGATGACAGAGCCAGACCCTGTCTCAAAACAAAAACAAAAACAAAGCCCCAGAGGGAGATAGAGGTTAAACTTAAGCAACTAATAAAGATTTACATCAAAACAGCATGGTACTGGTACCAAAACAGAGATATAGACCAATGGAACAGAACAGAACCCTCAGAAATAATACCACACATCTACAACCATCTGATCTTTGACAAACTCAACAAAAACAAGAAATGGGGAAAGGATTCCCTATTTAATAAATGGTGCTGGGAAAACTGGCTAGCCATAAGTAGAAAGCTGAAACTGGATCCCTTCCTTACACCTTACACAAAAATTAATTCAAGGTGGATTAGAGACTTAAAACCATAAAAAGCCTAGAAGAAAACCTAGGCAATACCATTCAGGACATAGGCATGGGCAAGGACTTCATGTCTAAAACACCAAAAGCAATGGCAACAGAAGCCAAAATTGACAAATGGGATCTAATTAAGCTAAAGAGCTTCTGCACAGCAAAAGAAACTACCATCAGAGTGAACAGGCAACCTACAGAATGGGAGAAAATTTTTGCAATCTACTCATCTGACAAAGGGCTAATATCCAGAATCTACAAAGAACTCAAACAAATATACAAGAAAAAAACAAACAACCCCATCAAAAAGTGGGCAAAGGATATGAACAGACATTTCTCAAAAGAAGACATTCATACAGCCAACAGACACATGAAAAAATGCTCATCATCACTCGCCATCAGAGAAATGCAAATCAAAACCACAATGAGATACCATCTCACACCAGTTAGAATGGCAATCATTAAAAAGTCAGGAAACAACAGGTGTTGGAGAGGATGTGGAGAAATAGGAACACTTTTACACTGTTGGTGGGATTGTAAACTAGTTCAACCATTATGGAAAACAGTATGGCAATTCCTCAAGGATCTAGAACTAGATGTACCATATGACCCAGCCATCCCATTACTGGGTATATACCCAAAGGATTATAAATCATGCTGCTATAAAGACACATGCACACGTATGTTTATTGCGGCACTATTCACAATAGCAAAGACTTGGAATCAACCCAAATGTCCATCAGTGACAGACTGGATTAAGAAAATGTGGCACATATACACCATGGAATACTATGCAGCCATAAAAAAGGATGAGTTCATGTCCTTTGTAGGGATATGAATGCAGCTGGAAACCGTCATTCTCAGCAAACTATCGCAAGAACAGAAAACCAAACACCACATGTTCTCACTCATAGGTGGGAACTGAACAATGAGAACACTTGGACACAGGAAGGGGAACATCACACACTGGGGCCTGTTGAGGGATAGCATTAGGAGATATACCTAATGTAAATGACGGGTTAATGGGTGCAGCACACCAACATGGCACATGTAACATGTAATGGGTGCAGCACACCAACATGGCATACGTAAAAAAAAAAATTTTTTTTTAAAGAGTTTAACATGTTGAGAAATTGCCAAAAAAAAAAAAAAAAATTTACTTGGATGGGGTCACCCTACCTAAATGTTATAATTTGCTTTTGATCAACATGAATCAACATTATCTGATAAATATTATTTTTAAATGTCAATAAGCAAAATTCTAACCTATTCTAACCAATTTTAAGAGACATGTAAAATGTGAACCCATATGCCAATGCTATTTTGTGTTCCTTCTGTTGTTTTCAAAATATAAAGAGGAGTGACTCTTACTGTTTAATTGTAAATAGGAATTTTAATCTCGTGAATAATGACCAGGACTTGCAATCATATTATAGGTAAAAGCAAATGAGACGGCTCCCTTTAAACTATAGCTTTGATTACGCAATACAGCATTGTGGTTTGAAAGATGTTCTTCTCTTTTTTTATAATGGAAATAAAGTGCCTTATAAATGAAGATTTTTATTAGGTATTGAAAGAAAGCAGTAAGAATAAAAAGAATTTGGAATAAAGTGGGATTGGTGAGAAAGAAGTATTAGTAGAACATACATCAAAATATATGAAGTTGTCAAATAAAATATTACTTGAAATGTCAGCCAGGTAATATTCATCATGCAGCTTGAAATATAGAACAAAATATTCAGATGTTTCTATTTAAGTCAGAAATAACTAATGAGCCTACCACCATAAAGCTAAAAAGTCACAATTTGGCTCATCAAAAGATATCCCTGGGTTTCAACATAAAAGCAAAACTATTAAATTCATTTGAGAATCATCTATGATCATTTTTGTTCATGAAATGGTTTGCATAATATAGACTGAAATTAATGGTAGCTAAGATCCAAGGGCTATGCAAAAGTGAAATATATTGAGTACAAATCTTAATGAGAAAGAAAATGAAATGATAATTAGGGAGAATGGGGTGACGTCTTGATAGGACTAATTACAGAAACTAGAGAAAGTTCATTGAAGAAAAATGTGAACCTGTATCAACTTTTTAAGCAACATTTTTTACTGCGGTTGCGTATGGTAAAGAAATTATAAATTTATGTTTAAATTACGATGCTGATTTGGCCAGGCATGGTGGCTCACACCTGTAATCCCAGCACTATGGCAGGCTGAGGCAGGTGGATCATGAGGTCAGGAGTTCAAGACCAGTCAGGCCAAGATGGTGAAACCTCATCTCTACTAAAAAATACCAAAATTAGCCGGGCGCGGTGGCAGATGCCTGTAATCCCAGCTACTTGGGAGGCTGAGGCAGAAGTATCGCTTGAACCTGGAAGGCGGAGGTTGCAGTGAACCAAGATCGCACCACTGCGCTCCAGCCTGGGCAACAGAGTGAGACTCCACAAAAAAATAAAATAAAATAAAAAATTATGATGTTGATTTTAGACGAATTCCTTAAATTCAGTTTTACTAGCATTAAAATAATTTGGTCAAAATACTTTCCTTATAGCCTCATTCACATAATACCTTTGTAATTACATAGCTGGATGGCATATTAATCTTCATGGCATCACTAGAATGTAAGCTCCATGAAGGCAGACTTGTCTATTTGCTTCACTACTATACCCCTTGCACCTATAACAGTATGGTGCATAATTGCTGCTCTAGAAGTATTTGTTAAGCAAATGAGTGAATTTTCTATAAGATATGTCATTTAGACACAGAAGTAAAATGTCCCCAAAACTGGGAAATAAGGTTAACCCCTGAGAATAAAACTCATAGCGAGTAGGACATATGAAAAGACGATAGCTATCTGTCTTTAAAAGAATAATTTAAAAGAGTATCTATATATATAATTAAATAATTTAAAAGATTTAAATTATTTTTTAAAAAATAATTTAAAAGATTATCTATATGTATGAAAATAAGGAAACTCAGGGCTCCTGAGTATAATCAGATATGGGATATTGTATCAGTGAGTCATGATATAAACATGATTGCAACCAAGAAAATAAAAGCCTAATTTTTTACACGTTGTTAGAAAACTATATCTAACGGACGAGTCCCGGGGAATAGGGAATAAGAAATTAAATTTTTTTATTTCCCTGGCTCCTTTACTAGTAAAGAGATAAGCTCCATGAAGGCAGATATACTTTTTTCCCTGTTTGGATGGATGGATGGATGGTTGGGTGGGTGNAAATAATTTAAAAGATTTAAATTATTTTTTAAATAATTTAAAAGATTATCTATATGTATGAAAATAAGGAAACTCAGGGCTCCTGAGTATAATCAGATATGGGATATTGTATCAGTGAGTCATGATATAAACATGATTGCAACCAAGAAAATAAAAGCCTAATTTTTTACACGTTGTTAGAAAACTATATCTAACGGACGAGTCCCGGGGAATAGGGAATAAGAAATTAAATTTTTTTATTTCCCTGGCTCCTTTACTAGTAAAGAGATAAGCTCCATGAAGGCAGATATACTTTTTTCCCTGTTTGGATGGATGGATGGATGGTTGGGTGGGTGGATGGAGAGAAGGGTGAAGGGAAAGAGGGATGGAGGGATGAGTGGATGAACAGAGATTTATTTGATCATTTATTCATGTATCAAAGAACTTGCCCATGCTAATCCAGCATGATTCAGGAGAAAATTATGAAATCTGGCAGAGGGCTCTGGTCACCAGAATGATATACTCTATTTTAAAAGAGAGATAGGTCATTGGACTTTACCGTGCCTTGGTTCCATTAACAAACAGTTATTGAGCACTTGCTATTGAATAGTTCTCAAATGAGATATCAAGACTCATGGTAGGTCATTAGGATACAGAACCAGTTGGCTGTGATTAAAATAATAATAACAGTGGTCTAAAGAGGGTAGAACTGTATTTCTCTCCTGTGTGCATGTCTAGAATAATATGGTGGCTCTGCTCCATGAAGTTACTCCACAAAGAATCAACATGCTCTTCAGGTTAAGTTAAGCCGTGCTGCCGGAAAAACAACCCTGAAATCTCAGTGGCTTAACAATGAAACACTCTTTGGTTCTTCCCCTGCTCATGCCAGTGGCTGCTGCGGATCTGACTGCTCCTCTGGGAAGCTTGTTCAATAGTGGTGCGAGGATTCACACTGATGCTGCCTTTTTATCAAGCACAAGGCTTAGAGACACAGCCAAACCCCTAGCAAACTCAGCCAGGAAAGCAACAAGAAGCCCCTTTTTGATTTTGACAGTTTACTATGTACATAGGCCGTGAAAGGAAACGCAGCCAAAGGTGCCCACTCCAGAAGTCCTCGTCCCACACACTAAAAGGATGATCTGAAACAAGAGGCCCAGTGAATACAACATGAGTTGTAGGACACCCCGTTGCAGAGGAGCTAATTCCCACCTCTAACCATGTGGTTTTATGGTCTGCAGCTTTATTCTGAGAGAGATGGTGCACAAAGCCCCACACCTCCTCAGAACCCAGGAGGCAATGGGAAAGGGTGTAACAGCTGAGCAGGGGGAGAGGGAGGCTGTGGGCTGGGGGCTCAGAGCAGCTCACACAAGTCTGTCAACTTCTTGTGTTCTGAAAGGGCCATGAGGCATTCTGGCAAGACTCAGATTCACTGCAGGGCAAGCTGGTACCTAGGTGGTCATTGTAGATAGTGCAAGTTCACCGGGGTGTCATGTGGAGCTGTTACCTACACCTGCATCTCCATCATCCCCACCTGTCTCAGAGGAGAGGATCAGGCTGGAGAGTTGTGTGTGCTGCAGCCCAGAAGCAATCGTATGTCACAATTGAACATAGCTCTGCCTGGCTGCTGGAGGGGAGTCGGGGAGCTCGAGGATGTTTAGCAAACTGTAATCGATGTCACTGCCTCAGCAGGTATGGCACTCAAGGCATGGGACCCGGGCTCCTTCTCCCTGGTCATCAACCATCCCCCAAGCATTTGCCTCATCTGTATGATCCAAGGCGGCTGCACTCCAGAAAGCAGGAAGGACAATGTATTTCCCTTCATTTTGAAGGAATGACCCCGAAGGTGTGTGCATTACTTCACCTCGCATCCCACTGGCCACATGATCACTTGCTGCAAGGTAGACTAGGAAATCTAGTCTTTATGTTTGGTAGCCATGTGCCTGGCTTAAACTTCATTACACTGGAAGAAGAGGGGGACAGATCCAGGGACAGTGTGTAGCATTGGTCACAGGTATGTTGGGATCATTTGTAAGGTGTTTTCCAGATAATCTGGCACCAATAAAAGTTAAAATATTGAAGCTTGTGAATGGTTTTTTGCAATTTGCGATTTTTATATCTTTCATTGTGTTTCATTTTGACATGGTTTTGAAGGAAGAGGAGAGCTGCAGGTAGCACATTTGAGAAAATGAACCTAATCTTGGTGGAAAGGCCTACATGAAATACCCTTTAGAACAATGCAGCTCCTTTCACATAACGTCATCCTCTGCAAGCAACCCCCCAGATGATGAATCCAGCTTCCCGAAGATTCTGAAACCAGGTAGAGCTCGTGCCTTAGTTAAGAGCTTAAATAGCACGGTCACTGTTGATGAATCTTGTCCATGGTGAAAACTCTTTTTGTTTGGTTATCACAAGATTGTAAGTTAGCTCTAAGTATCTAGTTGATGCTGATTTACTGATATAGTGAAGTTTCTAAAGCTGCTAATAAGCTTTATCGAGTCCCCAGGACATAGGGACTCTGAATCAGGGGCCTGCCACACTGTGAGCCCTGCCTGTGCATGCAGCCAGCTAACTTCCCTCTAAGTGGTTTCTATTGCAGGCATGTCTCAGAGCAACAGGTTATTCTGATACTGTGCAACCTCATAGCCTGAAAACACATGTTTACACCAGCATGATTTCCAACCAGAAGCTGCACTGTAGAGGCAGAGCATGTTCATACAGTAGCATCCCTTTGAGATAGGAAGCACTACTGACATCACTAAGAATCACAGAAACTCTTAGGGCAAATACACACAGGAATTCCCAAATGCCTTTTCCCCAGCACTGAAAAATAGGACCATTCCAGTAGTTCTGATTTAACATCTGATTTGAAATTCATTGACCAGGGGAGAAAAAAGAAACAGATCTCATGTCAGCATGATACCTTGAAAATAAAATAATGAAACTTTACCAAAAACCCAAGTCAGAAATACATTGCAAATATAATAAAAGGTGTACAGCACCCTGCCTATCAATTTTCTTAAATGATCTTTTCATGTTCTATGGAAATTATAAACATAGCTATTCTCAATAAATGTGTAATTTGGGTGGAGAAAAGCCCAGAACTGGCATAAAACTCATCTCTGTCGGTAGGTTTTCAGATGTTTCTAAAATGAAATAGAGCAGAAACAATTTCAAAGCTCTGAGAAAGTGAGCTGTTTCAAAGAGGTAGCAAATAAAAATGAAACACCTGCAAATCCTGCTGAGACGTGTACAGCATCATCAGGCTCTGGCTTCCAGGCTCGGTGGTGGAGATTTTGATTCCAGTAGGATTCTGTCCACATTAGAAACTCCAAAAGGCGGCCTTTTATTTTTGCTTTTCTTTTTTCTTTTCTATTTTCTTTTCTCTTCTCTTCTTTTCTTTTTCTGTGCCAAAACATTCTTTATTGCCTACAGCTATGGAGAGCAACTAAAGCTTAATGAACCAATGGCAAAGACCACAAAAAGGATAGTAGCTAAGGTCGGGGTTTTTCTTAAATTCCATTATGTATTTTATCATCACTGATTCTGTTATAAACCCCAACTTTTGACCTTTGAGACCAACTTCAGTGTCCACAGAGACAACCCACCAAATCCTGTCTCCAAGCTCTGTGATGTCTCAACACAAATGTCCTTCTCCTGCACCACTCTGCCCCAGTGGGCAGAATAGATCTTGTTTGACTCCCTAGAATCACTCCAACCTGGACATTTTAAGACATCAACAATGCACTTTCCAATCAAAACCTCCGGAAGAACCGTACCTACTAACAACCCTCTCTTAAGCTGCCTGGAATGTCCTCATTGAAGTGCACAACCTAACCTTCACCATCTAGTTCTTGCTTATCTTTAATAATAACAGCTTCTAAGAACATTTCTTATGGCTTTTGATTTAGTGATGGTGGAGAGGGGAAGGTTCCAATTAAGGTTTAAATATTGTTGGTTTTATCTCATAATCTCTTAATCTAAAATAACCCTTTCACTCTTTCCTTTGTTTCATGACATTGACATTTTGAAGAGTTTCAAACATGCCCCACATTCTGGTTTTATCTGATTGATTCCTTGTGATATCATTTGGCTTGTTCCTCCACCCCCTGACTTTCTCCAAGTTAGGTCTACAGCAGTGCTGTGCAACAGAAATCTGTAAACCTGCCCGGTGCAGTGGCTCACACCTGTAATCCCAGCACTTTGGGAGGCTGAGGTGGGTGGGTTGCTTAAGCCCAGGAGTTCGAGACCAGCCTAAGCAATACGGCATAACTGCATCTCTACAAAGTAAAAAAAAAAAAAAAAAAAAAAATTAGGCAGGTGTGGTGGCATGCATCTGTATAGTCCCAGATACTCAGGAGGCTGAGGTGGGAGGATCCCTTGATCCATGATCACATCAATGCATTCCAGCCCAGGTGACAGAGCAAGACCTTGTGTCAAAAAAAAAGAAAACAGAAAATATCTGTGAACCACATACATTTTAAATTATCCAGTAGCCATGTTTTAAAAAATGTAAAATAGGTAAAGCTAATTTTAATAATTATTAACATTAACTCGCAAAATGCTGATTTCAACATAATATTTTCAAATTATCAGTGAGAGACTGGGTGCAGTAGCTCACACCTGTAATCCCAGCATTTTGGGAAGCTGAGGCAGGTGGATCACCTGAGGTTAGGAGTTCGAAACTAGCCTGGTCAACATGATGAAACCCCGTCTCTACTAAAAATACAAAAATTAGCTGGGCATGATGATGTGCTCCTGTAATCCCAGCTACTTGGGAGGCTGAGGCAGGAGAATCACTTGAATCCAGGGGGGTGGAGGTTGCAGTGAGCCGAGATGGTGCCACTTCATTCCAGCTTGGGCGAAACAGTGAAAGTCCATCTCAAAATAAATAATAAATAAATAATCACTGAGAGATTTTACATTATTTCTTCATCCTGAGTCTTTAAAACTTAGATAATACATGCTTACAGCACATCTCAATTTGGACTAGTTACATTTCAACACTGAATGGCCACACATGGCTAGCGGCTACCGTATTGAACAGTGCGGGTGTACAGACTTCATTAGATGATAGGTAAAATTTTGGCCGTGATACGTGTTAGGTGGTGGTATGCACTTCATGTTACACTGCCACAGACCACTACTTAATGGTAGTGTTTATTGTTAACATGGACCGATATTTCTATAATAAAGATACTTTCCTCCCTAATCGTACTCAGCAAGTAATCCTCGGGGTAATTCTTTAGTGCCATGGAAATATTTTTGGAACAAGTGAAAAAAATTGACTATACACTGGACAATAGAGGGTTTTATGGAATTTGATTTTCTTAGGTAAGAGATGGGCATTATGGGATGTAGGAGAATGTCCTTTTACTAGGAGCAGGATGAAGTTTTTAGGAGTGAAATATGTTGGCAACTTCTTTTCATACTGCATTAGCAAAACATATTGTGTGTGTGTGTGTGTAGAGAGAGAAAGCAAATATGTCAAATACTAACAAGCTTTTAATATAGGTAGAGTATATAGATGTTTATTACACTATTTTTTCAACCTCTATAATTTTGAAATTTTCACAATAAAAGTTGGGGACAAAATTTTTTTTTTTATTTTTTGTAGAAACTTTTATTTTTTTATATTTATTTTTTTATTATACTTTAAGTTCTAGGGTACATGTGCATAACGTGCAGGTTTGTTACATATGTATAACTCCCCACTGCAATCCCTCCCTCCTCCCCTCTCCCCATGATGATAGGCCCTCAGTGGTGATTCCCCCTTCCTCCGAGTCCAAGTGATCTCAGTGTTTCAGTTCCCACCTATGAGTGAGAACATGCGGTTGGTTTGCTGTTCTTGTGATAGTTTGCTAAGAGAATTGATGGTTTCCAGCTGCATCCATGTCCATACAAAGGACGCAAACTCATCCTTTTTTATGGCTGCAAGTAATTCCCATGGTGTATATGGTGCCACATTTCTTAATCCAGTTCTGTCACAGATGACATTTGGGTTGATTCCAAGTCTGTTGCCTATTGTGAATTAGTGCCGCAATAAACATACGGGTTGCCATGTGTCTTTTGTAGTAGAATATTTATAATCTTGGGTATGATACCCCAGTAGTGGGAATGGCTGGGGTCCATATGGGACATTAGTTCTAGATCCTTGAAGGAAGTGCCATACTGTTTTCCATAATGGTTTGAACTAGTTTTTACAATCCCACCAACAGTGTGAAAAGTGTTCTATTTCGCCACAATCCCTCGTCCAACACCTGTTGTTCCTGACTTCTTATGATTGGCCTATTCTAAACCCTGGGGGGGGGGTGTGAGATTGGTATCTCATTGTGGTTTTGATTTGCATTTCTCTGATGGCAGTGATGATGAGCATTTTTCATGTGTCTGTTGGTCTGTATGAATGTCTTCTTTGAGAAATGTCTGTCATATCCCTTTGCCCACCTTTTTGAGATGGGTTGTTTGTTTTTTTCATTGTATATTTGTTTGAGTTCGTTGTAGGATCATGGATATTAGCCCCTTTGGCCTAGAATGAGTAGGTTGCAAAAATGTTCTCCCATTCTGTAGGTTGCCTGTTCCACTCTGATGGTGTTTCTTTGCTGTGCAGAAGCTCTTAGTTTTAATTAGATCCGATTTGTCATTTTTGCTTTTTGCTGGCCCGTTGCTTTTGGTGTTTTTAGACATGAAGTCTTGCCCCATTGCCTACTGTCCTGAATGGGTACTACTCTAGATTGTTCTTCTGGGTTTTTTATGGTATTAGGTCTAACTTTAAGTCTCTAATCCATCTTGATTAATCTTCGTATAAGGGTTAAGGAAGGAGTCCAGTTTCAGCTTTCGACGTTATGGCTAGTCCCAATTCCCAAGCACCATATTATTAAATAGGAATCCTTTCCCCATTTCTTGTTTCTTCTCAGAATTTGTCAAAGATCAGATGGCTGTAGATGTGTGGGATTATTTCTGAGGACTCTGTTCTGTCCATTGGTCTATATCTCTGTTTTTGGTACCAGTACCATGCTGTTTTGGTTACTGTAGCCTTGTAGTAAGTTGAAGTCCAGGTAGCATGAGGCCTCCAGCTTGTCCTTTTGACTTAGGATTGTCTTGGGCAATGCGGGCTCTTTTTTGGTTCCATATGAAGCTTTAAAGCAGTTTTTTCCCAATTCTGTGAAGAAACTCATTGGTAAGCGTGATTGGGGTGGCATTGAATCCTATAAATAACCTTGGGGCAGGTAATGGCCAGTTTTCACGATATGGATTCTTCCTATCCATGAGCATGGTATGTTCTTCCATTTGTTTGTGTCCTCTTTGATTCACTGAAGCAGTGTTGTCGTTTTTGAGAGGCTTTCTTGTAATTGGATTCCTAGGTTGTATTCCGCTTTGAAGAATTGTGAATGGAAGTTCATTCCGATATTTGGCTCTCTCTGTCTGTTACTGGTTTATAAGAAAATGCTTGTTATTTTTGCACATAATTTTGTATCCCTGAGACTTTGCTGAAGTTGCGTATCAGCTTTAAAGGAGATTTGGGCCTGAGACCGATGGGGTTTTCTAAATTACAGCATGTCATCTGCAAAAAAACAAAAGGGGGGACAATTGGACTTCTTCTTTCCTAACTGGAACCCCTTTGATTTCTTTCATCAATGCCTGATTGCCCTAGCCGCCAGAACTTCCAACACTATGTTGAATAGGAGTGTGAGAGAGGCATCCCTGTTCTTGTGCAAACCGTTTTCAAAGGGAATTGTTCCAGTTTTTGCCCATTCAGTATGATATTAGCTGTGGTAGCACTTATTCTCTACCTAGGACTGTACTAAAGGATTTTGGTGCATTTCATATTTAATCCTTGAAACAACAATACAAGGTGGTTATAATTATTATCCCAGTTTTTCCTGACAATGAAACTAAGGTACAGAGAAGTTAGGTGGTTTTCACAAAGTTACACAGATAATTTTATCAATGACAGGTGAGATTCAAATTGAGTATATCTAACTTGGAATTCGTGTTCTGAATAACAAAAGTATACTGCCTCCTGAGCATTCAAAAGAAATATTTCAAGTTCAGAAAAGTCACTTTTCTAGGTCTTGATAACTTCAATCTTTATTCTAAAGACCAAGCAGCAGTGCGAGGTGAACCCAGAGAGAAGAAAACCCTAATTCAAGACCCCAGATGACAAGGCCACATAGCATGACGGTAGTCCAGGGCATCTGCCTACTTGCGAGACGAGATTCACTGTGTTCTTACATCAAGAAACCTTTGCACTGGCTTGGTCTGTTTCCAGGAACCAGAACCGATGGTTTTCTCCAGCCGCCCACAGGCAACGGGCCAACACAAATAATTTCAAATACAACTGGCTCTTAAGCCAGGTTTTATTTCAACTCACTTCTCTCATTGGCTATAGGATGACAAGGATGACGAGAGCCACTATTTACTGAACCCTTATTGTTTATGTGCCACACACTGTTCTAAGTTCTCTTCATACAGCACCTAGCTTAATTCTTTCAACAACTCTGGGAGGCATGTTCCAGAAGAAAAATGAAACACAGATGCTGAAGATAGTATGTAGTGCTGAGATAAAACAATTCCAGAATACTGACTTCTCACCACTCCATGGCAGAGTGAGAGGTGCCATCCCCAGGGAGCTCGTGTGCACTGGAACTGGGCAGAAACGCCATGAGCTCCTGGGTAGCAGCCACTTCATCACACTCCCCACTGGGAACCAGGTGTGGGGATGGCGTCAGGGGGGACATTCATACCCACTGGTCACCTTCTGGGCTGGCATCTGATGAAGCGCTTTAAAATCCACTATCTTGTTCAAGGTGCAGGACCACACTGGAGCCAATCGTTATTACCTCCATTTCACAGAGAAGAAAATGACACTCAGGAAACCATATGATTTATCCAGAGTCTCACAGTTACGAAGTGGTTTCTGTAAAAAAATAAATGTGATGAAAGCATGAATGACTGTATAAACATACATATAATTGCACACGTTTAGAAACACATATGTTTTATAAGCCATACATATTTATTCATCAAAGAAAACCTACGGCCTCAATGCCCAAGGATCCCCTGTCAATAGAGGTAGCCCTGATGCTGAGGACTGCAGGGAGCACCTGGCAGAAAGGAGGGAGAGAGCTGAGGAGGCCAACAGGAAGAAAGAAAAAGGGCCTAGGGCCAAATCCACAGATCTGAGCAGGTACAAGAAATCCAAGGCAACACCAACTCACCACAAGAAATCGGAATCTAGACGGGAGTACAGGGCAGGTGGAAAAAGGAGCACCTATGAACAGTGATTCTGCTTATGAGGAGGGTCTGGGGTATCGTCCAAGATGCCTGGTCTGTGCCACAGGGCCTGGTGGCACGGGTAGAAACTAGAATGTGAAGGGAGCTAAGGAAAAAAGAGGCTGGAGGGGGTGATATGATTTGACTGTGTCCCTACCCAAATCTCATCTTGAATTGTAGCTCCCATAATTTTCACGTGTTGTGGGATGGAGCCAGTGGGAGATAACTGAATCATGGAGGCGGTTTTCCCCATACTGTTCTTGTGGTAGTGAGTAAGTCTCACGAGATCTGATGGTTTATAAGGGGAACACGCTTTTGCTTGGTATTCATTTTCTCTCTTGTCTGCCACCATGTAAGACGTGCCTTTTGCCTTTTGCCATGATTGTGAGGCCTCCCCAGCCACATGGAACTGTCAGTCCATTAAACTTCTTTTTCTTTATAAATTGCCCAGTCTTGGGTATGTCTTTATCAGCAGCATGGAAATGGACTAATATAGAGGGCAACCTACCCTTGACTGGTCACTTTGGAAAACCAGCTGAAGAGAGCTCCCCCTGAGCTAATCTGGAAAAGGCACCTGCTCTGGGTGGACAAAGGTACAAGCCTCTGTAAAGAGAGCTCAGGTCAGATTCTGGTCCCAACTTGTTCCCTCAGCCAGGAACCTTTGGGCAGTGCACAAACCATACAACTGTATGAAGCAGACTTGAAGTTAAGCAGGTAGAGAATCTGCATCAGATACCTCTTTGCTCCACTGCAGAGCCTCTGGACCTCACCTGTCTCTTGTTCCAGCTGTGTGGATTTTGACCTCCTACAGACACAACCTGATTGCACCAAACCTCTTGCCCCGTTCTTCTATTGACAGAGGCCTCCTCCCCACTCCCCGACCAGGCACCCAGACAATGCAGATGCAGCCCACAGGGCAGGGGTAGAACATGCCCTCCTATTAACTCTTTCTATGCTTGGTGCCCCACGCCCCTCGCTCCTGCTCTCTGAGATTGAACTCCATAATAAAGTAATAGCACCTATGTCCTCCGTATCTTACTTTGTTTTCTGGAAGCCTGCACTAAGGTAGAATCAATGGAAGCCAGGGGCCCACCCAGAAAAGTGCACATACAAGCAGAAACTGACATGGGGTCTCAGTGGGTTTGTGGCTCCTCTGAAGGCCAGTTTTAAAACCTCAGCCTTGAGGAGAAAGGTAGAAGTTACAGTTCCTGAGTAGAAGCATGTTAGCTTTTTCTTATTCCTGGACACACCCCAGGTCTCTGATTCTGAGATTGCTCAAGAATTAAGCATGGAGAAGGGAGCTCAACACAGCAGACAGCAGCCTTCAAACACTCACCAGAAGACCAAGCCTAGCCAGAGTGAGGCAGCCGTCAGATTACTGAAGAACTAGATGAAGATTTAAAACGGATTCTGAGATGAGAGAGGGTATTTTGCCCCCACCACTCTCTGGGTTTTAAGCAGCCATCTCCTAACCTCTGCTTCTACAGTCTTTTCACAAAAAGTCCTTTGCATCTTAGCAAGAAGCAACAAAATTGCTCCAAAAGATAAACAAAAGGTTAATTACAAAACCTTGCGAACTCCAGAAGCCCACAGGCAAGAACAGCTATTTATTTCCCCAGTTCACAGCTCTGCCTGCCCTGCTGCAGGTGTCTGTCCAATGCATGCAGCCATCTGAATCACTGCACCTGCTCCCACCACACAGCAAAAGAAAATACCACCTGGGATTTGGACAGTTTTCCATAAAGCATTCCAAAGTGAGTATTCCAAAGACAGAAACGTTTGCCCTTTTGGAGACCTTGAAAGGAATCTTGGCATTTCTCCCCATTGTCTTCTAAGGAGGGAAGAAGAATCCCCCCAGACTGATGCCCCATCTGTGATGAATATGCGTTCAAGAAGCTGGAGGAAACCATTAGCAACTGCTGCATGCACACGTAAGGCACCAGCCTTGGACATTCATGCTATCATTTTGACAACCTGTCAATCAAAACTGGCGTCCAAATGCCAACCAGAGAATCCCAGAAGTGGACATTTAAGTCTCCCCAGTGCCCTTGCTCCATGCAGACGTGCTGTGGATGAACAGCTGCTTTTCACCAGCCCAGCTCCTCTGAAACTTCCCATTGCAAAGGGAGCCACCAGACCCTGCATTTCCAGCACCACAAGCCAGTGCCAGCAGCAGTACCTGTCACAGGAGCCTCATCAGAAAGTCGAATCTGGCAGAGCTGTCTTCTGCCTGTATCTCCAATCCCAATGACGATCAAAACTAGGCACGGGGCAAACAGGTCGCTGAAAACCGCAGCCCCTGGGGCATAAAGCAGCCCTCCTGACATTTGCTGGATTAGGGATGAATGCATCTGGAAATTGACACAATCAGGAAGCTAATGTCACATTTCCAGATTTTCTGAAAACGTAAGCTATAGGTGTTTAGTGAAACAATGACACATTGTAATAGGGAGCATCAGCAACACTTTGCTGTGGTAAACTGCAGCCTCCGTACAGTCAGGCCATGCAGCCACACAGTGCATGGAAAATTTAATTCACAGTCACTTGTTTTTCCAATATTTATTCTACAAAGACGCATTCATTGACATTTATGGAGGCAAGTGGGTGGAGCGCAGTTTTCAAATTGCTCTACTCTGCTGGAAGTCCAGTATTCCCAGGGCATTCTTCATCCAACAAGTATTAATTGAGCACCTAATATGTGCCAGGTGCCCATTCCCAGTCCATACTCATAACTGTGAGTAGCACAAACAGGATCCCTGCATATGTGGAGTTTAACTTCTACTAGGAAAAAGGACACCAGACAACATGAATAGGCAAAACACCTAGTAAATTGGAGAGCAATACATACTGAGGAAAAAGTAATGAAGCAGGGAAAAGGGGACAGGATGGTCAAGGTAGGTGGGTGGGATTTTAGATGGAGTTTCCAAAAGTCATGATAAGACCGGGCACAGTGGCTCACGCCTATAATCCTAACACTTTGAGAGTCCAAGGATGGTGGATCACTTGAGGCCACGAGTTCAAGATCAGCCTGGCCAACATGGTGAAACCCCGTCTCTAACAAAAAAAAATATAAAAATTAGCCGAGTGTGGTGACACGCACCTGTAGTTCCAGCTACTCAGGAGGTTGAGGTGGGACAATCGTTTGAACCTGGGAGGCAAAGGCTGCAGTGAGCCAAGATCACACCACTGTACCTCATCCTGGGCAACAGAGCAAGACCCTGTCTCAAAAAAAAAAAAAAAAAAAAAGAAATGTGTTTTTTGAAAGGAGACTCCTGGAGGTTTTGAAGGAAGATGGAGGTACAACCACTAGGACTATTTAGAAACAATCTCTAGGATGAGTGACCGCAGGCAGTAAGAGAAAAGAGGGAAGACGCTAGAGAGAGCTGGGACTGAAGGAGAGTGAGGAATCGGTTATGTCCTCCAGATTTTCAACTCAATTCAATGACCAGAAATTGGCAAGTTTGAGAAGGACTTGCCCGGAGGCAATGGTGACGCCGGGGAGTGGAAGGTCAGGAAAGTTAGAAAGTCTAGAAAGAATTGTCAAGGACTAATCCTTGAAGACACCAGTATTTTAGGCGAAGGGAGAGAAAAAGGTAAGCAAGAGCATTAGAGATAGTCGAGGCCCTAGAGGATGCAGAGAGCCAGCAGGGGGTCCGACCAGCCAAGGGTGTCCAGCGATGGTCAAGGACTTACCACACATTCGTGAAGCCAGGTGGCTAAAGCTGACCCAGTCATCTTTCAGAGGGCAGTTTCAATGGCAAGGATAACCAAGGAACAAAGGTAGACTCCTTATCATTGTTGGGTAGTCAAGAGAAAAGGCTGATGGACATGTGGGAGGATAATAGGATCGATATTTAAGATAAATTAAGAGTATTCTGTGTGTGTCTGTAAACAGCAGCAGGGAAAGTGATAGCAGAGACTTGAGAGACAGAGGGCTATGGTTAGATGGGAAGAGATTGTGTGCCTGATTTAATCTGTTATAAAGCTCAAAGAGGGCTTAGAGAAAATACCAGTGTAGGCTGCATGCCAAGTCAGAGAATACCAGACACTGTCACCGGCACCCACATTTGTCCCCACAAGAACAGCCATTCTCAGTCTTTGAAATGGCCACAGTTGGGAAACACTTGGCCATGCCCTCCAGCATGACATTAAGGTACAGGAAGACGCAGGGCTGGCAGTGCACTGATTTGTGCTTTCTGTGGGTGCTTCTTTATCACCACCTTGGCATCCGGCCAGGCACTACTGCTGGAATTTCCCATGGCCTCATTTTCTGAGTGTGTTTCTTGCCCCAGGCCCCAACACACTTTCACCTCCGTTGAGCCTGGTCTGTGCCATTTCTACTGAGTTACATCCCCTCAATCCTCCTTTGTAATGAAAAGCCACTCTCACTACTAGTTGTGTTCATTGTGGAGCATTTCACAATTCCTTCCCCTCGTCCATAACATTTATGTTCTACCATCAACCAGAACTTCACATTAAAACCATTATAACAATCCAGTCTCCACAAGCTCATAACATCCCAAAGCTATGCAGCTTCATGGATGTTTCTTCCTCTGATGAAAAAAGACATCTTCCTTCCAATAGATGGACCCAGCAGGAGAGAGGGAACAGGATTTTGTAAAGAATCAATCCCCATGACTC
This sequence comes from Rhinopithecus bieti, assembly GCF_001698545.2. Classification (NCBI taxonomy): domain Eukaryota; kingdom Metazoa; phylum Chordata; class Mammalia; order Primates; family Cercopithecidae; genus Rhinopithecus; species Rhinopithecus bieti. The sequence continues at coordinate 2,133,310 of NW_016808133.1, forward strand.
CATTCCTTTCTCCCACAACAGAGCTGGCTCTAGAGTTGAGGGGAGGGCAGAACAATCAGGGGACTCCAAAGCCGAGGAAGGAGGTGCCAGACCTAGGGATGCCAGTGAGGCACAGTGGTCATGGTGGCAATGGGGACCAAGCTGGGTAGAGGGACAACAGGGCAGGCCAGAGAAAGGACATTACAAACAGGCTCATTGGGTCAGGCATGGTGGCTCACACCTGTAATCCCAGCACTTTGGGAGGCCAAGGCAAGAGGATCACCTGAGCCCAGGAGTTTAATTCCAGCCTGGGCAACATAGCGAGATCCCATCTCTACTTAAAAAACATTAGCCAGGCGTAGTGGCATGCACCTGTAGTCCTAGCTACTTGGGAGGCTGACATGGGAGGAGCACTTCAGCCCAGGAGCCGGAGGCTGCAGTGAGCTAGGATCACACCACAGTACTTAAGCCTCTTAAAAAAAGGAGCAAGGGAAGCCAGGAAGAGTCCAACAGGGAGGCTCAAGTATGACTTCTCACATCAGCAATGGCAGATGGGCAGGAGTGGCAGTCCTGGGAACGCCGGGTCAGGACGTTTCAGAAGGGTCCCCATTGTGGACGTGAGGCTACAAAAAATATCAGCAGGAAACAAGAGGGAAGACTGGGAAAGAAGAGAGGTCACCAGCAAGCAGGAGTGATTAGGAGAGGTGGCCCAGACACACCGGGGAGGGAGGGCAGAGAAGTCAGTGAGTGGGGATGGCAGAATGGTGTTGGAAGGACATGGGGACAAGAGGGCACAGGGCAACAGAAGTAACATCCATTAGAGAGACACGAGAGACATACAGGCTGGGGGGAAAGGGCGAATATCACCTCTCCCTCCAGCCACTGAACTTGTCTGCTGGAAGAGCTGGAAAAGGTAAACAACAAAGTAAAATGAAAAAAAAAAAGCAGTGTTCAGAAGTTACACAAAGGAATGAGGAATCAAAAATGACACCGCTGCCGCCTCTACAGTGGCTTTTATGAGACATAAAGCAGAAATGTGTGAGCTTATTAGACAAAAGAATTCAGGCTATAGCCTGGCACGCTGGCAATAAATCAAAGTAACCTCTATGAGTTATGAGAAACCAGGGCCGGGTGCAGGGGCTAACGCCTGTAATCCCAGCACTTTGGGAGGCCAAGGAAGGGAGGACTGCTTGAGGCGAGGAGTCCCAGACCAGCCTGGGCAGCATAGTGAGACTATCTCTACTAAAAACTGAAAAATTTGCTGGTTGTGGTGGCGTGCACCTGTAGTCCCAACTACTCGGAAAGCTGGAGGCAAGAGGATCGCTTGAGCCCAGGAGTTGGAGGGTGCAGTGAGCTAGGACTGCACCACTGCACTCCAGCCTAGGCAACAGAGTGAGATCCTGTCTCCAAAGAAAAATGAAAAAGAGAAACCAAGAAAAAAAAAAAAAACAGCACCCAAATCCCTTCAAGTACACACCCCCTCCTTGCTTTTTTTCTGGAGACTTCACATCACTCCTGAACAACGGGCAGTTTCCACAGCTACCGTAGGAGGCCGAGTCCAGGAAGCTGCAGAAGACAGGCTGTGAAGGAGACCCACCCACTGTGGTGCACAAGCAGCGGTCAAGGGCAAGGTTGAGAACGGGGCTGTGTGTTGTCTGTGCCACTGGGGGTCCCCGATGTACTACTGTCCAGGACCGCCCAAGGCAACACCCCAGGCAGAGTCACCCCGCTGGGCCTTCTCTTGCCCAACTCCCCTTACGCCCACCCCTCCCTTCAGGTGTCCGCTCTCAGCCAAAACCAGGGTGCCACATGGATTCAGTGCAGGCATTAAGGAGCAGCACCCCAGGCCCTACCAGGGGCGCCTCTCACCACCCAGGCAGGTCTCAGTTCAAATGTCACCCCTTTCTCCAGCCACTAAACTTGTCTGCTTTGCTGCCAACTCCGCCACCACCCCGTGGCCTATTTGTTTCCTGGCTCATTGTCAATGTCCCCTGCTAGAAAGCTCCCTGAGGACCAGGGCCATGTCTCCATGCCAGGTACAGACAGGTGATTCACGCACATCTGTCAGGTGATGAGGGGTCTAGAGCCACAGCAGGTCTGGTGGGGACAGTCTCTGAAGCTCAACATTTTGCCGTCCCGCAAGCTGAGTCCCTGACTCTGCCATGTGGAGAGCTGGCTGGGCCAACTCTCTTTGCCTGTGAGATCTATTCCAACAGGATAAAAATGAACAACAGAGCCTCCATATTCGCCAGCCGGAAAAATGTTTCTTCTACCCTATGAATCAGCAAAATGGAGTTAAAACAAATTCTTTGCTGAGGAGCATATGGAGTTCAAATAGAAATGACTGTGAGAACCTGTGACCACTTCCCCTGAAACGGGAACACAGCAGAGAGCCCTTCAGAGCTGTGCAGGGAGGAGGTGGAGACCCAGCCTTCTCTTCTTCCTCCCCTTCCCTCAAGGCTGACTGCCTGGTAGCCGCTGCCAACTCCCTTCTAAAGGCCCTGCAGTGCCACCGCCAGGTCGCCTGACGAACTGCTCCATATTCGCCAGCTCCCCCAGCATTCCCAAGGCAGGGGAGGAATTTCCAGCAACAGGAAAAACTAGCCACGGCTCCATGAAGGCCTCAGAGACAGTGAGTTTCCGGTCTGGGCACTTGAACCAGGGGCAAACCTAAGACCGTGATTTTAGCTCCCGCTGGTTTACAGCTCGTGTCCTTGAAAGGTCGCCGCTCACACCAACACCCATCTCCAACTGTGAACAAGAAATGGCGCCACCAGACTCTCTTCCAGGCTCCTGCAGGGAGTTTACCACAGAAACAAAACTCTGTCAACACAAAGCATTAAGTGAAAGGCTGCCAGACCAGCCCAAGCCACTTCTGGTGGCCAGAGCTTCGAAAACCTGTCCGCACACACAGTCTAGATGAGAAAAGGAAGGGAACGGATGACTTGCACGGTGCGTAAGGCAGGACTGTCCCTCAGACCCCACAAGACAGCACAGGAAATAAAATCAAACGTGGGGCATAAAACACGGGCGATTTCTCTTAGGTATCAAAGACATTCATTTTATATTGTCTGCTCCAATCACATCTGCTTGAAACTGTAGTGTAAAAAAAAGAAGTCTTTGCTTAAGGATGATCCTTCGAATAACTTTAAAAGTCTGCATTTTGGACTAATTAAAAAGGGAATTCCAACATGAATCCCACAAAGATAGTGAATAAGAAAAACAGTAAATATCCCAATTGAGAAATGTGCTACTACAGAAGATAATTATATAAACATAATTTACATAAGAAATAAAATGGTAAATAGAAAACGTATAATCTCTTAGTAATTAAAGAAATTCAAAACAGAATAACATCTCTCGCCTATCAAGGAAGCACAAAGAAACAAACAAAAATCAGTAATATTAAAGTTGACTCACTAATAGGAAAATAAATAAGTACATATTCTAAGGGCAATTTGGCAATATTTATATAAATCCTTTAAAAACGATGTGGCTTTCTGACAAATAATACAACTCATGAGAATTCATCTTCTGAAAATAGTTCAGCTGCAAGCACCATCTATAAAAGGGAATTTGGAAAGATAGCTATGGCTAACCATGGGGTACTTATTAAATAAAACAACAGTATCTACTCAATGGACTACTATGCAGCCAATAAAAAATAGACGTTGAATGTTTTCTCTGACCCAAAGTTACTTAAATATTACACAGGAAAAAAGGTAACTTAAAAAAATGCATTTATGATCCAATTTACCTACTATATATATTGATATGCCCATCTATATACATACACATAGTAAAGGGACTAAAACTAGATACTCCAAGGTGACAACAGAGGCTTATCTGGGTAACTGAGACTATGAATGAGTTTTTTAAATTATCTTTTATTTTCTTTTCTGAGGTTGCTATAATAAAATATATTGCTTAGGTAATAAGCAAAACAATGAGGATTATTTATTAAACTGAATAGGAAAAAAATTCCTAAATGAACTTCACAGAGCTAATGCAGGAGGAGCAGGCAGGAACCCTGGCACCTGTGCTAAAGATCACCCACCTGCCTGAGGTGCCCGCTATCCCTGCCCAGAGCACACACCGCGGGCCACAGACTCTAACTTTCCCTGACTTCTTCAGAGAGCATACTTAGAGGGAAGGCAGAAAAAGTGACATTTCAAGAATACTTCCCATGTTACTTGAAGAATTTGAAAGGCAATAGTTAAACAGGGCTGAATTATATACCCATGTACCTGAAGTAAAAAGCCAACTTTTACGCAGTTTCTAGTGTGGATGAGGGAACACCAAGCCACTGAACCAAGACGAGAACCAAACACGGAAAGGTTCTGAGAGTCCGCAATTTTTCTACTGAATTAATCTCATCCCAGGGTCAATTTTCAGGATTCTATTGCAATACTTACTGCATAAAACTATGTATTAAAAAATAGTAAGAAAAACACGATGTAAAATACATCAAAATATACTACATAAAACCCAAAGGATTTTCTATGTATACCAATATTACGAATTAGAACATCTTAAGTCTTTCATTCTCCAGCTCTTTCAGACCATGCAGCCAAAGCCTCTGGACAATGTCCCTGGCAGCACTTCTGTCCCATGGCCTCAGGCCGTATATCTTTTCTCTCCTTCATGTTTGGCCTTGTGGTACGTGAGATAGTCATGATAGAGCTCCTTAAAGACATCTCTCATTCCCGGCTGCAGCGAGGCCCGCAGGAACTGGATGTCAGGCTCGATGCAGAGGTCCAGGATGAGGTAAATGCCCTCCTGCAGCAGACTTTTCACAGCTGGATATAAGGTCACCTGGGGAAAAAGGCAAACCTTTGTGAGAACAATTGGGGGCAGAGATCAAGCCGCACCACCTGCCGACAGTATCTTGGGAAGGACTGAGAAGTGATTTCAAACTGATCTCCAAACTGAGAAAAGATTGACATTCACTTTCAAAATATAATTTTGTTGCTAAGTCAAATATTTAAATCCTCCTATTTTAAAGTTTTGTATTTTGGGGAAATAAAAGCTAACTCAAGCAAACTCAAACCTGGAATGAAACTCCATGAAAGCACAAGGGTAGCTTTCCTGTTCAGTAAATGATGCTTACATGTTTACCAGGGGCATTTTAAAAAACTGGAGTCTTTAAATTTAAAAACCTTATAAGAAGGTAAGCTGCCTGCCCATTGTGTCAAATTCTTCTACGCCATCAATCACCTTGGAAGCTTTGCCAACCCTGTGGGACAATGACAACTACGTTCACTGTAACACTGTGACCCCATCTCACTCCAGAGCAAGGCAGCAGGCAGGCTCTGACATGACCAAAACAGACCACTGATAAGCCTACACGAGTAATTAGATCACATTATATCACCCAAGAGCAGAAGTGATTCATGATTGCCACTTAATAGATTCTTTTTTTATTTGTGTCAAGAACAGCACAATATGCACTTAATTCCTAACAGCCCTGGAATGGCTGAACTGGTCCTCATGCCTAAAGATGCACTTCTCCCCTGAAGTTCACAGTTAACTAAAATCTGGAGCACAGGAGTGGGCGTGGCAGCCAGCTCCAACCTGGCTATATCTGATGCTTCACCCAAACTTCCAGAGAAGAGACTCAGACTAATATCAAACCAACCTAAAAGGCTGGGGGAGCAGGTTCTCTTCACACTTACCACATCCATTCAGGTTTCAACTAAATGAGGGCTGAACAGAGTTTGAAACCCTAGTAACTGAAACTAAAAAGCAGTAGTAATGAAGAGTTCTGGGAACAGATGGTAGTGATGGCTGCACAATGTAAGAAAGTATGTAATACTACTGAAGTGCACACAGAAAACAGTTAAGCTGGTAAAATTCACCTTATACTAGATGTATTTACCATTACTTTTAAAAAGTAGAAAAAAAACAAAACAGTGGTAAAGTACCAGCAGACAGGCCTGGAATTTGGCTGATCATTTATTGCTACCCTGATAACCTGAAAGAGTTAATGTGTCTCTGCAAACACAGCTTCTAATGAGGATATATTTTATTAACCAGAAGAACTGTTCACAAAGGCAACCATTGAGAAGAAGTACATTCCTAAAGAGGTAATTTGTTTCTGTCTCTAAGATGATGCTATTCTTCAAAGTTATGATCCTTTTCATGTGATAGTTCAGAAATTTCTGACAAGTGATCATCTTGAATTTTACCATTTTATAGATGATAGGAACACTCAAGGAAAGATAGAATGGCATGTCTGTGAATTTTACAGCAAGGTAATTGGGAGGGAAAGAAAAAAACAAAACAAAACAAAAAATAGACAAAACCACAAACAAAGTCCTTGATCATACTGGCAGGGTGAGAGCTTTGTAAGTGGACTACTTGTTCATACTCGTTCATTCATTTATCACTTACTAAATAAATAATTCCACTTCCAAAGGCAAAAAATGAGGTTCAGTGACCTCCCCAAAGTCACACAGCTAATAACTAGCAGCACTGAAACTTGAACCTAGGCAGTCTGAGCCCAGAGCCCATGCTCTGAACTATTCGCATAGTTTCTCAGTAGTGAAAATGCAGCCAGACAGCCTCTAGCAAAGAGCTAGGAAGGCCAGTAGGTTTTAGACAACACAACCATTTTAAATCTTTAGGTTTCGGACAACTTATTTATAAAACAAGAAAAAAATCAATTTCTACAAGACTAAGATCACTGGCCAACAAATGAAAACATCGCTAAGTAGCTTTTAAAAACCTCAGATAAGATGAGCAGCACAAACTATTCATTCTAAGCTATCAACATACAGATGGTTCCTCACTTAAAAGACGGTTCAACTTAACATTTTTTGACTTAACATTTTTTGAATTAACAATGGATTTATCCAGATATAACTGCATCATTAAGTCGAGGAGCATCTGCACTTAACGATGGTTCAACTTACGATTTTTTCACTTTTACGATGGGTTTATCAAGTATTGAATGCATTTCAACTTAGGATATTTTGAACATACTATGGCTTTATCGGGACACAGCCCCATCCTAACTCAAGGAGCGTCTGCAGAGGGACATTGTAAATTTGGTCTACCGGTAAAAAAGAAGATGAAAGTAACCATAATTTCCCTGTATGTTTCCACGGGGACTCATTACTGCTTGGAGGAAAGAAGACAAGCAGGCCTCTGGAGCTGCCCCTTAGGCTCCTGACTGACATATCTCACCAGGTCGTCTTCCCTGACTACTGACAGGTCCCACCAGCAATACTCAACTCTGCAGAAGTACAAGGAAAATGCAAAGGAGACCTATTTAGCATTAGATCTGGCATTTAATTAAACTTAAAACACACTGATCTAGAAAGATTTATGGCTCTCTCAGTAGAAGCCGCTAATGCATATGGAATATTTTCTTCATTACCAAATTTAAAAACAAATGAAAGATAAAACATAGACTGTGGTGCCAGTGGATTCTGGGAGGCTGTGGCCCTAGCTAATTCCCAAGGCCTCTGGCTTTCAAGATTAAAAATAAAATATAACTAATGAACATAAATTAGACATGAATAATGAGGCCAGGAAGCCAGAGACTTTTCATAAAGTAAATTTCAGAATGATAATTAGCGACTTAAGGGTTCAAATTACTGCTTCTCTTCTTGGCCCTTAGTGAAGTGATATTACTATGTCTCATTTTATTATACAGTAAGACAGAAAATAATGCCAGCTTTTCTTTCATCAAAAGCTTACATGTTAATGACTGGTGTGCTTGGGAAACATTAAGATTTCATAAAAAGGCCAAATAACTGCAAGGAAACCAAACTATAAGCCCACATCTTGGTCAAAAGACAACTTGAAGGGGTGTTCTCAAGATCCGCAGCTCTTACCAGGTGTGTGCACTCACATGGCCAGGCTGCCCCCATGTCCCCACCCACTTGCCAAGGTGAGAAAGGTCAGCGGGGTAGAAACTATTTAGTAGTTCTAGATATATCTAAAACAGGAGCAGGGATGAAAAGTGATGCAGCTCCAGGTTTTCTAAGGAAGTCCATTCAACCCAGCCTCCCTAGACAAATGCTGACACCTCTACCCTAACAAGCTTACTCGTGATTTTACTATCGTTCTACAAAGGGGAAATGGATATTTTACAGAGAGATTGAACACAATATACATGTATATCTATACATACAGAAGAAGACAGACAAAAAAATGCACCGCACTTTACTCAAGCCTATGACAGTCAATTTAAACCAAGATTTATACAGCCTAGATTTATAAAGTTCTGTAGTGAGCTTACTATGGGTCACAGAGCATCCTATGGAATTTTGAAAATAGCACAATGACATTCCAAAGTAAGATAACTATTAAATGGCTGGGCGTGGTGGCTCACACCTGTAATCTTGGCACTTTGGGAGGCCAAGGCGGGTGGATCACCTGAGGTCAGGAGTTCGAGACCAGCCTGGCCAACATGGCAAGACCCTGTCTCTACTGAAAATACAAAAATGAGCCGGGCATGGTGGTGGGCACCTATAATCCCAGCTACTCAGGAGGCTGAGGCAGAAGAATTGCTTGAACCAAGGAGGCGAAGGTTGCAGTGAGCCAAGATCACGCCACTGCACTCCGGCCTGGGAGAAAGAGCAAAACTCCATCTCAGAAAAAACAGAAGATAACTGCTTGGATAATGAGTTATCTAGAACACTGAATCAAAAAGTCAGATTAATTTGGACAAAGATCTTTTTTCTCAATCTATCTGAGTAACCACCTGTATCTCCACCTTGTCATCTACTTTGAGTGTCTGAGAGCAGCTGAGTCACATGAACGACACACCTCCAGAGTAAAGATACATGAACTCTTGCAGCTGAGGGGACCCCAGAACCCTGAGGTCTAGAATCCCTCTTTCTAGTCTCCATTAATCCTGGTCCTATGAGAGCTCCTGTTCTTGGACCTGAGTAATATTTCCTCTCCTTTTATATTACTCAAGAAACCAACCAAAATAGACCCCAGGGTTTGTGCTAGAGCAAGACAGAAAATTGAGCATTTTCTGTGTACAAGGCACCACTGAGCCCTCTGTATGTCATTTCATTTGGTCCTTACAATAACCCTGTAGGAATGCTGCTAAACACCTTGAAATACACAGGACTCCAGAGACTGGGGAGGCTGAGGAGGAAGGAAGGCCTGAGGCCAGGAGTTTGAGACCAGCCTGTACAACATAGTGAGACCCCATCTCTACAAAAATTTAAAAATTAGCTGAGTGTAATAGTACATGCCTGTAGTCCTAGCTGCTTGGGAGGCTGAGGCAGGAGGATCATTTGAGCCCAGGAGTTCAAGGCTATAGTGTGCTATCACCACACTAATGCACTCCAGCCTGAGTGAGAGAGCAAAACCCTGTCTAAAACTTGCACACAGCAACAGAGAACTGTCAGACCCACAACATCACTTGCCGTTTTGGTTGAGAAACCCGGCTTAAGGACCATAAACACAGCACTTGGTGAAAGACATTGAACCCGATTTTACCTTCTGTACCTCCAACACGTACTGGGCCACCATAAATGGGGAAAACACAGTGAACTCCTCAGCTCGTGCGGCGATGTGGCTGTACATCCTTTCAACCAGGCGTGCACACTTTAGGACCGTGGGCAGGTCATCTGCGCTTCCTACAGACAGCAAAGGGTTTCCCAACCAATTAGTTCAAAAACAGCACATTTTAACTCTTCTATGTTAGACTTTTAATACAGGTGAAAATTATCTCAGGTGTTACATGTTTTCCCAGACTCTTTAATTGGCTTATTTTGCAGACAGAATAAGGGAGAACAGATATGTCCAAACAGTTATCTACACAACAAAGGGAAGGACACTTAAAACTCAAGAGTGCTCAGGTGTTTTAAGAGTCTAACCAGAAAAGTAATCAAGATTTTAGGATGAAATCTAGGATTA
>NW_016808133.1:2143634-2166276 GCF_001698545.2 Rhinopithecus bieti
AAAAAAAAAAAAAAAAAAAAAAAAAACCAAGATGGAGTTCTATAAGAAAGGCATAAAATGGAAAAAAACTTAAAATTATCTTAAGGGGAGAAAATCATTTACCGACATATGATTTAAAAAATGAGATACCCTAAATTATGTCTTTGCCTCCTTAAGTTTCAGAAATTGTTTGTGTTATGTGCCTTTTATAGCTGCACAGACATAGGACTCAATTATCATTAGTAGACATTCTACTGTCTTCCTAGATTTACTTCTGATTCCTAGCTCTTTTCCTACCATATAGTGTCAGGACCATCCAGGGCCTCTTAACAAACTCCTCCCAAGAATCCTAATTGCATGTGTGTCCCCACAGCCTGCGTTACAGCCCATGGGGAAGTTCCGGCACACGAGAGCACCTTCCCTGCTGTCATTCAGCACAATGGCAGGCATGTTTTTATAAAACTCCAGAAAACACAAACGAATCCATAAGGACAAAAAGCAGATGGGTGACTGGGGCTGTGACCACAGTGGAGAAAAAACTGCAAAGAAGCCAGAGGAAGCTTTTAAGGATGATGGAAAATATTCTGTATTTTGATTGTGGGAACAGCTTCACACATACATAAAACCCATTAAATTGCATACCTTAAACAGAAGCAATTTGTTATGCATACATTGCATATAACTCAATAAAGTTGATTTTTGGAATGCATACCTTTTTTGAAGACCTGAATAAGCATACAAATATCTTTTATAGATGTAATTTTTCTAGATCAATGTAATTGTACTAAATTACATTACTGTTAACATTCATGTAGCATTTCAACAGAAAATATACTTTGGTGATATGCTTTAATATCTAACATCGACTGTTTCTTCTCTTTTCAGACTGTTCAACATATTACATGAATACAAAGCACTTGTTATTTTGGCCACCAATTTAATGCATGCCCATTAGAAAGAGCATATCAGATACCAATAAAAGAGAGAATAAGAGTTAAAACTCTACTCAGTTAAGCCATGAATATGTCTGAGAACCAGGTCTTAGCAGACAAGATGATGAAGCTACATTCACATGAACACAGCACAGAGTACCAGAAGTGTGATGTGCTCCTGTGCTTCCTCAAATACATGACAAAGGACACGCCTGTGGCAGTGTGACCAGGCTGTGCTCCACCACCACTGAGCAAGGCCCCTTCTGTCCAGGCAGACATGACTACAAGAACAGGGATTCCTCCTGGCTGAGCTCAGACATGACGGGAGAGGCCTTGACACAGAACTGCAGGCAGCCACCACCAACTGGCTGAGGCTGACATGGGAGGGGAAACTTGTTTACGAAGGCTGCTCCTAAATCGATTCACAATATTAAGCTGACATGCTCTGCATCAGACACAGGAAGAAGTGAAATATCTAACTGTGCCACTGACTGATCCCAAAACCAGGCAGAGGAATTGAAGCCTAGTGTTAACAATGCCCTTTCCCTTTTCTCAAAAGCTGTCTGGTTAAAGGGCTATTGCTTAGGTCTACAAAACTGAACCACAATGGTGGGAGAGAAGCTGAGCACCACTCGTGTATTTCCAGTTGGCCCAGAACTGCGGTCACAGGGTCTTCTCTGACACCCTGAGTTGAGTTATGGTCCCAGAGCATCTGAGCTGACACCCTGACCTACCACTTAGCACATCAGGCAGTACAGGGCTGGTACATGCTATGCAATTTCGAAATACTGCAATATAAAATAGAAAGTCATGCAATTTTGGTTTTCATACTTTTTTTTTTTTTTTGGAGACGGAATCTTGCCCTATTGCTCAGCCTGGAGTGCAATGGCACGATCTTGGCTCACTGCAACCTCTGCCTCCCGGGCTCAAACAAATCTCCTGCCTCAGCCTCCTGAGTAGCTCAGATTACAGGAGTGTGCCACCATGCCCAGCTAATTTTTGTATTTTTGGTAGAGACAGGGTTTCACCATGTTGGCCAAGCTGGGCTTGAACTCCTGACCTCAGGTAATCCACCCGCCTCAGCCTCCCAAAATGCTGGGATTATAGCCATGAGCCGCCGCGCCCAGCCAGCAATTTTTAAAATACTGAAAGTCTCCCTCAAATTAGAAATTCAACAAGAATCAACTTCAAAGCTGAAAAATGAATTGTACACATAATATATGCTATTGCCATATGGCGGTTAGTGTTTCCCTAGTAAACAAACACACCCTTGCCAAGGTGAGGCTGCAGCAGTGAGCAGAAGGACCTTATCCCTTTTATAAAATGAGATTGCTCTATACCTGCCTGTTCCTTTTCATCTCCCTGTTGAACTACAAGCTCCTGAAGGGCAGGAATGGGGTTGTAAGTCATTTTTATATCCCCTTTATAGGATATACATACTCAGTAACCATTTCCTAAATCTGCTATTTTTTTTTCCCAGAAAAGGAACTACTTCAATAAGGAGATGCCTGATTCATCCACTGTTTTGGATAAGATAAAATGTGACCAATTGAAATTTAAAAAAAAAAAAATTTGAGTATTCATTTGATATCAACATTTCTCTTATTTAAACACAACTGAGTAGTTTTATTTTCAGTAACATATGTGGCCAGCAGCCAACACCTCATGATAAATACATTTGAAACTGTATCTGATGTTACTCCAAATTACCTTTGTCCTTCTGCCGCCCTTCACGCATAACTGAAAACACCAATCTATTGAAAGAGTTCAAGAAAGAAGGGATGGCTTTCAGCATCACCTGTGATGACAGATAACAGAATGTAAAAGTACATATGTGATTATTTAAGTTTTTCTACTTTAAAAGAGCTCATACTTATTTATTTCTTAGTCTTGTCTATCGGGACACTTAAACCAGTTGTGTGTGCCTCGGGGTAGCCACATCTTTTCGCCTGGACATGCTGGTGTCACTGCTCATCCATCTTGTATTAGACTCTTTGACCCTTATTTTAACTATCAAGGGCAGAGACCCCCACACTGCATAACTTCAGGAGGTCTATCAGGCAATCCTGGTTTGGAATCAGCTTTTACTCTAAGCTGGTGCTAATCCATTCTGGAAATGGGTAGAAATAAACAATAATAGGAACAGTACTAATTCATATATTTAAGTATCATTGGTACAAAAAAAAAAAATTATGTTAAAGCAAATGCACTTAAAATGGGGACCAAAACCTCTCAATTAATAGTGGTGAAAAGCTCTGCTTGAAAACTTCATCTTGAAAAATGAGATTTCAGCCGGGCACAGCAGCTCCCACCTATAATCCCAGCACTTTGGGAGGCCTAGGCAGGCGGATCACCTGAGGTCAGGAGTTGGAGACCAGCCTGGCCAACATGGTGAAACCCTGTTTCTACTAAAAATACAAAAATTAGCCAAGCATGGTGCCCGGTGCCTGTAATCCCAGCTACTCGGTAGGCCGAGGCACAAAAATTGCTTGAACCCAGGAGGCAGAGGTTACACTGAGCCAAGATCGCACCATTGCACTCCAGCCTGAGTGACAGAGCGAGACTCCATCTCAAAAAAAAAAAAAAGAAAGAAAAATGAGATTTTGATGACAGAACATGCCTCTTTTATACTCAATCATCTTTAGGTCTGAATCACAACCACACACTGTCCAGCAGAGCACCACCAGCCACATGTGACTACTTAAATTAATTAGAATTAAATAAAATTAAATATTCAGTTCCTAGTCACACTGGCCACATTTCAAGTGGTCAAGACAGCTGTGGCCAGTGGTTACCATGCTGGACAATGGAGACACAGCACACGCCCACCACTGCCGACCACTGCTGGACAGTGCTGCACCACGTGTGAGAGTGAACAGAGAGTAAGCCAAGCGTTGGGATTATTCTCTTTGGCATAATTTGTCCAACAAAATTTTTGATAGCATAATACCACATTCTTCATGTCAAATTAGACTTTTTGCAGCATATTCTGAAAGAAGTCGTTTTTGCAAAAGTATTCCAGCGTTTCATCCAGTTCCCCAAGGACCCTCTCTTAATCCTTTGCTATCATACTGATCACAAATCCTTTTGGAACTATCTGGGTTCACACTCTGGCTCCTTATGATCTTGAACAAATCATCTAGCTCTTTTTTGTCTGTGTGCACCTCAGTTTCCTCATCTGCAAAATGAAGACGAGAGGTTGTCGCGAAGACTGAACAAGCTAAGCCATGTCAAGTGCTTGGAACAGCACGAGCTGCTGATCATTCTGCTGGGTACGCTGGCTGTGCTGACTTCTTGCTATACCCTTTACATGTACCTAAGAGGATTGTGGCTGCGTATTTACATCCGTGTGGGCCTGCCATGCACACTGCTGATGCTGTGGTCAGGCATCAGATTCCCTACACAACCCCAACAGATGAGAGTGAGCTTTGATTAATTCACATCATTCTTTACTGTAATACCATGTCATGATCTGGTCAATTTTCTCCATTCGTTACATGATCTTAATTCCACTAAATGGTCATTTGTTAATGGTTTTGCAAACAGAAGAATCAAGCTGCTTTCTAATACTACTTTCATCAACTTCATGAAATCCTGCACCTGTAATTTCAGTTTGTAATTTATGTGCATTGCATTTATATTGCACAGTCACATACAAATCTAACAACAGCAGAGAGATTTTAAAACAAAGATGCTGACAAGATAAACAGAGCCAAAGGCAACTGTTAATGGGGGAAGGCTTTAGAGTTAGATCCAATTTCTGAGTATATAGCTTACCAGAGAGTATTTTTCTTAAAAACTGCATTGCTGGCAGGTCTCTAGCCTTAGGACATCAAAACACCTAAAAATATCTGAATGTGCATGAATATATGATACACAGCGATGCACTACAAAACCATACTCTGGTCAAAGGCACACTGTATAAAACAACGGTGGTCCTATAAGATTATAAGACTGTATTTTTAATGGAATATTTCTCTGTTTAAATGCACAAATACTCACCATTGTGTTACAACTGCCTACAGGACTCAGCACAGTCACGTGCTGTATAAGTTTGTAGGTTTATAGCCTAGAAGCAACAGGCTATACCCCATAGCCTAGGTGTGCACTACGCTGTACCATCTGAGTTTGTGAAAGTATTATATGATCTATGGTGTTTGCGCAACAATAATGCCTAACGACACATTTCTCAGAACATGTCTCTGTCATTAAGCGATGCATTAACTGTCATATTTATGAGTTCCTACACATATAGTCAGCCATACATACAGTGGTGGCACCATGAAAAGAACACTGGTCAAAGATAACAAGTCTTGAGTCTAAGGTTTAGCCTCAGCTAAGTGACATTGGTCAAATCATTTGGTGGCACTGAGCTCCAGTTTATTCATCAATAAAATGGGATTAGTGCCTCCTTCACAGGCTTGCTATAGGGGCGGAACATATCAAATGTTCAATAAATGTTAGCTGAACTGTAATTTTTTCTGTGGGACATTTATCCCCAGTTTCAGTTTAACTTAAAAAGGAGCATACTACAAAACTGGAACTCAGGATGCCTCATTCCCTATATCCATTTGAATTAAAAGCCCAGGAAGAGATCTATGCAAGTGAGTGGCTTATTTAAATACGTGGTGAGCAAAAACAGAATAATTTCTAATGAGCTTCCTTAAATAGTACAGATCATGTATCCCTTATCCTAAAGCTTTGGGACTAGAAGTGTTTCAGATTTCAGATTTTGGAATATTTGCATATATATAGAATGAGATATCTTGGAGACGGGACCCATCTAAATATAATTTAAAAATTCATTTATGTTTCACTTTATATAGCTTATACACACAGTTGAAGGTAATTTTCTACAATAATTTTAAATAATTTTGTGCATGAAACAAAGTTTTGACTGTGTTATGACTGCGACCAGTCACGTGAGGTCAGGAGTGGGATTTTCCACTTGTGGCACGATGTCAGCACTCTAAAAGTTTCGAGTTTTAGAGCATTTTGGATTAGAAGTGTACAACCTGTAGTATACAAACACTATTCAAAGCGCCAGATCCAATGAAGAAAACCTCGCTCGCAAAGCCCAGTATGAAGGTCAAGCATTTTTATGCTTGAGAAACCACTTGGCTCTGAAATTTACTAGAACAGAAAGTTTGCCTGGCAATTCATTATTTGTATTATTGTCCTGCAATAGTAAAGTTTTGCTGCCACTTTTCTATAGACGTCAAGTACCCTGCTCGCAGAGGAAAAGTTGCCTGCCGCTCTCGCCCTCCTTCTCACCTTAGGGTGACACTGCAGGATTGAGAAGAGCACGTTGTGCAGCCTCAGGAAGACGCTTCCATACTCCAGCGGCTTCAGATGGTCCAAAGGGACAGTGAGAAGGATGCTGAAGGCCAGGCTGACGTGGTGGGGGTTGCCGATGGCCTCCTCCCCCTGCCGCAGCAGTGCAGCCAGGACGTCTAAGACAGGCCCGACCACTGTGAGGGACACAGGCTGCTCCTGACAAGCTTCTCGGTTTAGGAGCTAAAGGGCAAGATGAGATAGAGGAAAAATGAAAGTAATTCCCCAAGGAAATAACACAAACACTGTAGCACTGAGTGACTGAGGTAAAGACGTCTGTGCTCCAAAATGAATTGATGTGGTCAGTGGGCAGTTAAATACCATTTATTAAACTTCTTACAAATCAGCTCTAGTGAAAGATATTCAATTAATGATTTAGAAAATACAGACAACAGACCCAAGAGGAAGGATAGCTCAAAGTCTTACCTACGTAACCTGGGACAGCTCACCTGTGACCCTCCTTCTCAGACACACAGCAGCCCTGGTGAGGGCTGTCTCTTACAATGCTCACTGTTCTGCTGGGAATTCTGGCTGTGTAGACCCCTGCTATACCCTTTGGGTGGACATAAGCAGATTCTAGCCTGGTGTTCTCATTAGTGAGGGCCTACCACACACATCATCAACACTGCCTGCCCGTCAGCATAGGTCACCCCTATATATAGCCCACGTGCCTCTCCTGATGCTCACCACACATACTCAGTGATGACGACCCCTGCCATCCACCAAAACAGATGCTCAGGAAAATGACAAAGCAGCCAAATTGGAAACAAGAGAGAATATTAAGTCTGTTTTTTAGGCCCTTTTGCCCTAGGAACATGCTAACCCAGGGCAATTCTCTCAGGTAGCAACAGCTAGAATAAGGGCAGAGGATGATGGTAAAATAGATACTGCTCCTTCACACCTAAGTGTAAGAACACCCAGGTCAGGGTTTGTAGAGGGCAGGAGACAGTCCCAATCTGAGCCAGACTTTTGTTCTAGTGAAACAAACAGCCTAGCAACAACTGGACACAAATTTTAACATTTGAGTAAGATTGTAACAAAATAAACTCCTATCTGCAACATTACTATCCCATCCTATAAAGCATTTTATTCTCACTGTATCATAGGCCTTAAACACACACACAAAACTCCTACAAATAAACGAGCGCATTAAACTAACCACAACATTTTGTAGGGACAAAGAAAACCCCAGAATTCCTTGTATTATCATCTGATTAAATAGGTATCTACAAGCTGGCTGAAGTGACATGCACCTATAATCCTGGTGACTTGGGAGGCTAAGGCAGAAGGATCACTTGAGGCCAGGAGTTTGAGGCTGCAGAACACTATGTTCGCACCTGCAAATAGCCACTGCACCTTAGCCTGGACCACACATTGAGACCCCATTTCTAAAAAAATAATAAAACATAAAATTTTAAAAATTAAGCAGGCCTCCACGATAGCCTCCCTTTATCACTACATCCCTGTTTTTACTGCCTGTCTGATGCTTCCCAATGCTACTAAATGGCCCTTGATACCACCTCCCTTCCACTGCTCCAACTGTTGATACCAATGTGTTCAGGCAGGCCACACAAACTCGGCATCCTGCTCATCGTCGCCCTCAGGAAGCAGCCCACACACACGCTCTGCATAAAGCCACAGGGCAGCAGATCCCCAAAAGGCTGACTTCTGTCTTTATAGGAAGAGGGAGGGGAGGAGCTGGAGGACACATCTCCAGAGGGTACTCACTGTTAAAGCCGTGACTATCTGGGGACACGCACGCCACAGCAGACTTGCTTTCTCTCCACTGAGTGGGCAGTTCAGTAGCAGCCTCAGCAATGTAATAGCTGACACAACAGCCTGGGGCAAAAGAGAAAAAACTTAGCAGCAGAGATAGCTTGTTCTCTCTTAAGAACTCCGCCTGGGGAAGGAGCCTGGTCCCTGGGGCTGCAGCGTTGGAGTGGATTGAGCGCCCTGGTGTCAGGGGACGTGGATAAGGCCTGCTTGGGGTTAAGTTCTGGGAGGGACAACCTTCACATCAGCACGCAGACAGGAAGGAAGTGAAGAAGATGAGCAGAGCTGGGGCCAAGTCAGGGTCTTTCAGCAGCATCTCACTAAACCAAGCACGTAAACAGGCCAGGACAGTGAACTGCACAAGGGTCACACACTGTGACCTAATTATGGAGAGCCTGTGTTGTCAAGGCTCTGTCCACGCAGAGGACACTGGCTGTTACTTCACTGAGCAACGATGCATGCTTACAGACAGGAGGGGCTGGAGGAAAATGTGAAAACAATCGGATCAGGTGCTGTGGTCGCGGGTGCTACATGCTGATACGAGCCTCGAGCAATATGGCCCAATCAGGTCATGTGTTTCAAAATATACGGTGGGAGAGGCCTTAAGCAAAGAATGAGCAGAATTTAACTTTTTGTTGTGAGACTGAGTCTCGCTCTGTCACCCAGGCTTGGAGTGCAATGGCATGATCTCTGCTCACCGTAACCTCCACCTCCTGGGCTCAAGCAATTCTCCTGCCTCGGCCTCCCAAGTGGCTGGGATTGCAGGCATCCACCATCACACCTAGCTAATTTTTGTATTTTTAGTAGGGACGCAGTTTCACTATGTTGGCCAGGCTGGTTTCGAACTCCTGACCTCATATAATCCACCCACCTCAGCCTCCCAAAGTGCTCGGATTATAGGCGTGAGCCACCGCGCCGGGCCAGAATTTAACTTTTATATGTATCAGTATTGTGAGTATGTAACACTTAGTATTTTATACAGTAAGACCACACATTTGTAATTTGAAAAACTTCCCCTTTGAAAAATAAGGTTTTAAACCATGAGACATAGGCAGAGCCCTGCCTTTACTGGGTGCCAGGCATTTCACACTGTCAGTGAGTTTCTATTTCAGCCTCACACCATCCTCTTCTCCCCGAATGCTGTGCAGCCCGCCCTACAACCCTAGCCAAAGTCCTAGCTTCTGCCTTTCACTCTCTTCCCTTCCCTGCTCCCTCTGACTATGCACACCCCAAAGCCCCATCTCCACTCCCACTCTCCTGCCCACCTACAGGCTATCTCCCCACCAGGGCCCGCCCCCCCACACCACTTCTCCCTGTCCATCTTCTCACACTTGTACATCCCCTGCTCCTGGCAGCCCAACACGCTGCCTGCACAGTGCACGCCTCCCTTCCCCTCATCTCTGCTCCCCAACCAAGTCTCCTGCATTCTTCAGGGCACAGCTGGAGTCTCACTTCCTCCGGGAAGTCTCCTGACCAACTGGTCCAAACAGAAATTTGGGTTTGTTTCTTCCCCTGCCCAAATCAGTACCCAATACCAGTGTGCTGTATATGACCAGGAGTCAACAAGCCATTCACGAGGCAGAAAGAATATGCCTAGATCACAGACCTTGTCTGGAGTCTCTGCTCCGCCAACCACTGGCTCTGTGGTCTGTGGCCTTCTTCCTTGTGTAAGAGACATCTGACCGGTCCAGTGCCCACAGGCATTCACAGAAGCAAATCCCAGCATGTGAGCTCTGTGCAAAGGCACTCAGCAAATGCAACAACATGCAGGCTGTATCAGTGACTTCTGTCAGAACTGAAGGGGCAGGCTAACTGAGGTGCTTCTCAGATGCTGGCATGAGGGCAGTATGGCCCAATCAGGCCACATGTTTCAAAAAGCATGGTGTAAGAGGTCTTCAGCAAAGAATGAGCAGAATTTAACCTTTTTATGTATCAGTTTTGTGAATGTGTAACACTTAGTATTTGACGTAATAAGACCACTCATTTGTAATTTGAAGACTTCCCGTTTGAAAACTAAGGCCTTCCCTACGCCGCAGCCTGGGCTGTTCCACAGACCAGGGCTCCCTCTCACAGACTCCCTCTTTGCCTAGAGTCTCTACCAGTTAGAATTTGTTTAGTTTTAAGGGTGACACCAGATCTCAAATCAGTTTTCCCATTTGAGCCGACATGATTTCTGAGCCTGCCACACAAGGAGGGAGAAGCCGCCCACCTGCACATCTGCTTTCCACATGTTACTGACGTCCAGTCCCTGGAGAATACACTGCATCACCAGCCTCAAGTCCTCTGTCGTCCCAACCTCTAACATTTGGGTGAACAAGGCTCCCAAATGAGGCTCAATATCCTGAGTGACCCGAACAGGAATTTCAGGATCTGTGTGGGTAAGAAACCAAAACTATTAAGATGTGACAGACAGGTGAAATAAATTACCAAGTAGCCACAGGATGAAACTGCACACAGCTGTGGCCGCCATCAACCATCACGAAGTTAGGGGCATGGTGATACAAGCACTGGTGGAAAAAGCAGGTACACGTATTTGGTGTGATGCCATGCTCTCACACACGCAAACACAGAAGACGACAGCCATGCTTAGGAGGTAAACTCCGAACCACAGAAGACAGTGATTATTGCTTGGTGCCGTTGACCCTTGAACAATGTTTGAACTGCATGGATCCACTTACACATGGGTTTTCTTCTGCCTCTGGCACCCCGAGACAGCAAGACCAATCCCTCCTCTTCCTCCTCCTCAACCTACTCAGTGTGAAGATGAAGAGGATGAAGACCTTGATGATAATATACTTCACTTAATGAATGGCAAATACATTTTCTCGTCCTTATTATTTTCTTAATAACATCTTCTTTAGCTTACTTGATTGTAAGAATATAATACATAAATACATAGACAAAACATGTGGTAATCAACTGTTTATATTATCAGTAAGGTTTTGGTCAACAGTAGGCTATCAGTAGTTTAGTTTCCAGAGAGTCAAAAGTAATATAAGATTTTTTTAAATAGAATTGTTTCAGAAGGATATACATGGAATATTTTAC
Source organism: Rhinopithecus bieti (assembly GCF_001698545.2). NCBI lineage: Eukaryota > Metazoa > Chordata > Mammalia > Primates > Cercopithecidae > Rhinopithecus > Rhinopithecus bieti. The sequence goes on from NW_016808133.1 coordinate 2,154,701, forward strand.
TGTGCCAAGAGTTGGTGCCTTAACCCCTATGTTGTTCAAGGGTCAACTGTATTTTATTTCTCTACTTTCTTTGTGTTTCTCTTATAAAATTGGTAGGGGTGCAAGAGTGGGTGATATTTTAAACAGATGGGAAAGTCACAAAGATTAAGAGAGCTCCATTTTTCAGGCCTGGATGACGGTCAGGAAGTCACCCAGCTGTTTCCCATCATCCCCAGTGTCCTTGGGCCCACAGTTTCACAATAACGCCCAAAGCCAGGGCACTCAAGGCCCTTTATCATCTGGCCCCAGGTCATCTTTCCAGCCAGCGCTTCAGCCCCACCTGCCTATTCCACATTGCCAGAATACCTTCCTGCTTTCCTGTCTTTGCTTACTATTTACAGCACTGGGGGAAAGTGGACTTTTGGGAGGTAAAGATCTAGGTCCAAGTCTCCCATAAGCTGTAAAACCCTGGACCCATGATTTATCTGAGCCTCAACTCCCTCATCAGCGAAGTGAGCATAACAGCACCAACTCCTGTGGCTGGCAAATAAAAAAAGGCCACAGAGCTCACAACATAGTCCCCTCACACGAAAGGCTCCCATTTCCACCTGCCCTAGCTACGCTTCAAGGGCCACTCACACGTGGCCTGTATTTGGCCTCTCCACCGAGTCCCATAGCTCTGGTTCACTTTATGGCGTCTCCCCCACCTTTACCCTGTGATGTGTGCGAATGTCTGTTTACTTAATTACAAAAGCCAAAATCAATACCTCACTCATCTCCAGAGCAGGACACAGCCTCAAACATTCAAGCATTTTAATTGTTTTTTTTTTATGTTTCTGGAGACAGGGTCTCACTCCACCACCCAGGTTGGAGTGCAGTGGCACAATCATGGCTCACTGCAGCCTCGACCTCTTGGGCTCAAGGGGTCCTCTCGCCTCAGCCTCCGGCGTAGCTGGGACCACGGGTGCATGCTACCCGCACCGGCTTTTCGTAGAGATGGGGTTTTGCTTTTTCACCCAGGTTGGTCTCAAATTCCTGGCCTCAAGTGATCTCTTGGCTCAGCCTCCCTAAGTGCAGGATTACAGATGCCAGCCACCACTCCCAGCCAAGAAGCATTTTTAGAAATGTTGGTTTCTGCAATCGAATTCAGGCCCTCTGTTTTACTATCAGAAGGCATTCTTTTCAAAAGCCCACCTCTGAGCCACCTTTAAGGACACAGGGAGAACTCCATGGCTGGGGCACCTGCACGGTCCCTCTTCACACTCCCTCTTCCTGCCCAAAGCCTTGGGCCACTCCTCACTTGGCATTTCTTCCAGAGCATTCACAATTCTGGCACTTCCCTGGACAGTGTCTAACAGCTCAGGTGGAAGAGGCCTGGACACAGCAACACCCCAGGCCCATGAACTGAGGGCACAGTGTACCAGTCTGGCCTTGCCCAACCCTGACCACGCTGTGACCGAGGGGCTCTGTCCCTGGGGAAATAAGGTACCAAAAGTCCAGGGACATACAGTTAGGACTTAAAGACTGCCTCAACCCAGCCAGGCACGGTGGCTCATTCCTGTAATCCCAGCACTTTGGGAGGCCAAGGCAGGCGGATCACTTAAGGTCAGGAGTTCGAGACCAGCCTGGCCAACATGGTAAAACCTCATCTCTACTAAAAATACAAGAACTAGCTGGGTGTGGTGGTACACGCCTGTAATCCCAGCTACTCGGGAGGCCGAGGCAAGAGAATCGCTCAAAGCCGGGAGGCGGAGGTCGCAGTGAGCCAAGACCATGCCACAGTACTCCAGCCTGGGTGACAGAACGAGACTCTGTCTCAAAAAAAAAAAAAAAAAAGAGATTGCCTCAACTCAGCAGGGTTGAAGAGGAAAAGGGGGACACAATATTCTGTTAACTAAAGGGCACAAGGGCAGAGCTTCAGACCACCAGCTGCCGTTTCTTGGGCCAGTCACTTAGAACACTATAATTAGGCTTAATAAAAGACTCGATTTTAGCCCCCATTAAGAAGGTGAACACCATTCACTAAAAGATACCCTGACACAGTAAGACAGAACAATGTAATATCAAAGCCTTTCAGTTAATCCACAATCCAGCCAGAGACAGGTTACTGAAAGGGAGACAACAGCAGCGTGATTTGGCCCATGGCACTCTAGTTCTGGCGCTGGCACAGGCAGACCAGATGGCTCTACTTTCTGCGAGAACCCATTTAACCCTCACGTACTGAAAGGCACGCTTGTGGCCCCATCCGTCACAGCTTCTCCACCCAGAAACACAGACCTTAACGTGTGCTTAACACAGACGTTAACGTGACATTAACGAGGGTCAGACTTGGCTGACTTGCAGACCTCACCTCAAAAGACTGACCTGACCCCAGCCCTTTTGTTACTACCAAAACAAAAAAGAAAAGACCCCCCACAATTGTGGTGTGTGCCATCTTGAAACAGAAGAAATCTCTTCCATTAACTGTTTGTTTGGGAGGAATAAAAGTGTATTTATACCCTAATAAAGGTAACAAATCTTAATCATCTTTCACTATATTTAGAGGAAAACCTCAACAAACTCTAAATGGGCCTCCAAAAACATTATCATCTATTCCCTGCTTATGGCAAGTTTAAATCATAGAAAAGTATTTTGATTTATTCTTATTAAAATGCAACATTAAAGTGGTACAAAATAAGAAAATAGCAACAATCACAACATATTACACTGCACTAATACAACGCATGTTAATGCAATAATTATTTTAATTTTTGGATGCCTTTCTAGCCCTTTTCTGCATGAATACATATTTTACAAAGTTGTAATTGTGGCATATTTAACATTTCATATTGTACTTTTTTTGCTTAACAATATTTTCTATATATTTCTAGCCCTTGTCTTCATAAGAGGTTTCAGAATTATAATTTTAATGGCTGCCTCGTAACCCGTTAACCTTTCACAAGGGGGCTGTAAAGGTCGACTCTGTGCAGGAAGACATGAGCTCTCTCGCTTTGAGACTGTGTATGAGGTCCTAGTTTGCTGCCTGGAAGGCTGCCTTCAGACTCAAACACTCTGATGACATCATAGGTAGCCTTGGTCCAGTGAGCACCTGTACCTGGCAGCACCCCAACATGGGCGGGGTGGGGGGGATTGCGTGTGTGAACTAAGGAAGGCACAGTCCTGCCCTCAAGGAACTGTAAGAGGCTCTTTGGAAATTAAGTGATTTGGCTGGGCACGGTGGCTCACGCCTGTAATCCCAGCACTTAGGGAGGCTGAGGCGGGCAGATCATGAGGTCAGATCGAGATCATCCTGGTTAACACAGTGAAACTCTTCATGAGGTCAGATCGAGATCATTCTGGCTAACACAGTGAAACTCTGTATCTACTAAAAAATACAAAAAAATTAGCCAGACGTGGTGGCGGGTGCCAGTAGTCCCAGCTACTTGGGAGGCTGAGGCAGGAGAATCGCTTGAATCCAGGAGGTGGAGGTTGCAATGAGCCGAGATCATGCTGCTGCACTCCAGTCTGGGCAACAGAGCGAGACTCCGTCTCGAAAAAAGAAAAAAAAAAAGACATTAAGTGATTTGTACTTTTTTTTTTTTTTTTTTAAATGAGACAGGGTCTCACTGTGTCACCCAGGCTGGAGTGCAATGGCAGGATCAAGATTCACTGCAGCACCAACCTCCCTGGGCTCAAGTGATCCTCCCACTTCAACATCCTGAGTAGCTGGGACGACAGACGTGTGCCACCATACCTGGCCAATTTTTGTATTTTTTGTAGAGATGGGGTTTTGTCATGTTGCCTGGACTCAAGCAATCTGCCCCCTCAGTCTCCCAAAGTGCTAGGATTACTGGCGTGAGCTGTCACGCCTGGCTCTGATTTGTACTTTTTTTAAAAAGGTATAAAAGATTGTTATATCTTTTTAAAGTCAATTTATGGCACTGAAAGTCTGATACATAAGAGTCTACTAAGGATGCAGGTATCTGTGTATCTCATTGCAGCCAGGACAAGTTAAAGGCTAAAAAGCTGAAGAGCAGCAGATTTCAAAACTATAAACTTACACAGAACAACCTCCAAAAGAAGTGAGCAACTGAGGTGCAGAGCAACACACTGAGGAGGCTGCTGTCTGCACAGAAAGTAGGGAACTAGTTGTAGCGGTAATTGCTAATGTATGCCTAGAATGTAAACAGAGGGCATGAAGTCGTGGGTGCCGGGCCTAGGAGGGAGATCTTCTCACTGTCCACATGTGGTACGTTTTGAACACATCACGTGTTCACTTATTCCCAGTTCCAAAAAGGGGAGCAGTGGAAACTAGACCTCTATAACACAGAATTAGCTCAAGAGAAAATATCTTACCTGCAAGAACTCTTCTCACAGAATGAAACATGGAGGTAAACACAGAGTCCTTTCTGGGATGGAGTTCTGGGGCCAAAAAGAACAGAGTCAAAAACTGCAAGGCTGCCCGAAAAGACTGATCATGTCCCGCAAGAGCTGGCAACTCCAACAGTATCTGAGAGTAAACACCCTGGTAGAGGGCAGCGTGGGAGAGCAGCGTCCTGTCGGTTACTTGAGAAATGTTGGCTCCTCCATCCCTGCAGTGCTGACCCATGTCGGCTTCCAAGAGCGCGCTGACGGATGAGATGAGGACGGAGGGAAGGTGCCAGCCCTGGTCCCCTCGCACTGAGCAGAGCTGCAGCACAGCTCCCGCCTGCAGCACAGCCTGCTGCAGCAGCTCGGACAGTGCTGCTGGGGCCTCCTGGCCCAGCTTCTGCTCTTTGAGGAAAGGTCCCAGGACATGGCACAACCTGGTTAAAGACACCAGAAGGAGCTGCCTGCCCTGGGGGTTCTGATTTTCCAATTGTTTGCCAGAAGCTGCTTCCGTGTATGGTTTGGAACTAGAGAGGAATGTGGTGATTTTTCTAAAATTGAGCAACAAGCTCAGCTTCATTTGGATGAGCATCTGCATTAGCTCCTCTAAGAACGTACCTATCACTCGGAGGAATTCCAGCCAAGTGGGATCATCCATCTCAATAGGGAACCTACCACTAGCTCTGAACAATGAGGTCAGTACGATCTCAAAAATATCACTACCATACATGATCTTGAACACAGAGCGAGCACTTTTCCCCTTTTGCAGGTAACCAAGAAGCTGGTAGCAAGTCATCAAGAACTTGAGAGCCAGTGAGGAGGAGCAAGAGCATCCTAGTCTGGTGATGGCCATGGACAGTAACAGAAAAAAATAATGCACATGATAGGGTGGTAAAAGGCTGTCCAGCTGTAAAGCAGAAATCACTTCCAAAAGCCCCAGGATGCTTTCCAACTGCTCTCCCTCCAGCTGGATGGGGAAGTCACCCTTGACCAGGGATAGTAAGTTCTTGGCAATTTCTCCTCTAGGTTCTATACCTTCGGGTCCAGCTTTTGCAAATCTCTTTTCCCAATGACCCACAACCATGTGGTCCTTTTCAAAAAGCCAGGGAAGCTGCTGACTGACAAGACCTGAGTCACACTGGGCACCAGAACACAGAATGCTGGAGCATCTTGCAGTTACGCACATTAAGAAAGCAGAATGAAGGGACTGCATCTCTGGAAAGAGAGGACTATGAAGGATGGCTTTGGATATTTTTTCCAGTGTGACGTATGCCTCTTCCTCTATTGAGCCTTCCTGGGCTTTGCCCATTGGTAAAGTTCTCAGGAGGACACTGGCCAGGTATCTCACATCATCTGGACACAGATAGGGCATCAGAATGGTGAGATTTGACACAATCAAGTGCCAGTGTGCTACAGGGTATGTGAGTCCACTCACTGTTCCCACTTGGCCATCCCAGGAAGCCATCGTTCTCTGATTCAAGCTTTTTCTGCTGGAACCAATAATAAAGGCAGCATCACACCTCAAACTTTGGAGGGCTTCTTCAGACCGGAAACTAGTTTGCATTAAAGTTCTTCTCATTTTCTGCAGGTACAGCTGTTCCAAGCAATATCTACCAAGAGAGCTGAACTGGGCTGTAAATTTCTCTATCTTCTTCCAATGCTGTGTTTCTACACCTGGGAGCAACGAAGGGAGATTCAAGATCTCCACAGCAACACCTATAAGGGCCCCAGACATAGAGTGATACTGGCTACAGTTCAAACTTAACATAGTGTCCACTTGGGCCCAGGTGTAAGCGAGCAAGAGTGCAGAGTCACTGACCTTCTGCAGCCACAGCTCTGGCTCTGGGCCTGGGGGGTCCAGGAGAAGGGCCAGCAGGGGCTGCACCAGTTCCCTCAGCATCCTCTCCATCATGCACTGCGTCCGTCTGATGATAGGCAGGGGCGTGCTGCTGTCCAGGCTCCTCATGTTGAACATGATGCAGTGCAGCAGTGAGCTCAGTGACAGTGACTTCAGGGCCATGTCAGCATCACTCTGCAAATAGGGCAAGACTAAAGACTGGAACTTCTCCAGCACAAGGGACCACGTGTCCAGGATCTGACTCGGAGGCAGCTCTAGGAGGCATGCAGACAGTACCGTGGAGGGGCCCGAGGCCAGCACAGGCTGCCTCAGTGTCTCAGCAGCTGGACGACAGATCACCCCCAAAACTTCTTCAAACAACCGTGGCACTTGTCGGAGTTTGGCATAAGTCTGGAAGACAGTCTGAATAAGCGTCTCCTGGGCTTTTTTGGTTCGAAACTCTGTTACTTCTGCATCGATCCATGCCGAAGCCAGCAGGTCATCCAGGTCTGGCTCCAAAATCAAATGATTCAGAGAGATCAAAGTCTTCAGGCAGCGAAACCAGGCTGGTATGGGTGCTTGCGCATGGTTTATCAGCAGCTCAGCCACATGCCGGTAAAAGCGAAACTGAGCCTCTTCGTGCCGAATCCTGTCAGCAGCGATGTTGTAGATATTGTTGTTGGCCACTGAGTTTAGTAGCTGTTCCACAACCAAAAGCTCTGTGGTCCAATCTGATGTGGACAGGGCTTTGCTCTGCTCCTCCTGCAGGTGTGAAATCTTCAAGCAGCCAAACAGCCTGGGGAGAACCTGGAAGCAAAGAAGCTGGTTTCCCTCCTTGAAGTAAGACTCTAGAAAGAGCTTATACAACAAGGCCACTGAATTGGCCACAACAGAGGTATGAAGGGATGCTGCACAGTAGCCAGCACTGACCAGACTGGTGAGCACGGTGTCGATGGGAGCCAGAAGGTTCTTCATGGCTCCTGCTTTCACATCCCCTTGCTGCTGGTCCAAGAGCTCCTCCTTGTAGGATGACAGCAGCTCAGGCTGAAAAATTCCTCCTCGGAACACGGCCTCAATCTGACTTCTGATGTCCCGGCTCAGCACCTGCCTCAGCTGGCCCTCGACAGCCTGCGTCCATGTGCCCCCGGAGAGTAAGTGCCTCAGGACCAGGCACGGCTGGAGCAGGTGAGCAGTCACATCCCCAAAGGCACGTCTTGGGTTGACCTGCTGCTGCAGGATCAAGAGATAATGGCCAAGGGCCAGGTGAATGACCTCAAACAACTGGGCTACCACGGCTCCTTCTGGCTGCCTGCAGGCCGACCAGCAAAGCTGGCTCAGCAAGGCCACCATCAGCTCCTGTTTGGCTGTGTAGATGACAGCAAGGGCAGGTGTTGACAGGATGCCCTGGCAGCATCGAAGGACAGCACAGATGTTTCTTTGGGAACCCCGAAGAGAGAACTCAGCTATTCTTTCATTTATGATCTGAACAGTAGGAAAGAAAGAAAATCCATTACTGACCTTAAACCCATATACACAAGAAAAGTATCAAAAAAAAAAAATCAACAAACTCACCCCTTACCCTCATCTTGGTAAGAAAGAAATGCCCAGATTACCATATTTCAATGAACTTGACATAAGCTTAGTGCATCAAAACAAGGCAAAGCACCTGTTTCAGTTCCTCCACACATCCATCTTCCACCAATGCAAATCTAGAAAAGGATCCGTGCCTTTGTAAATGTGTTGTCCCTTTTTTTAAAGCTGAGTTTTAAAGGGCTTAAATGCCAAATATCACTTTCCCTTAGACCCTAAACCTGCAACTGAACTTAGATGTTACCAGGCAGAAGGAAAGTAGCACTTGAAGGAAAGTAGCACTTGAAGGAAAGTAGCACTTAAATTATGACCTTGTGGTCCAAAATACATGTTTATAGGCAAGGCACAGTGGTTCACACCTGTAATCCCAGCACTTTGAGAGGCCAAGGTGGGTGGATCACTTGAGGTCAGGAGTTTGAGACCAGCCTGGTCAACATGGTGAAACCCGACTCCACTAAAAATGAAAAAATTAACCGGGCATACACCTGTAATCCCAGCTACTTGGGAGGCCGAGGCAGGAGAACGGCTTGAACCTGGAAGGTGGAGGTTGCAGTGAGCTGGAATCGAGCCACTGCACTCCAGCCTGGGTGACAGAGCAAGACTCTGTCTGAAAAAAGAAAAAAAAATACATGTTTATAGTCAATTATACTTTTTCTATTAAAAAAAAGTCAAAGCAAAAGATACTCTTTTAAAAAGGAAAGCAGCTGGGCATGGTGGCTCATGCCTGTAATCCCAACACTTTGGGAGGCTGAGTGCGAGGCAGATTACAAGAGGCCAGCCTGGTCAACATGGTGAAACACCATCTCTACTGAAAATATAAAAATTAGTCGAGCATGGTGGTGCACACCTGTAGTCCCAGCTACTCAGGAGGCTGAGGCACAAGAATCGCTTGAACCCAGGAGGCAGAGGTTCCAGTGAGCCAAGATCACACCACTGCACTCCAGCCTGCATGACAGAGACTGTATCTCAAAAAAATTTTAAAAAAGGAAAGCAAATGTTATGTTGCTACTGCTTATTATTCAGCAAATCTATTGTCTACTGCTCTCAAAATTCCAAAATTCACAAACACCAGAAATTATGAGAACCAGGCAGATTCATTCACTCACAGGTTAAGTGACTTGCTCCCAGCCTTTCTGAGAACCAAACCTATCCCAGGTGCTAAGTTATCAGGTGCCCCAATGAGATAGGTATTATTATTTCTATTCAAGTAATTGCTGGTTGTGGACTTTTAAAGTTACTCTGGAAAAGCTGTAACAAAGATGACAAATCCTTAAACATCAATGCACTATTACGGCGATCTCCAAATTTTTGATTATACAACTCATCAATCTGCCCTGCATTTATACTCAATAAGTGTAATTTATTTATAAATTATGCACATATGCTACAGCACTAACATTTTATATAATTATGAAGCATACCTAAAAATAAAATTAACTATGTCTTTTTAAACAAGGAGACATTCTAAGATTTTCTTCCCATATTCCAAAAGATCACTTGAAACAAGCCACTCTGGTGACCACTGGTTTATTATTTTTAAAAGTGACCCAGTTTGGAACATAATCTCAAGAACTGTTAAGCCTTATGTGCCATCAGGCAGCTCAACCTTCGTTCCTCTCCATTACTAGCCTCTAACGATTTTCTCTCTGCCTGCAGTCATGAGGGTGAGGCAGTGTTATGGCTTCACAGCCCAGGCTTTATACTCAGGCAGAGTGAGGTTCAAATCCCAGCTCTGCCACTAACCAGCCATGTGACTTTAGGAAAGTTAAACTTCTTTGAGCCTAGCACACATTAAGTGCTAATTAGTAGTAGTTTTTATCGTAACTAGCTATTCTCGTGGTGTATAAACACACTCAGTTTTGACAATGAAGTTCCTACTTCTGATCCGAGACTTCAAAATCACTTTCAGTCAAAAACTGAGGAGGCCCCGGGTTGCCGGCCAAGCCACTAGTGGCACTTGTGGCTCAAAGGCCATAGTGGGGGGGGGGGAGAAAAAAACCTTTGAGGAAATTTCTGTCTGAATTTTGGCCTTTGATCTCCCTCTAGGCCAAAAGAAAGGCAAAGAAGAAGAAAAACAAATCAGAGAAGCATAATTTGCTAGCTACCTTTTCCAATTAAAAAGGTAATCAATGACCTGTTTATGAAATAGTTCTAAGCTTTTTTTGAATATTAAATAACAAAACGCTTACAGCATATGATACATTCAATAGTTATTATTATAATTCCAATAATAATACATCCTTCTCCCCTACCTTAATATTTTCTATATCGTCACACAACTGACACTAAAACAAGTTTCCAGCATGAAGAAGAAATCAATGGAGATGCATGCAACACATAACAGGACAACAGAAGAGTGAATTACCTTGACTAGGGAAATCTGAAGATTAATGGTCTTTCCATTCTTGAGGAGATTCTGCAATTTTCTGCTATGTAAAATGTTATCTATGTAGATCCAAAGCCTTTCAACAATATCTTCCTTCAGCTCAAGTTTTTTCTTATAAAAGGCAACCAATGATTGTCTTGCCCAGTCAAGTAATACCTGAATTTGAAGGAAACATATACTGACAATAAATTTATTTGCTAAGAGAGAAAGATGTTAGACATCATAGGGACATTACAGGTATAACCAAATGCAATTGCCATGGGGGCGAACTTCTCTTTTAAAACTTACCTTTGGTAATATTACTTAAGTGTCCAGGTATTTTAAAATGTTTATTATTAAAGGATAAGAACGGGAAAACAAATTTGTCTTGTTAGGGCAAATTAAAAGTTTCAGGTGAAACTCTAACATGTCTTACCCCCTTTTCTGACATTATACAGGCATACCTCATTTTATTGTGCCTTGTGGATACAGATATTGCATTTACAGATTGGAGGTTTATGGCAACTCTGTGCCAAGCAAGTCTATTAGATCCTTTATTCCAACAGCATGCACTTGCTTCGTGTCTCTGCCACATTTTGGTAATTTTCCCAGTATTTCCAACTTTTTCATTCTTATTCTATCTGTTATGGTGCTCTGTGACCGGTGATCACTGATGTTACTATTCTAAATGTTTTGGGGTGCCATGAACTGTGTCCTTCTAAGTCAGCAAGCCTAATCAATAAATGTTCTATGTGTTCTGACTGCTCCACCAAAATGCTATTACCCTGACCAGCTATTTTCCCCTCTCTCCTTCTCCTCTGGCCTTCCCATTCCTTGAGACACAATAATATTGCAATTAGGCCAATTAACCCTACAGTGGCCTCCAGGTGTTCAAGTGGAAGGAATAGCTGCATGTCTCTTACTTTAAATCCAAAGCTAAAAATAATTAAGTTTAGTAAGGAAGCCATGCTGAAAGGTGAGACAGACCAAAACCAAGCCTCTTAAACCAATTAGCCAAATTGTGAATGCAAAGGAAAAGTTCTTGAAGGAAATTAAAAGTGTTACTCCAGTGAACACCAAATGATACAAAGTGAAACAGCCTATTGCTGATATGGAGAAAGTTTTAGTGGTCTGGATAGGAGATCAAACCAACCACAACATTCCCTTAAGCCAAAGCTTAATCCAGAGCAAGGCCCTAACTCTCTTCAATTCTATGAAGGCTGAGAGAGGTAAGGAAGCTGCAGAAAAAAAAGTTAGAAGCTAGCAGAGGTTGGTTCATGAAGTTTAGGGAAAGAAGCCATCTTCATAACATAAAAGTTCCAGGTGAAGTTATCTAGAAGGTCTAGCTAAGATTATTGACGAAGTTGGCTAAACTAAACAACAGATTTTCAGTGTAGAAGAAACAGTCTTCTATTGGAAGATGCCATCCAGGATTTTTTTTTTTTTTTTTTTTTTTTT
>NW_016808133.1:2166595-2171430 GCF_001698545.2 Rhinopithecus bieti
CCTCCCGGGTTTTTTTTTTTTTTTTTTTTTTTGAGATGGAGTTTCGCTCTTGTCGCCCAGGCTGGAGTGGAATGGTACAATCTTGGTACCCTGCAACCTCCACCGCCCAGGTTTGATTCTCCTGCCTCAGCCTCCCGAATAGCTGGGATTATAGGCACCCACTGCCACACCCAGCTAATTTTTTTTTATTTTTTTATTTTTTTTTTGTATTTTTAGTAGAGATGGGTTTTTGCCATGTGGGCTAGGCTGGTCTCAAACTCCTGGCCTCAGGTGATCCACCTGCCTCTGCCTCCCAAAGTGCTGGGATTACAGGCATGAGCCACTGTGCCCGGCCACCATCTAGGACTTCCGTAGCTAAAGAAGAAAGTCAACGCCTAGCTTCTAAGCTTCAAAGGACAGGCTGACTCTCTTATTAAGGTCTAATGCAGCTGGTAACTTTAAGTTGAAGCCAGAGCTCACTTACCATCCCCAAAATCCCAGGGGCCTTAAGAATTATGCTAAATCTACTCAGCTCGTGCTCTGTCAGTGGAAAAACAAAGCCTGAATGACAGCATGTCCGTTTACAGCATGGTTTACTGAAGATTTTAAGCCCGTGTTGAGACTGATCAGAACAAAATGATTCCTATCAGAAGATTACTGCTCTTGGGTGACCAAGAGCTCTGACGGAGATGGACAAGGAGATGAATGTTGTTTTCATGATTGCTAACACAACATCCATTCTGCAACCCATGGATCAAGGAGTACTTTTGACTTTCAAGTCTTATTATTTAAGAAACACATTTCCTAATGCTATAGGTGCCATAATGATTTATCTGATGGATGTCGAGAAAGTCAAACTGAAGATCTTCTGGAAAGAATCACCACTCTAGATGCCAGTAAAAATATTCATGAATCATGGGAAGAGGTCAAAATATCAACATTAACAGGATTTTGGAAGAAGCTGATTCCAATCCTCATGGATGACTTTGACGGGCTTGAGACTGAAGTGGAGGAAGCAACTGCATATATAATGGAAACAGCCTGGGAGCTAGAATTAGAAGTGGAGCCTGAAGACGGGACTAACAAAACTTGAACGGATAGTTGTTTCTTAGAGATGAGCAAAGAAAGTGGTTTCTTGAGATGGAATCTACTCCTGGTGAAGATGCTGTGAACATTGCTGAAATGACAACAAAGGATTGAGAATAGAACTTAAACTTAGTTGATAAAGCAGTGGCAGGTTTTGAGAAGAAGTCCAATTTAGAAAGAAGTTCCACTGTGGGTAAAATGCTGTGTCTTTCATGAAAGGAAAAGCTCCATCAATGCAGCAAACTTCACTGTTGTCTTATTTTAGAAGTTGCCGGTCACCCTAACCTTTAGCAATCACCACCCAGATCATCAACATTAAGGCAAGACCCTCCAGGATGATGACTCCCTGAAGGCTCAGATAACCAATAACTAGTAGCATTTTGGGGCAATATTTTTAAATTAAGGTATGTACATTTTTTAGGCATACTGCTATTGCATTCTTAATAAACTACAGTACAGTATAAACAAATTTTATATGCACTAGGAAACAAAAAACTTTGTGTGACTCACAATATTGTGATCTATTTTGGTGATGCGGAACCAAGCCTGCTGTATCTCTGTTTTAAAAGTTAGAAACACAAAAGACTGCTCAGAATGACCACAGAATGTATCAGACACACAAAGTAAAAAAGCAAGTGAGAGTAGAAAGTCTGGGATTTGTGTCCTGGCTTCCCCCACATTGCCTGCAGCTTAACCTCTAATATTATTAATATTATACGTCATCCGGGAGACAGACACAGTTGATATGAAATCACACAAGTGTTTTATGAAAAGGAGGACTGTGCCTATACAGGTTCCATTACTGTGTCATGTTTCCTTATTCACAAAACATTGAAGAAAGGTGGTGAGGCCTCAGCTCATGATTCCAGAACTGTCAATAACAGTACGAACAGTGACAAATGCCAGAAGGAATAAAATCTCTCAGTATAACAACGGCAGAAACTTTGATCCAATTGGCTGCTAGAGCCTCCCCTTTGTTTCACCCTGGGCAGACTTGCCAGGTGATGGCCATGCTGCCAAGATGACTCCCACGTGCAGCCAGGTGTAGAAGGCACTGGATATGACCACTGCTCTCCGCACCACACCTCATCATCACTTTACACATCATCCACCTTGGACGCATTCTGTGCTGTCTTCTTTGACAACAGGAACTGGATGTGTATTAATCCAATTTCATGAGCTTGTCATCCTGGTGTTTATCATGCCAACTATTTTTTAGCCTAAAAAGCCTGAGAAATTCTAGCAAAATGCAATGCCTTTCTTGGTACCTAGCCTATTTCTAAAATGACTTTATACAAATACTAACATTTCTCTACTTCCCAACCTTCAATTTATCCAATCGTGAGGATTTTTAACAAAGCACCACCAACCGATTATGAAACATCACTTTGGATTTATAAGCAAATGCAGCTATCAATGGACTTTTAGAACCTAACTTCTGTAACTTAATTACCAATGTGTTCATTAATGCATATACTTAACTTGTAATATGATGTCTCCAAACAAAAGAAATGCTAAATTCAGTGGGTTCATTTATTTATTTTAAAGAGACAAGGTCTTGCTCTATCGCCCAAGCTGGGAGTGAAAGTGGCACAGTCATAGCTCAAACTATGGGCTTAAGGGATGCTCCCACCTCAGCCTCCCAAGTAGTGGGGACTACAGGCAGATGCTACCATGTCTGACTAATTTATATACATATATATTTATACATATTTTTTAAGAGATGGGATCTTATTATGTTGTCCAGTCTGGTCTAGAACTCCTGGCCTCAAGCGATCTTCCTGCTTTGGCCTCTCAAAACAGAGATTACAGGCATGAGCCACTGCCCCCGACCTAAATGAGGTTTTTTAACAGAAAAAAAAAAATGTATTAATGAAGTACCTGACTGATGTAATGACTTTTTTCATTGTCATTACATTTAACTTCCAACAAAGTTCCCTCCCCAACTTTTTCTCTTTTTTTTTATTTTAACCAATTGTCAATACCCAAATTATACAAGTGATAATTATCTTGACAGACTGTAAAAATATGAAATTCACATTAAACTTACTTGTTCTTTATTTGGAAGAAAGCACTGGTGAGAAATCCAAGCAAAGTGAGCTAGTTTTAGTTTATCTTCCCAGGAGGTTGTCTTGCTTTTAAGCTTTAGGGAAATGCCAGAATAAACAGCAGCCATGGCTAGGCTTTATCTACAATTTAAAAACAATGGGAAAAAAAATACTATAACAAGGTCAGACTGAGGAGGCACCAGAAAGCCAACAATATTGCATCTTATCGTTTACCTAATATGTATTCTTTTAAAAGTTTTTAATGAATCAACAGATTTGTCGGGGTAAATCTACATACAAGATGCTTGACTCCATGAATTTTCTGGGGAAAGTTCAGACAAAAGCAAGAAAAAGATGGACTGCACACACAGAAGATGGACTATATGTATTCCAGCTGTGATCAAACATCACTTCCACAAAGGTGAGTGTGCAGGAATTCAACAAGGCCAATATCACTGTTTACATTACTTGTGGAAAGAGTCATTCATACATGGTTTCAAATTGAAAGAGGAAAAGATACATAAGCAATATCTGGAGAAAGTAATATGTCTCCAAGTGAAAAAGAAATCCCCAAAGGAATACTGTTATTTCAGCTGCAACAGTAACCTTCCGCTAAGACTTTTATTCAGTCACGTATAAATTTACAACGCACATACACACTTCAAAAAAGATACAAGAGATACTTGCACAAGGAAAAGATTAAAAATAGAAAACAAAAAACCGTGAAGTCTAGGGGACAGCAAACATACCAAACACCTACAGTTACTATAAAACTGGGTAAACTTGGCTGAGTTTCCTAAAAGTTATAGAGAAAAGGAACGTTAAGACGTTTTCATTTTAGAAATTAAATTATCCTTCACTCTACTGCAGAGGACAAGAACCATCAAGTGCTGTTAGTTTTCCTATTTTGTCAAAATGTCCAAAACGAATTCAACGATGCCTGACTTCTAAGTTCAATACCATAGACCGCCACCGCGACAGCTACAAAGTGCATAACAGGTGTTTGCTGAACTGGCTACAAAAACAACCGAGATGCTCTCCCCAGCTCCGCCAGAGTTCGGCTCTCCGGGCCTGCAACCGCCCTTACCGGGCAATGCGAAGTCCAGGGCGGACAGCACAGCCCTGCCAGCACTCCCTGCCCAGCAGAAAGAGACCAAGCAACAAGAACCAGGGGAGAGCAGCTAGATGCCAGGAGGGAGTTTGCCTTCGCGAATGGAGCGTGCCCAGTCGGCTCTCGCCCAGAGTCTGCTGGTGGCACCCGAACTGGGCAGGGTTGGGGTACCCCCATCCCGGGCCCGGCCTCAGGTGGGGAGCTCTCCTCAGGACCAGCCCCGGGTGGGGGACTCACATCGGAACCTGGCCGCAGGTAGGGGCTCACCGCGGGTGGGGACTCACCTCGGGACCCGGGCCCGGTAGGGGGCCGACCTCGAGACAGCTCCGGGCAGACGGCGGAGGACGGCGGCAGCGGCGGCGGCTGCTGTCCCGGTCCCGCAGCCCCACCACGTGGGACCTGGCCCCGCGCTCCTTCCGCCCGACGCCGGCGGCGCAGCGGGGAGGGGCGGCACGCACGCCAGGCGTCGCCAGCCGAGCGCCGAGGCGCCTCGCCCATTGGAGGAGACGGTTGCGCGTTGGAGGCCCGAGCGGCCCAGCCCGCGGCCCGCTCCGTGTCAGTCAGTCATGGAGCGGCCGCCCAGAGCGGCGGCGGGGGCGGCGGGGCGCGGG
>NW_016808133.1:2171742-2235021 GCF_001698545.2 Rhinopithecus bieti
GGCCGCGCCTCCGCCCTCGGCCTCCCGAGTCGCGGGCTGCGGCCGGCGGCGTGGCCTGCAGTCGGCGGCTACACCTGGACGGGCGTCGCGTTCCTGCGCAGGGGTGGGTCCTGCGGGTTGGATGCCGGGCTCGGGGAGGAGGTGGCGGGCGCCCGCGGGGAAGGTATCCCAGTTCCCGACAGCCAGGCAGGGAGCACGGCTCCACAGCTCCTTTGCACGTAGGGGAAAAGGAAATGTCTTTGCGGCGAAGTCGGGATTCAACTTTGCACATGGTGATCGTGCGTGGGTGGGTGTGGAGTCGATCTCCGCATGTGACACGGGGGATCCAGAGTTAGACTAGCTGCTGCAGGAGAGTGCCGACCTGCAAAGTGTCTCTCGGGGCTCTTAGCCTCATGACAGCAAGGTAAGGTTGGTGCGCCCATGGCGTGGGACGGGTTCACCATCCAGCTCGCGAAGCTGCCAGGCTTTTGAAAATGTATTCGATAAGGCGTTGGTCCGAAGTGAGTGGATGGTTAGAAACAGTGGTGTCATTTTAGACTTAGCGGAAGTGGAGTGCAGGAACGCTACATGCAGTTCTCCCATCAGTTGTGAAAGTCGTTGTAATGCGGATCTCGCAGTCTTTGTGGTTCTGGGATCAGAAGGTGAGTGCCAGTCCCATGCGGTGTCTGTCTTAAATTACTGTACCTAAACTGACCTTGCAGATTGCAATCTCGGAATGGTGACTCCTGCTAACAAGCAGGTGGGAGCTGTGCTGAGAGGAACAGTAAGGGCGGAGCATGTCTTACATTAAGCGATTCAAGTGTGCCAACACCTGAGTTGGGGATGTAGGAGAGGACACGGAGGCTGTTCCCCAGTTCCTGATCACATCTCTACTTGGAAGTGGGAGTAGGAAAGGGAGTTTTGTGCTTAGTAGGTTAAATGCATCTGGCCACATCTTTAAACTTTGGAACAGCATAATGTAGTGGATAGAGCTTGGTGACAGTAGACCTAGAATGGAAACCATGTAGCCATCTGCGTAACCTCTCTGAACTGTAGTTTCCTCATCTATAAAATGCAATGATAAGGAATAACTTAAACGTGGAATTTTTTTTTTTAAAGAGACAGGGTGTCTCTATGTTGCCCAGGTCTGGGCTCAAGCAATCCTCCCGCCTCAGCCTCCCAAAAAACGACCTTTTTAAAGGTACCCAGAAAAAGAATGATGTATATGAAAATGGCTAAATGTTAGCTATTATGATTTCCTTTTGCCAGATACCTTCTAGGTTCCCTGTAGTCCTAAGTTTTGCGTTAAATGGAATACATGCTAATTTTTTAATGAATCGTAAATCCTTCCTGCCTTAAAAATCAGTTTTAAGCTAGAAAATTAAAAGATGGGGTTGTTTTGAGTATTTTTCTTTGTCATCAACAGATTAGATTAGTGTATCTTGGAATAGTTTTGTTGCTCCTGCCTCTAAATGTGAGGCTTATGTGAGCTTCTGTCACTGTGAAACTAGGTAAAGGCCTCACTTAACTACTCAGTGACTGGTTTTTGGCTTTGCAAGCAATATATCAGCACCTGTGAAGGACATTTCTGGGGAAAGAAAGGGGATTTTGTTTTTGCTAATTTGTTTTGCTGGAAGGACACTCTAGGGATCATCTGTTAAACCAGCATTACTCAATGGACAGTACTAGAAGTCAAGTTTCCAACCTATTTTCTATGTGACTGGTGGCTTCTCAGGCAGTAAGTGTTCTGATCATTCTCTCAGCAAGCATCTAGTAAGCATTCACTGTTGTACTCTCAGGAAGCCCCTGGTCATATATAGAATCCTTTGAGCAGCAAGATGCTATAGAAGGTAAGAGCTCAGACCCTTCAGCCAGATGGCCTGAGTTCCCATCCTGGCACTGTGTAACTTCGTTGGGCCTCAGCTTTCCCATCTGAAGAATGTTACCTACCTCAGGTTTGTTGTGAGTTTAAAGAAGGCGATCTGTGTAAAGCACTTAATTTTAAGTGCCCGAAGTGTCTTAGCGCCGGGTATGCTCAGTGTTAAGTATTCACAGTGGTAGTGTGTGAAACAGACAAGAGTAGGGTTGAGTTCTATGATACAGATTTGTTCCCTGGGTCCGAATGTGGAAGGGACTGTGATCAAGGAAGCTTTTGGGAGGAAGAGATGACTCTGCGAAGTGTGGGTGGGATTTGGTCAAACCAGGTTGCAGTGCCAGTGTGGAGTGCCTCCAACTACTCGAGGGCCCCTGAGGGGAGAAGGTGGAGAGTGACCCACCAGTAGAGTAAGAAGAACCAAGGATTGGTCCAGTGAGGTAAACAAAGGCAGATTAGAGTAACCTGGAAATGACACAGTAGACACTCAATTTTTCTATCCTTCACACTAGTGGAGGCATTTGAAAGTATTTTGTTTTGTTTTGTTTTTTGAGATGGAGTTTCACTCTTGTCGCCCAGGCTGGGGTGCATTGGCATGATCTTGGCTCACTGCAACCTCCACCTCCCAGGTTCAAGCGATTCTCCTGCCTCAGCCTCCCCAGTAGCTGGGACTACAGGCACACGCCCCCATGCCTGGCTGATTTTTGTATTAGTAGAGACGGGATTTCACCATGTTGACTGGTGGTCTCGAACTCCTGACCTCAGGTGATCCACCCGCCTCGGCCTCCCAAAGTGCTGAGATTACAGGCTCAAGCCACCGCACCTGACGGCAATAAATGTTTTTAACCTTAGCAGAGATAACATCAGATTAGCTCCTTGGAAAGATTGTGCCTATAGTAGTATAGTATTATGTTGAAAGTAGGGCCAGGTGTGGTGGCTCATGCCTATAATCCCATCACTTTGGGAGGATCACTTGAGCACAGGAGTGTGAAACCAGCCTGGGCAACATAGTGAGACCCCATCTCTACAAAAAAAAAAAAAATTTTTTTTTTCTTAACTAACCAGGTGCGATGGTGTGCATGCCTGTGGCCCCAGCTACTGAGGAGGCTGACTCAGGAAGATCCTTGAGCTCAGTCAAGGCTGCAATGAGCCGTGATTGTGCCACTGCACTCCAGCCTGGGTGACAGAGCGAGACCTTGTTTCAAAATAAAAAGACTTTTATTTTACTTTTATTTTTTATTAAAATTAAAAAAGTCTTGGATGTTCCCTATACGCCTGTGATTTCAAAAGTAAAATGGCAGTAGAGTTGGGCATTTTATTCCAAATCTCAAAGCTTAGACAGCACTTACAGAAGGCATGAAGAAACCAGGCAGCCTTCCTTCTTAAAAATTATCTTCAAGGCCGGGCGCGGTGGCTCAAGCCTGTAATCCCAGCACTTTGGGAGGCCGAGACGGGCGGATCACGAGGTCAGGAGATCGAGACCATCCTGGCTAACACGGTGAAACCCCGTCTCTACTAAAATACAAAACTAGCCGGGCGAGGTGGTGGCGCCTGTAGTCCCAGCTACTCGGGAGGCTGAGGCAGGAGAATGGCGTGAACCCGGGAGGCGGAGCTTGCAGTGAGCTGAGATCTGGCCACTGCACTCCAGCCTGGGTGACAGAGCGAGACTCTGTCTCAAAAAAAAAAAAAAAAAAAAAAAAAAAAAATAATCTACAAGAATATATTTTATTTTCTTTACCAAAAAAAAGGTTTTCCCCCCAAAAGTCTCATGTTTGGGGCTCCCCTGTTACAGGGCACTCTTTCTCAGTCTATTTTGAACAACAAGGTGCTGTTTGGGATATTTATTCAATCTTACCAAATAAGTGAAACCAAAAAATAGGAAAGATTAGGTCATTATTCCTGATGGGGTGGGGAGTATCACAAAGTGCAAGTGTTAAATGCCACACATAATTTTCCAGATCGCAAAAAAAAAAAAAAGTGTGTGCGTGCGTGCACATATATATACACACACATATATATGTGTGTGCGCACATATATGATGGTGAATGAAAAGACGTTCTGCTCACCTGAACAGGCATTGATGGCTTGGGCTGACATTTCCAGCAAGAGCATATGGATTTAAGAAGTGCTTTATTGTAACTGATTTAGTAGATGGGAAAGGTAAAGTGCTCTGGAAATGGAATTTGATGATTCATAGTGACTTAATTCATCACACACACTGGTGTTTAAGATATTCATGAATAGCTGGAGAGAATTTGTTCAGTGAATTCATATATTGCCTTATATATTTTAGATATGTGTAAATTGATAGAGATTATAGTTAGACATTTGATTTTCATCTATAACCCTCAGCGTTTCTCTTTTTGTAAATTAAAGTTGACTAAGAAGTGTTCTTTTTAATTTTCTTATTGCAAAGGAAACATGGTCATAGGTTTGGGCTCACCTTTTAGTGGGACATTTTACAGAAAGAAATTAGCTGCTGCTGTTTCTCTGCTGAAGCAAATTGTCTTTTTCCTTATTTTTTAATTTGAAGAAGATTTGAAGAATGATGTATGTTGTCAGTGTTTAGAAAACACTATAAAATACTTCCATTTATAATTGTTTAGTAGTCCAAGAAGATAGCCCGCCAGTAAGGTGTAACAAGGTGAATGGATATTTAATAACTTTACAATGTTTGGCAATAATAAAAGGTAGCTGTGTTTTTAAAACAAAATACTAACTTTTGGAGACTTTGTCATTAGTAAGCAGAAGTGTTATGCAAAACTTTGTGAATTAACTTTTTTAAGCTAAGATGCTGATGCATTCGTTTCGCCAGGTAATGTCATGCTGTAGAACTCTGTTGTCCAATACAGTAATTGTTGGCCACATATGACTACTTAAATTAAAATTAATTAAAACAATTCAGTTCCTTAGTTGCACTAGTCATATTTTCATTGCCCAATCACCCTGTGTGGCTAGTGACTACTGTGGTGAACAGCGCAGACTTAGAACACTTCCGTCATTTGCCAAAAATCCTCTTGGACAGTACTGCTCTGAAATGAAAAATTGAAGATCATTCCATCCACTTGGAGACGCACACACATATAAATGTTTTAATGAAGCATCTCCAAATCCTCATGTACTGCATTTGAATTCAGTTTCAGGAACAGTGATAAACATAGGAAAACATGCTACCCCTTATTTTGAGAACAGGACAGCCTATTTCTGTCTGCAGTGGTGTTTGCAAGTAAAGCATTCATGAAAGTTATGTAGTCAAGCATAGTAAGTAGTGTAGAGAGTCATTCTGTAGATTGTGCCACACTCTTCCACGTTAATAAGATTTGTATAGAAGCAATTTTTCTGTGCTGTAAAACAGTATTAAAGTAGAAATTCAAGAAGATCATGAGCTTAAAATAAACTCTCAAGAATTCCAAGAAGCTAGATAGCACTCACTTTATTTTTAAGATGAGCTTCAAAGATAAGCCCTGTCCTCAGGGAACTCTCCGTCTGTTGAGGGGAACTGAGGAAGAGTGATGGCAAGAGGGGACAACCTGCCTGAGGGCGAGGGTGATTTAGGCTTGGGTGTAACATCATTAGATTTGTCATGTACTTTGGCTGCTTTTCAAAGGACCATATGATGAGGGCCTAAAGGTGGAAGAATGTTGGAATAGTCCGGTTGAGAAATGATTTGTAGAATCGGGCATAGTGGCATACACCTGTAATCCTAGCTACTTGGAAGGCTGAGCTGGGAGGATCATGAGCCCAGGAATTGGAGACCAGCCTGGGCAATATAGCCAGACTACTCCTCTAAAGAGAGAGAGAGAAGCAATTTGTGCTGTCAAATAGCAAACAGTCAAGATAGGGCAGCAGAAATGGTTGAGTTGCACTAGCCACATTTTTTTTTTTAAGTTGAGAGAGAATTCCCATTTAGAATAGGAGTTGGTGGCCTCTTCGAAGTAAGGGAGAGAGACAACAGAATCTTACCATCATGGCTGGCTTTTTGGGGATTTGGTTTTCTTTTGTTTTTGCTTTAATGGTGGATAATGGCACCATTAAGCCGACTAAGAAAACCGGGAGAAGGTAGAGGTATTGCAGGTGGAAATATCTGTTAATTGACTGAGTTCAGGAAGGTGATTTGACTGTAAGTCTTGCATAGTGGTGTGGTGAAGCAGGGAATGTAAAGAAGCAGTGGCAGACAGGACTGGGAGGGCAGAGCCACAAGGGAGGCTTGCAGTGGGAGGGACCAAGGGAGTTTCAAGTGGGAGGTGAGTTCAGCAGCATCACGTCCAGCTGAGAGATCATGAAGGGTGCTGCCGGAAAGTGACCGGTTAGATCAGACAAGAGTTAAGGAATCCTAAGTCTCAGTAGCCTGCTGAGGTCAGAAGCAGGGTCAGCCGGCTGGGTGGGGAGACTGGTGAAGGTTTAGCATAGCGTAGGTGGAAGGCTGTAGGGTAAGTAGTTGATGAAACAAGACTTCTGGAACATCATGGAGGTCCCAGCTGATGTTGGAGAAAATCTATTTCTCATGACATCTGTTTGCTGGATTTTGTGATTTCCACCTACTTTCTACCACTGCTGCCATGCCCACCAAAACGCCACATTCTTCACTGCATCCTGAGCCCAGCTACGGCCTTATCCATGTGCCATTTTATTTCTTAGGACACCCTGGGAAAAAACACAGCTTCTAATTCAAGTGTATTTCTGTCAGTCTGAGCAAAAATTGAATATGAAAGGCTATCATAATTTTTAAATTATATGAGGTATGACTGAAACGGAAAGTACTATGGCTCATTTATTTTTCAGTTATGATTTATATTTTCACAAAGCTAGTTGAATATACTTTATCATGATGATTAATGCAAAGCTAGGGTTTTAGGTCCAACTTAGACTGATCTTTTGATAGATATTACAACCATTTAGTTGCTGTGAGTGAAGAGAACTAATAAGTTACCTAGTAGATACTTTACAAAAAAATGCAAAAATAATTTTTTTCATCTGTTATAAGCATAAATTTACCGTTGGGAAAAAAGTACAATTACTCAAAAAAGGCCAACAGTCAGAAGTCTCAGTTGAAGAGCTGATTTGAGGATTGTGTAGTGAGTTTGCTTGAATTTATCTTGAACTCACCCCGACTCAAAACTGCCACCTTATTGGGGCAGGGGGAGGGATGGGGGAGCCAGGTAGTACTCTTTTGGCATTTCATGGAACTGTGTAGTACTTTAACCTGTGACGTGGTGGGTGAGGGTGCCTCCCAGCACTCCTCTACCATCTGTGTACATTAGAGCCTAAGGGGGTGGGGGTGGAGGGATAGGATGCAGCGTGTAACCACCGAAGGGATTGACCAGACTAGAGTTCCACACTGACAGCATCTTAAGAGAGTGCCTGGGTTCCATGTATCTCCACCTCCCCTTATTTCTGTAGTTGAATGCTAAGTGTGGCTGTGGTTTTCCCTGCATAGTTGTTACATTGAAATGATCGTGTGGGATTTTATATAGCAACTTGGTTGAAGTATCTGGCAACTGTTGATATATGAGAATAGATATACATTGTGTCAAAATCCTCATTTTGATTTCCAGAAATACTAACAATGTGATATGAAGAGCAGAGTATTTGACATCTGTTTTTACCTCTGAAAGTTAGGTATTTTATATAAATTGAAAATTATGAGAAATTCTGAAATGGTAACAAAGAGTATAATTGTATCTAAATCCAATTTCAGTTTGAAAGATTTTATAATTATAGGAAAAGCTAGGCAGGTAACGAAATTGCACTGTTCGTCTCACGTATGAGTCTCTCCGGAGACTTGGGTCTAGTTTAAGGAGAGTTTTTTTCTTTTGGATATTAGAACTCTGGAAATCAATCTGGGTGGAGGGGACCGAGTTATCTCAGGTTCATTAATTATCCATGTCACTTGAAATATAGGTACATTGGAATAAAACCCAGCTAAGTTGATTGGGTCGTTCTCTAGTATTTGAGTTCAGCATGGTTATGCAAGAGAGTCACTGCCAGAATTCCTGCATTTAAGATCCATGGCCCTACAGTTGGCTCACCACCCCCACTCAGGGAAGTGCCCTTATCATATATAGTAGTTTGGACTCAGAGAAACTGCTATTTGGGGCAGCTAATTTAAGCACATTTGTTAGAATCAGTTTTACAAACTAGCTTCTAGCAATCTTAAATATGGTCAGTGTTGACTATCATTCATTCTTACTCCATTCTATTTACTCTTTCATAACTTCACATCTTTTCCCCTCCTCCTCAGACACAAAGGTATATTGTCTCACCTTGAGGACACTGTGTCATCACAGAGTCTGTTCTCCCCATCAGTCATGCGTGTGTCTTTCACACGCAAGGGTTTTTCCTGTCAGAGGTGATCTGAGAGATCCAGGCCCATCTGCCTAGAATGCTCAAGGACGTACATCTATACGTGCATGCATTCCCAAGTCAGCAAAAGATCGGCAGTGTAGAAGTCGGAAAGATTTCAGTCTCGGCTAGAGTAGGGAGTTGGGCTGGCTTGGGAAAGTCCACAGACTAGGAGCTCTTGAAGTTAGGTGAAAAGCAGCTTTAGCAAGTGATGGGAAGAGGCACTGGTTGGATTGACTCATCTTGACTTTGGGCCACATGGGAAAGGACAGTACTGTCACAGCCTCTGTGTGCATTTAACTTTTTTCATCTGAATATAACCCTGAACCAGAATCTGCAGGGCTGGAATTATTCAGACATGTCCACACACTCACAGGATTCTTATGTCTAGCCAGGTTGGAGGATCACCGGTAGAGCAGTGCTGATCAGTGGCCACAGAGAATGGGAGCAGGGACCCCACTCTCAGAAGTATCAGAATCCCTGGATTAGCAATTTAAAAAAACAACTTAATTAAAAAGTAACCCAAGTCATCAATACAGTGAGAGAATAACACACCATACACAAGCAAGGTGAATTTCACAGTGAGAAGAGAGTTCAGTATTTGGAAATTTATTATTGTGTTTCATTATGTCACTGCTTCACAACCACAGTGTCCCTTCTTTTTAACAATAACAGACCTAGTACCCCTTCTTTGTAACAAATATTTTGAACTCTTTGGCAATCTAGAAATAAAATGTATGGATAATGTAATCTTTCAATGCATATAGTTTAATATATGTATATATATAATGTCCTGACATTTTATATTTGTATGTATAGATATTTGTGATTGTGTCTCTAGCCTTCACAGTTTGCTGTGTTGTATGACTTTTAGGGAACTGAAAAGTGGGTCTTCAGAGTATTATTTTTAAAGGGCTCCCACAAATCAGTTTAGAAGGAAATAATTACTTGCAAATGGTATTGGGACAGTGTGTTAGCTACAGTCACTAGGCAAAACATTTGTTTGGTTATTCACCACACACTAAAAGAAACTGCAGTTGGACGAAAATTAGATACAAATCATTTTTTTTATGTTTAAAGAAAAATAAGACCAGGCATGGTAGCTCATGCCTGTAATCCCAACAATTTGGGAGACCAAGGCAGGAGAATTGCTTGAGCCCAGGAGTTTGAGACCACCCTGGGCAACATAGCAAAACCTTTTCTCTACTAAAAAAATAAAAATAATAAATAAATAGATTTCTGGAAAAGGTGGAATTTTACATCTTAAAAAAGAATGGAAGGGCAGGCATGGTGGCTCACACCTGTAATCCCAGCACTTTGAGAGGCCAAGGCAGGTGAGTCATTTGAGGTCAGGAGTTCGAGACCAGCCTGGCCAACATGGTGAAACCCCATCTCTACTAAAAATATAAAAATTAGCCAGGTGTGGTAGTGTGGGCCTGTAATCCCAGCTACTCGGGAGGCTAAGGCAGGGAATTGCTTGAACTCAGGAGGTGGAGGTTGCAGTGAGCTGAGATCATGCCATTGCACTCCAGCCTGGAAAACAGAGCAAGACAGTGTCTCAAAAATAAAATAAAATTAAAAAATGAAAGAACTCTCAAAGGAAAATACTAATGGATGTAACTGAAACTTAAAACTTAAACACATGCAAATAAATGATCAAAAATAGATCTCCCACACAAAACAACTGGGAAACCTTGATTTAGAGAATGTTGCTTTGGTTGGGATGATCATGTGTGTATGCGTACATGAAATGCATTCCAAAATGGACACAATGTTTTGGTTCTGGAGGGGAAGGTATGTTTTACATGACAGCAGTGAACCCACAAAATTCATCCAGCTGTCTTTGGTCATCTGAACTGCAGTATTTATTTCTGACAAAGTAGTGTTTGAGGCCATGGCAATACTAGGGGTTCCTGTCATTCTTGATAATAAACTCAATAGTCAAAGGAAACAGTGCCTCTTTTTTCCCCCCTTTTCTTTTTGTTTTTGTGAACCTACAAATTAGCTTGAATTATTCAAAAATAATTTACTTCTGTTCAGGTCACTTCCTACCACTTTCTTTTCCTTTCTTACAGGAATTTATGAGACATATGCTAACACATAAACATACCCTCTTAATGTTGTGCTACCTTTCTGTACCTGTGGTTTAAAATAAAGAGTGAAAAAGATAAATAATATTATACAATTAAAATGAAAACAGATTTTGCAAATCCCTGACTTAGAGCTGGCAGCCTTTTCCTGGCACTTAAGCAAAAATATCACAATCCCCTTCACCATTGTTAACTTCATACTTTGTTAACGTCTATTTATCCAGTTTCTGTGGTCTTTGATTTGGCACTGCCTCCTGCCTACTTTTTTGGCTAGTTCACTGCTAATTAACACCTCTCTCACAGAGTAGGCAGGAGAAATCAAAGGCCCTAAATTTCAGACTGGCCCTGTTTGCTGTTTGTTAGCTTCTCTAATGAAAAGTTTCATGGGGCTGATTGGAATCTTGGTATTAAACAGAGTTTGGGGGTGATCTAAAGACTTTATTATCAATGCTTTTCGTATTTTCTATAGTTGAAGTTGGCTGTATTGTCATTGGAGAAACAGACAAAATGGAAGAGTATACCACGTTGGTATTAGGGAACTTAGATTTGCGTCTTAACTAGGCCACTTAGCCACATGGCTGGTCTTCCTCTCCCACATATCCTACCCATCCGCGATGGTGCAGTTGGATGGGTTGCTCTCCCAGGCCCCTGATGTCTCTGCATCCTGTGGTTGCCTCCCTCGAAGGTCATGAAACGAGTGCGTACCGAGCAGATTCAGATGGCAGTGTCCTGCTACCTCAAACGCCGGCAGTACGTGGACTCAGACGGTCCCCTGAAGCAAGGACTGCGGCTGTCACAGACTGCTGAAGAGATGGCGGCCAATCTAACAGGTAATGGTGGGGGTTTGTCTGGTGGGGTGAACCTGGAGCAGGAGAACTCACGTCAATATCCATGTGGGATTACTTCTCTACTCAAGATAGTGCCAGAGAGAGCAGACTGACCAAAAACCTCAGTGAGCTACGTTAAGTGAATGATGTTGGCCTCAGAGACCCTGTCTGTCATTCAGAGCCATGCTCACATGTCACTTCTAATAACCTCTGTGGTTCTCCTGGCTAAAGTCATTTCCTTCCTCAGGACCATTCAGTTACTTTATCTGTACCTGAAAGTATGTGCAACTTTTTCCTTCCGTAAACAATTAACCTACAAGACCTTTAGGGACAGGGTCTCCCTCTGTCCCCTTCTTGCACAGGTCCCCTCTCCTCCAGCATGGAGCCTCACATGTGGAAGTCAGGTTTGTTGAATGAATTAGTACTTCAGGATCCATAGTTGGAAATATTATTATTATAGACACATTCCTGAGGTTTTTTAAATTTGTTTTTGTTTTTTAATGTTTTGAAATCAGATTCTATTTTAGAAAAACTTGATTTGACTCCATCTGGATTAACAAATACTGTCATCCTTCAGTATCCATAAAGGATTGGTTCCAGGACCGCTCCATGGATACCAAAATCCGCGGATACTCAAGTCCGTTCCTGATAAGACGTGGTATAATATTTGGCGTAGTAGGTTACATCTACACACATCCTCCTGTATTCTTTAAATCATCTCTAGGTTACTTATAATTCCTAATACAATGCCTACATATCACCTCATTCACATGGATTCATCATGGTATTCAGCACCTGGTAAATTCAAAGTTTGCTTCTTGGGACTTTTGTCCCCCCCCACCCCAAAATGTTTTTGATTTGCAGTTGTTTGAATCTATGGATGTGAAACCCACAGATACAGAGGGCCAACTGTAATTAACTATTTTTTGAGTTCATGTTTCTATGTAATATGACTGTCTTCTTCTTTTTTTGTGTTTTTGTTTTTGTTTTTTGTTTTTTGTTTTTTGAGACAGGGTCTCTCTCCATCACTCAGACTGGAGTGCAGTGATGCAGTCACGGCTCACTGCAGCCTCAACCTCCCAAGCTCAAGTGATCCATCTCAGCCTACCGAGTGGCTTGGACCACAGTCATGCACAACCACCTGGCTAATTTTTTTTTTTTTTTTTTTTTGCTTGTTATTCTTGTTAGAGATGGGCTCTCACCATGTTGCCCAGACTGGTCATGACCTCCTGACCTCAAGTGATCCTCCCACCTTGGCCTCCCAAAGTGCTGGGATTACAGGTGTGAGTCACTGCACCCAGCATAACAGGACTTGCTTTTACTGAACTTATTTACTAGAGATTCTGGGGGGGGGAAAATGCTGGGATGCTTTAGGGTGTTTATAAACTACTTTAATGACTGTGTGTGCAGGTGGAGTTAGCAGTGATTTCTGCAGCTCAGTCCTGATTCCCTTTCTTACATGCTCAGGCTACATTCTTCTCTCTTCTTTGGTCCTGGACTTTCTCTGCTCTTCCAAATGTCTGTCACCACCTGCTCCATTTCTTAATGGTTTCATCCTCCATCCTAGTAGCAGGAATTACCTCAGCTCCCTCTTTTCATAGACCTTCAAAGTCAAGGACCCGGGGTTCATTGACATTGCCATAGGAAGAGAGTGCTAGGACAGTAACAACCTGAGGACGCTCTCAAAGGAGTGGTTCCTGACTCCCTCTGAAACACTAACAGAAGCCTAGTCAGCAGCCTGCCGCCACATATTTCAGGGTCAGATCCACCCGTTCTTCCTTCCCTTCAAACTCCTCAGAGATACCCTTAACCAAAACAGGGCCAGATTATGGGCTTGGTATAGAATACTGAGTGCCTTATTGTTCGAATAGGGGAGTCCATTTACGGCACCTCTATCCCACTGTAGAGTAATTCCTTCTGAACATGCCGTCCCAGCTGTTTCAAAAATCTGCTGCCCTGCATCCTTTGGAACCAGGGAGCAGTAATTCTTGCTGCTGTTGATAGAAACTAGGAATGAACAATATTAAACAGTCTTCAAGAACTATGCTCATCTAAGTTGTCTTAGTTTCAATAGAATAGCTTATTAGGACAAAGTGTTGTTGCTGGAAAACCACCAGGAAAAGTGAGAAACGTGAAATATGATTATCGGAAGATTTTGTCCTAGATTTTTCCATTAATTAAGTAATCTGAAGAATTCTGTCTTTTTTCAGCAGTCATTTAGTGAACATCTGCTATAGACCACGTGCTGAAAAGTTCTAGAGATAGCTACGATTTGACCCTAGCTCTGAGAAGCTAAGTGTTCTAGTTGGGAAGTGAGGCAGGTAAGTCAGTGATTGAAGAAGAGCATGAGGTAGTAAGTTCTGTGAGGGGAGAGGTTCAGTGGTAGCACAAAAGAGCATCCAAATTAGGCTGGCAAGCCAAGGAAGGCGCCCCAAAAGGCCTTGTGATTCCTGACATAGTTGGGGGTCAGTAAATAGTTGAAGGAATGAGCTGAGTTGCAAAGGAACCATTAGATATTTACCAGGGAACAAATTGGAAGAGGGTATCCAAGTTTTCAAATGTGAATTTTAGAAAAATGAGTCTAGTGGCAGTATTGATAAGGCAGCCCAGGTTAGAATCTGGGAAGGTAGTTAGAAGACACAGTCCAGTGAGAGGTGAAGACAGCCTCCGTTGAGGAAGTGGCAATGGGAGTGGAGAGGAGAGGATAAATTTTAGGAAGCTGTAGGATTTAGTGACAGAATAACTAAAGGTGGGGGCAAGAAGGAGGAGGAGGAGCCCCGCCCTTGCATGCAGGCTTGCAGCAGGTCCTCGCTTCTGGCTTCTCTTCCTTTTGGAGTAGGGTGGCTTTCTTCTCACCTGTGATTCCCTTTCTACTTGTTTCCTGTTATGGCTCCCTCAGTCCTGCCGCATTCATCAGCATTTCTCCATCCACATTCCATTGTCCAAAATGCATTCATGTTTCATTCAGGATACGGTTAAAGGTGGCTTCCCTTGGTTTTTAGCCACCTTCTTTCCCCAGTATTCCCCACTCCTCTTGTAAACAGGAGGAGAATGGTTTTTGGTTTTTGGTTTTAGAAAGCATAAACTCACAGATTGGAGATCAAGTGTGTGTTTACATACTGAATATTGAGACTCCAGCCTTGTTTCCCCCGCACCAATTCATCTGCCCACGATACTGCAGCCAGGCACCCATGCTCCAGGAAGGCAAGTAAACGATCCTTCCCTGGGGAGTCCAACTTGCCCAAGAAGAAATACCAAAAGACAGTGATGTTGGGACATTGCTCACCCTGGTCACCCTGGAGGATGAGCCTCACCACCCAGAGTGCATCACTGTAAGACAGCCGGGGGCCATTGAACCCTAGAAGAAACATATCTTCTAAGAAGGGCAGATGGAAAGAAGCAGAAGAAAACCTCAAAAATACCTTGTTTCAAATACTTAGGATTCAAACATCATAGCCTGTTTGGGGAAAAAAAGAATGTTGAGAATGAAAAAACTTACCAATTAGATACATGATAGTAAAAAATAAAAACTCATTAGGTATTATAAGTAATCTAGGAGGAAATAATCAGTAGCAGGGCCGAAAGGTGAGGAAGGCTTTCAGAAAGTAGAGCAAAAAGACAAAGAAATGGAATAATAGGAGAAAAAAAATGAAAGGATTGGTTCAGGAGATCCGACCTTGAAATTGTAAGAGTCTCAGAAGGTAGGGAATTATCAAAATGATTCAAGAAAACTTCGCAGAACTAGAAGACATGAATTTCCAAATTGAAAGGGCCCACTCAGTGCCCAGCACAGTGGTTGACAATGAACTCACACGAAGGCACCTGTGAAATGTAAGAACATAGGGTCAAACATTTCCTGATAAATCTCATGAATTTATGTACTTGTCTTCTCTCATTCACCTTGTCCTGTGCTTGATGCCTTTCCTTCCCTGGCCCTCATTTTATTGAACTTTAGGAGGGAGGGGAGAGAAACAAGTGTCATCAGTCTGTCGTATTTAACCAAGACCCAGCACACTTTGGAAACCTGCTGAAATGTCAGTTGCTGTGCATGTGTGCACAACACCCTCCTCCACCCTGCCACATACTGGGTTAATAACCATCTCTGTGTTTCCTGCCCTGTCTTGTGTATCCTCTCTTTAGTGCAATCAGAATCTGGTTGTGCCAACATAGTGTCTGCAGCCCCTTGCCAGGCAGAACCCCAGCAATATGAAGTACAGTTTGGACGACTGCGGAATTTTCTCACTGGTAAGTACTCAGCTCTAGAACCTTTTCTTATTACGAAAACAGAGTAATACAGACCAACTCTGGGCACACTGCTTATGAGTTAGCCCTGCTCCACAAGGAGCAGTAAAAAGAAAAAAATAGAGTAATGCAAATTTCCCTTAGAACCAACTATATTCCACGATTGGTATGAGATACTAGGGATTTGAAGGTACTCTTAACACAGTTCTTGCGTTCAAACTTACGGTCTATTGGAATTCCTGAAGAGTTCAATCATGAGGTTTAAGTTTACAAGGGCAGAGCTCTGGGTGTTTTATTCACTGTTTTATTCATGGCCTTCAGCACAGTGACTTGTGACTTGTATTGAATAAGTAAAAACTGTCAGCCATGCAGAGAAACATCCTTAAATACAGCACATTTGAAATGTACACGATATCTCTACTAATAATATAGTACATTGCACAATGGTCTTTGCCCCTTATTTCCAAAAGTGCTAGTAAATAGTCCTTATGAATGAACAGGCAAAAATACTAGAAGTTGTCATTTAGACCAGTTTGTGAGTGGCTGAATGACCACTTGAGATAAGAATAAAAAAGATACTATACACATATTAGGGAGAAAAACATTAAAAGCCCCAGAAGATAAATGGGAAAGGGATGTAAACATAAAAATTTACACCAGGATAACTCACTTTAGCAATCAACCGAGTGTATCAATACTTCACTGCAAAAATCATTGCAATTCTGTAACAATAAAATTATGCGATTGAGCTTATTTTATTATGTACCTATGCTTCAGTGATTAAAAAATACAAAAATGTATGTAATGTCATTAGGGTCATCTGAGTGTCACTCATAATGGAAATCAGTCATATCCATGACAAAAGCCATCTCACTGTCATGAGTCAGAATATATCTCTGTTAAAATTATACATTTGTTGATTTACTTTTGTGTCTGTTTTCCTCATTAGACTATACGCTCCATGAGGGCAGGGACCATATCAGTATATCTTAGGACAGTATCTACCCTGGCATGTAGTCAGCACTTAACATAAATACAGGCTGAATGAATGAAGGAGACAGGCTCAAAGAAGCCAGATAATTTCCTTCTTTTTTTTTTTTTTTTTTTTTGAGGCAGGGTCTTGTTCTGATGCCCAGACAGGAGTGCAGTAGCATGATCATGGCTCACTGCAGCCTTGACTTTCTGAGATCAAGTGATCCTCCCAACTTGGCCTCCTTAGTAGCTGGACCACAAGCATGCGCCACCACACCTGGCTAATTTTTATTTTTAATTTTTTTGTAGAGACAGGGTCTCACTGTGTTACCCAGGCTGATTTCAAACTCCAAGCCTCAAGCAGTCCTCCCATCTTGGCCTCCCAAAGTGCTGAGATTATAGGTACAAGTCACCACACCCAGCCAAGACGTTTCTTTCTAAACCGGCTTCCACACCACTAGTATGGTGAAAATAAATCTGTCATGGAGAGAATAATATCATAGTTTTTTAACTGAGTAAAATAACTTTCTAAAACTCAGTTAAATTTTCTTAAAATTGCTTAATGCCTCAGAAACCAATGCCAATGATAAAAAAATGTCTCTAAGTTCTTACCTCTGAATGAAAGAAACACTATAAATTCAGTTTTTCTTTTTTTATCTTTAGTGGAAATTGATCACTGCACTGAAATATTTAACATTTATATGATATGCAGAATTAATGAAACTTCTTTCTTTTCAGTTTAAACGTAATAGACTCATTTTACTAAAGCCTTAATCTTCATGATTTTTCGTTTTTGTGACTATTAAACAGACTATTCTCTACTTACGAATTCTATCACCCAACAACCGTGAACTGATAAGATAACCCCCCAGAGGGTTTTATTTTGTAACCCTTATTTCCTGTAATATTTTGACCATTTTCTCCAACTGTAGACTATAGTAAATGTAGATTCTTTGCTTTAAAATGCTAACCTTTTGGGGCCAGATAAAACTAGGATAACTCTATGTGTGTGTAAGGCCAGGTGTATTATTTTGGTTTATATATTGATTACTTTATACTCATCTTTTACCATTAAAAATTATTACCACAAGGATTGTTTGGCCAGAACTTTACATTTCAAAAGATTATAATCTATCAACCATTTCCTTTAGGTTCTTTGTTTCTGAACTGAGAAAATTGTCTGTTATTTTGTCTGTAATTTGATTCTTTAATCCGTTGGTTTAAAGGATCATTATTTAAAAGGGGTTAATATATATTGATCACTTTGGACTGCTGCTCCTGGAATATTTTTCTCTATCCTCAGGTCTCTGAAGAGCTTATAACCAAATCAAATGAGTAGTTATTTCCTGAGCATCAAGATAAAGTAAAAGATATACTCATTAATCTTATTTTAGAAGCAGTCCTAACATAAAAACACTATAGGTAAAAGTTTTTAAATAAAATTTGAATATCACAGAAGCATTTTCACAGACCAGTATGAGATCAGTTTCTGAATTATATAGGAATTGCATTCAGAATGGAAGGAGAAAGTGATTTGGTTGGGGGTAGTCAGAGAAGGCTTTCCTGAGCAGGAGGTAGGATTTAAGTCAGCACTTGAAGGATGGGTTGAGTTTCAGTAGACTGGAAGAGGAGGAGGAGGAGGAAGAGGAGTGATTTGGGTAAGAAATAACATGAGCAAAAAGGCAGGCTTGACGACTCTACAGGAACAACTAAGGCTTTGTTGAGAATGAGACTTTCAGGCTGGAGATCGATGAATATTAGTCTGAAAGCAGTTTGTAAAATTATTTGTAAGAGGAATGGCAAGGAGACTGACTGTTAATTTAAGTGCTTGGCAATGTTGAGAAATGAGGTGAGAAAGGACCAGAATTTGCCAGCATTGTGGAATTGCAAGGCAGGAGCTTTATTTCATAGTTAAATCATCAAGGTGGAATCTCCCAGGCTCAGAAGTAAAGGAGGAAGAAGTGGCAATGGCTCAGACTTTAAGACTGGAGTGGAGATGAAGGTTTATTGAAAAGAAATAAGTCAGAAGGGTTTATGTTTTTTAAATTGTCATGACAGTGGCATCCTATTGCATAGCTTGCAGTAAGAAATTTGAGGCTAGGATTTAGGAGAAAGATAAAGACTTGTGATAAAGAACATGTAGCATCAGCTATATGGAGATGCAAATTAAAAGTCTTAAGAAATGATAAAATCTCGAAGATACTAGGGAAAGATGTAAGAGTATCTATATCTGTATCCACCTGAATGTATTTTTCCTCCACAGGTTGTCTGTAGATGAGAGATTCTGTGAGCTCACCTATTGCCATAGGTCCTTTCTTCAGGAGGTGTAGTGGGAAGAACACAGACTTTGGAGTCAAGCAACCTCTGGATTTGAACCAGGGCCAGCTGTGACTCTTAAACATGATCATGGATGTAAAGTGCCTGGCTCCTAGGAGGCACACACCCAGTGTTGATTCTTTAAAGTGAAATGAGCATTTGAGGACTGACGGGAGGAAGAGGAACCAAAAAGGGAGTGATGGCAGGACCAAGTAGTGTGGGATTTCAGAATAAAGGACAGAGGAGTGCCAGTCGGTAGAGCCAAACCCTGAAGAAAGGTAGAGGAGAATGAGGACCGACAGGATTAGTTTCGTTTAATTTAGTATCTACTAAATTAAACAATTTCCATGGACTACTAATTTCCATGAACTCATGAAAAACTCCATTGTTCTCTCATTTACTACCAGTAGAGTTGGGCACCAGGTAGGCATTCATTACATTTCAGTGGATAGATAGAAGGAAGAAAAAGTCTACTTTCAGAGGCTATGTTTGTTACTTTTGCAGTTAGAAGAAAATATATTTTAAGTGAGTACACTTTCAGTAAAATATAGAGTATGTTATGATTGCAAGGGAATAGTTAAAAATGGGAGTTGGAATTCTGAATCTCACCTTCTTCCAAATTGATCAATTGTTTTGTTTTATACCCAGCACACTGTTCTCTTCAGACACGAGAGAGCAATTAAGCAATTCTGAAACTATGAGCTGAAGCAACAGTGAATTTCAGTAAGTTTTAAAGTAGTACATCACTATTTCTTGATAGCTAGGTTTTTTTTCTAAATTTACTCAATTAAAATGTCTCTCATTTTAGAAAATGAGCCAGAAATTCTGTTTCTAAGGAGTTGGAAACAATCCTTCATCCCAATAGAATACAAAGGAAAAAGAAATACCAAAATCTAGTCACAGTTCTCCAAAGAAACAGAGCCAAGAGCCAACAGGATGGATATATAGAGGTTTACTTTAAGGAATTGTTTCATGCAATTGTGGAGGCTTGGCACATTCCAGGCCAGCAGGCTGGAGACACAGGAAAGAGTTAGTGTTGCAGTTCAAATCCAAAGACTCTCTGCTGGCAGAATTCCTTCTACTAGGGGAATATAAGTCTTTTTCTATTAAAGCCTAAACAGATTGATTGATTGATTGATTGGATGAGGCCCACCCATTTTATGGAAGGTAATCTGCTTTACTCAAAGTCTACTGACTTAAACGTGTTAATCTCATCTTAAAAAGAGAAAAAAATACCTTCACAGAAACATTTAAAATAATGTTTGACTGTGTACCATGCCCCCCACCCCACCCCACCCACAGTTTGACATGTAAAAGTAACCTTGCAAGTCCATTCCTTGTTAAGTTGGCACTCATATGCATCTCCTTATTCCATACTTAATCACCAAATAAAGAGAATAACAAGATCATACTTCCATCTAACCTGATAAAGTTATCCTGTGTACAACCAAAAAACACACTAACTTTTTCCCTAGAGGAGGATGCAAAGTCCTTGGATGATGTTTACTCCTCTCCATGATATTCTATAATTTCAATACTATGAGGTAAACAATACTTAATACCTAAACACTGTGATATGGAGTTAGTAATCTGGCTGGGCACAGTGGCTTACACCCTTAATCCCAGCATTTTGGGAGGCTGAGGTGGGTGGATCACTTAAGGTCAGGAGCTCAAGACCAACCTGGCCACCATGGTGAAACCCCATCTCTACTAAAAAAAAAAGAAAAAAAATACAAAAATTAGCTGAGCGTGGTGTCACATGCCTGTAGCTACTTGGGAGGCTGAGGCAGGACAATCATTTGAACCCAGGAGGCAGAGGATGCAGTGAGCCGAGATCACGCCACTGCACTGCAGTCTGGGCACCGGAGCGAGACTCCATCTCAAAAAAATAAAATCAGTAATCCGATGTTATATGATAAGGAGACAAGAAAGGAAAGAATACAAAGATACTTGCTTTTTGTTTATCTATGTATAGATATTCACACCCAAACATTCATAACAAAATAAGAAATACAACAATTACAATCCTCATTTCTGTAACTGGTCACATGGTGGTAGCTTCCACTACCCATTCTGTATTCCCTTTGCATTCATCTTGCAAGCTGATCATGGTTTACCTGGTGACCCAAACCTTCATTCTTCAGGGGCGTGGGCCATTCACAGTCCTGTATGGATTGTTGTCATTTTCATCGACCATAATCACAGGGCAGGGTACAGAGATGTCCTAAGGGATCTCCTTAAGCCAGACAAACTCCTCCTTACGTCCATTGTGTAGTAGTTCCAGTTCCTCTTGGGCAGGATCAATCACCCCAGCTAACACTGTAACTCCTTTCCTTGCCTGTTGATTCAGAGGTGTGAGGAGCCCAAAGTGGCTAGGTGGCTGTCTTAACTTCCAGTTCAGTGGGACGATTATAATTTTTCATCTTGTAAATAATGTATTTGAGTTGGGATGCATTTATTCTAAAATGCATATTATGAATGTTGTGCAGCAGATTCATTCACCTTGTGATAAAGTGAAATAGGGTGTTAAGCAGAAATAACGTGTAGATATCTTTTATCATCAAATTAGGGAGCAAGATTCGCTGATGCAGTATTCCTCAGTCTTAAACCCTGTATTGATGTCTTTTCATTAAAAAAAAAAAATGCTACCAAAACATAAGTGCTGACTTAAAACATTTTTATTTTGATTTATTTAAATATGTACAAACATTACACTAGATATAAAACCTTTATGGTTATTATATTTCTTTACGAAACCCAGACTCATTACAGATAAGGGACAAGCAAAACCCCAAAAGCAGTAAAGTTGAAAATAACACTGAGTGAATGTAACGGATGGATTTTGCCAGAACTAACTTGCTGCTGCAAGCAGGCATCTGGACAGCTTGGTGACTCCATCCAGTGGAGTGATGCGGGCTGGTCTCAGCTCCCTGAGAGGCTTCTGCCCTGCAGTGGCCCTGCTCTCTCCCCACTGTGTACGAATCACATCGAAGCCTTTGCTCCCTCACAGCATGCCTTGAGCACTTATTTAGGTGTCAAATATACCTCTGTTCTTTTCTCATTCACCCATGAATTCAAGCTGTACACCTTTTAAATAACATTCTCTGTCTTATAGTTTCATGGTTGCTAAACTCTCAAATTAGTAAGTAGTTGAGTCGTAATGACATAAAATGGTCTTATTTGTAAATTATCACTGCAAAAGAGAATTTGTTAACCAACAAAATCAGAATGAATATGCTGATGAGACAATTGTGGATAAAGGCTGTCATGTTAACATGGGACACGCCAGCCTGTATAGCCAGACATGTTAATGAACGCACTAAAGTAAGTGCTTTGATTTTACTTGAGACAATGGATGCCAAAAGTAATCACAAAACACAAACTAGAGCACTAAAATCACTTGTCAGTACTTAACTTGTTAAGCGGACATCCAGATAATTCTGAATATACTGTGTGTTAATTATTTTTTACATTATCATCAAGTTAAAAATTGTGAAGAACTCAGTCTTCCAAGAATATATCCAAGTACCCTCAGATATCTGAGGTCCCCAATTGGAAGAAACACTAATGTATTGGGAAAAAATACTAAATCTTGAAGACCTGGGTACAAGCCACTGTATTGTTGTGAACTCTGGCAAGTCACTTAACCACTCTGGGCACTGAATTCCTGAGTTGTGCCCAGCTTCAAGCCCTGATTTGCTGGACTTCAGAGTTCATGCTCTTTCTTCAATCGAAAGGCCTTGAAATTCCAGAATCCTGTGTTGGGCTTATAGTTCAATCAGTACTCTTAAAAATGGGGTCCTGGCAAGAAAGCGTTATGTGATGGTGGTCATCCCCAGGAGGGATCACGTTATTCTGTAAGATTATGCTGATTATAAAGCCCTCATTTTCTTTCATTATAGATTCTGATTCCCAGCATAGCCACGAAGTGATGCCTCTCCTCTATCCTCTCTTTGTCTACCTCCATCTCAACCTGGTCCAAAACAGTCCGAAGAGCACAGTGGAAAGTTTTTACAGCCGCTTCCATGGAATGTTTCTGCAGAATGCTAGCCAGAAGGATGTCATTGAGCAGCTACAGACCACTCAAACCATCCAGGACATCCTATCTAACTTCAAGCTTCGAGCATTCCTAGATAACAAGTACGTGGTCCGTCTCCAAGAAGACAGCTACAACTACCTTATCCGCTACCTCCAAAGTGACAACAATACTGCCCTGTGCAAAGTCCTCACCTTACATATTCATCTTGATGTGCAGCCTGCCAAGAGAACAGACTATCAGCTATATGCCAGTGGCAGCTCCTCCCGCAGTGAGAACAACAGTTTGGAGCCCCCTGACATGCCCAGCCCTATTCTGCAGAACGAGGCTGCCCTAGAGGTCTTACAGGAGAGCATTAAGCGCGTCAAGGATGGGCCTCCCTCCCTCACTACCATCTGCTTCTATGCCTTCTATAACACAGAGCAGCTGTTGAACACTGCAGAAATCTCCCCTGATAGCAAGCTGCTTGCTGCTGGGTTTGACAACTCCTGTATAAAACTTTGGAGTTTACGATCCAAGAAGTTAAAATCAGAGCCCCATCAAGTAGACGTGTCCCGCATCCATTTGGCTTGTGATATTCTGGAGGAGGAGGTATGAATACCATTTTTTTCTTCCCTGTACCTGCCTTCCTAATTTCGTTAGAATGTCCTTACCAAACATGACATATCTTAGAATGGACTTCCTAATTTTCCTCATCCTACAGCTGAAGCCACACTAATGCCACGTAACCTGTAGCCATTGAATTCCTGCACATGCCTAACCTAAGATGCAAAAACAATTTTTAGCAACATTAAGTTAACGTTATTAGTGAATGGTCAGTATTTATACTATGTGAAATGTGGATAACAACACTAAGCCTAATGAAAGAACTTTAGCTAATATTGACTTTAGCTGAGATTTGCAGTAAATATACACTTATGTGTGTGCACATTTGCTCAGGTGTAAATAATCGGTAGTAGGATAACTGAGTCGAAGGGCCTGCATTGTAAACTATAATGAATATTATTTTCCCCACAGAAGGTGTGCCATTTCACAGTCTCAGCAACAGTAGTAAGAACACTGGCGTCCCTGCACCCTCACCACACTGGATGGTATTGGCTTTCTGAGGCCAGTGCATATCCTGTGGCTCGATGTACCACAGGGTGTTCCCAGACCCCACTTGGAGAAGTAACACAAGAAGTAGAGTTGCCAGCTCCCCCGTCAGTCAGTGTTCAATCTTGTTTGACTTGTAACCGTTTAGGACAGTCATTGAAAAGGGCAGGCACAGCTTGGGTTTCAGGTCACCAAAATTCACTACCTTAGAAAAAATGTGGGCCAAGGAAGATAGAAATTAAACTTCACAGAATTAACTTTCCTTAGAGTGGTCCTTTTTCGGGACCACTGGCTGTGGGCCAGAATATTTTTGTCTTATCACCACTGACATTCAGGTAGCTTTGCCTCACATTACTTTGGATGGAAAATTCTTTACATAATGTTGAAAAATTAAGCAGCAAAAAAATCAGTCTAATTAAATTACAGTTAATGATTAGGATGTTAAGAATATTGGGTGCCCTAAATTAAAGCAGTGTTTTCCTGTTCCTGTTTTTTAAGTCCGCTTCCAGTTAGGATGGCCTTTGAATTTTTGATTCTTGCAACCAAGACAGTATAATTGAAGGATTTCTTTATGATAAGTAAAGAGTCTAGATTCCTGTATAGAAGCTTTAATTTCTAGAATTTTATAGTACTCTCCAAAATATTTTTTATTACATTTGTATTTGAATTTTCAAACATCTCTTTTCCTTGGAGACAGTTCTCTTTTTGGGAGTTCTTCTGATAAAACTGAGGAATACTGCCTGCATTTGCTTTCAGTTTTCTGTAAATACAAAAAATAATTATTTATACTGACCTTATTAGCTTTGATGATACAGAGTGGATATTATTCTGTGCATTAAAAATTAAGGAAGATAGCATTATGACATCTGATAACAGTAGACCAAAATAAAACATTTTAAGACTCTGACCACTACTGCTAACTAGCTCTGTGACTTGTCCTGTGTATATTTCCGGGTATCAGGAGTGTATCTGAAGACTCAGAAGTGAGGAACCGCATGCGGAATTCCAGGAACTGAAAGAAATTAAGTTATGGCTGGAGTTAGGAGAGGGGCTAAGACAGGAAGTGATGTGGTGATACTGTCTTATATGAGCAATTACGGCAGCCAAACTAGAGTAGTGGCAGTGGCAAAGGAGACATGGACAGGCTAGAGGAGAGCTCAGTTATTCGATTACTGTAGGGGATAAGGGAGAGGAAACATCAATGGTGACATTTGTGTTTCAGGCTTAAACAGTTGGATGTCCCATCAAAAAGAGAGCAAAAGATGTCGTTGGAATGGTGGTTTTGTTTAAGCATTTCTGGCTTTCCATCCTTGTTCATACTGAAAGTACTGTAGATGCTTAGCTAGCGCTAGCCTCTGCCTTTTTTAAGAATAAACTTTTTTTTAAACTTAAGAACTAAAGCTGAGATTCTCCTATTCTGTTGTTGAGGGCCTTCCTGCATGGGATTTCTGCATGCCTGCCCATGTTATCACAGCAATTTGGGAAGTTCTCTTTTTGGTTTCTGACAAGTATTTGGGGGGGAAGCCAGGCATAAATTAGTTACGATAGTTGGTGTTTAATGTTTCTCCAGTGAAAATTTGGACTTTTCTTTTTCCCTTGTAGAGTGCATAATTAAAACAGACTATTATTTAGAAACGAAAGATTGAATATTTAAAAAAAAAGAGAGACTTTTAATACAGGAGCCACAAATTCATATAACTAGAGAAACCAAAGAGGTAAAAGCAGGTGGTGACGCCACATGGATTAACGAGATGATAGAAAGTACAAAATCACTATGTAAATCAGATTAAAAAGCCAGCTTGCACTCTCTGCTTTCATCTTTTTGAAGCAATAACTATTACATAAATCAGTGAATACAATATTTCAACAGTATTTGAAATGGTGTTCACACCCAGCAATTCCACTTCCAGACATATATCCAAGAGAATGGAAAACATGTGCACACAGGCACTTGTACGTGAATATTCATGGAAGCATTATTCACAATAGCCAAAAAATGGAAACAGTCCAAATGGCCATCAAGATGAATGGATAAATAAAATGTAGTGTGTGCATTACAGTGGAATATTATTTGCCCATAAAAAGAAATGAAGCACTGATGCAGGCTGCAACATGGATGAACTTGAAAACTTATGCTACGTGAAAGAAGCCAGTCATAAAAGGTCACCTACTGTTATTCCTTTCATAGGAAATATCCAGATAGGCACATCCATAGAGACAGAGAGAGAGGAGTGGTTGCCAAGGGCTGGGCAAGGAGAATAAGAGTGACCGCTAATGGGTGTGGCATTTCTTTGTGAGGTAATGAAAATGTTCTGTATTAGATAGTGGTGATCATTGCACAACTCTGTGAATGTACTAAAAATCATTGAATTGTACACTTTGAAAGAATTATATAGTATGTAATTTTATCTCAGTTTAAAAAAAAAAGGAAAACAGTAACCAAAATCTTCTATGTAAGCATAAAATTTTCTCTGTTAATTATGCCAAATAAAACTGAATTCACAGCACTGTCCTGTAGCTTCTGTTGTCTCCCACTCGAAGATCATCTAGGTTAACCTTTGGAAAGGTGTTAAGTGACATAGCAGTCCCTTGCTTTTCACCTTGGTATGAGCAGCCCTCCTTCTGTTTCAGACACTGAGATGAAGAGTGAAACCCTCATTCTCCATCTTTTGTTCTATATGAAATGGAGATAGAAATGATACCTGGCCGGGTGCAGTGAGTGGCCCACGCCTGTAATCCCAGCACTTTGGGAGGCTGAGGCAGGTGGATCATAAGGTCAAGAGTTCAAGACCAACCTGGCCAGGATGGTGAAACCCCATCTCTACTAAAACAAAAATTAGCCGGGCGTGGTGGCGGGCACCTGTAATCCCAGCTACTCAGGAGACGGAGGCAGGAGAATCGCTTGAACCCGGGTGGCAGGGGTTGCAGTGAGCCGAGACCACACCACTGCACTCCAGCGTGGGTGATAGAGTAAGACTCCGTCTCGAAAAGAAAAAAAAAGAAATGATGTCCAACCTTTACCCCTGTTGATTGATACCTATGTATTTTTAATATTTGAGCAACATGGTAAAACCACAGAGATACCAAACCAAGGATTTGCTCTTCTTTCTTTTCAGCTATGTGTGCTACCCTCATCACTACCAGCACCTACCAACTTAACTCAGCAATAAAACAGCTGTGTGCAATTCATTTATATGTCTGGTGGTTTTCCCCTCAATCTGGTCTTCTTTAGGTTTGAAAAGTAAAGAAGGCAATATTAGCATCAATACTCAATTCTATAATCTGTGTATAAAATTGTCATTTAGATTAATGCTATCCAATGGGAATATGGTGTGAGCCATATAGTAATTTAAATTTTTCTAGTAGCCACATCTAAAAGGTTAAAAATTTGTTAAAATTAATTTTAATGATGTATTTCATTCAAACTAATATGAACAAATTATTTCAGCATATAAGCAATATAAAAAAATTTTTCATGAAATCTGTTACATACATCTCTTTTGGTCCTAAGTTTTAGAAATCTGATACGTATTTTACACGAACGGCACTTGTCAAATCATGCTAGCCAGTATCCAACTTTTCTGTTCTAGTTCAGGCTGCTATCATCTCTTACGCAGGTAGCAGTGATTCACTTGCTTCCAAGTCTAATCCACTCACAAGTCCAGCCAAATTTAATGTCTTCACGTTCCACTGACAGCTAATGAGAGAATAGATGGAGGCTAAATTCCAGACCCCAAGAAAGGACCCCTGGTCTGGGGGAAACGTGAGTGTGAGCTCTGAGGTAGTTGGAGCCACCAAGTCCAGGAGTAGACAGCCATAACAAATCTGAGGTTTTAGGGACTCCATAGTCCAGAGCAAGGGCAGCAAACTATAGCACAAGGGGGCATGAGATGATACTTGATCTCTTTCTGTTTATTTTCTTTTAAATTTCTATTTCATGTATGTTTCATAATGTACATAATAAGATTTCTTATTACATGAATATGCTTTACAAATTAAACATTTCTATTTGGGATGCATACCCAATTACTGTGGAGTATTCAGGCTGAATCGTAGGGTATGGTATTATCCTGTCGGCAGGAGAGAGAAGTGAGAACCCATGGGGTTGGGCCCTTGTAAATCAGCTACTCGACTGCACTGAGGCCCGCGTGGGACTGGTTGAGCCACACAGAAAATGTGGCTGGGTTATTTTAAGCTGTGGTCCTGGCAGAGGGCTGACAGTGATAGCCAGCAGGAACATTCTGGTTTCTCCATTCCTTGGTCTACAGAGTCAGCTGGGCACGTTTCCACCAGCCCGGGACAGTCATCAAGATCCCTGGGGAGCGCCAGCTGTACTCCCAGCCCATGCTCCTAGCCCATGCACCTCACCACTGCGGAGGTGAAGGCCACTTCCATAGCTTCTTGTTCCAAATGAAGACCACTTACCCCTCAGAGGCAGTAACATGTCCTTTAATTCATAGTTAACTTTCAAAGGATCTTTGTGTAATTCATCTGGTGTCATTTTTGTTCC
Source organism: Rhinopithecus bieti (assembly GCF_001698545.2). Taxonomy (NCBI): domain Eukaryota; kingdom Metazoa; phylum Chordata; class Mammalia; order Primates; family Cercopithecidae; genus Rhinopithecus; species Rhinopithecus bieti. Next base: position 2,200,022 of record NW_016808133.1, read on the forward strand.
CACAGCCTTTATATAAACTTTCTGGTGTAGAGCAGTGAGTCATTCTTGAAATTTTAAAGTGTTATTGTAACTTCTTTGGAAAGGAAAATTACTAATATTTTTGGTAGCACTCAGTAGAACCTTAAGCTCCCAAATACTTACGTATTTTTAATGTTGAGTGTTTGTAATAGCCATTTTGAATATTCATGAACATCAGTGTTTATTTTCTCTCAACTTTTTCTTAAATATGTACACATGGGAGGCATTCATTTTATTTTGAATTTAACCATTTTCAAGTAGAAAAAAAAGGATGCCCTTTTCTTATACAAGAACCTAAGGCTGCCGCAATGAACCAACAAAGCTGACTGGTTCAGGAATCTTCATCATACTCCTTTTTTCTGGTATTTAATTAAAACCCATTTTAATTGATGAATTCTGGGACAGAAGAGACAGCTGTAGTTTTGAGGAGTTTATCTGTGAGGGAATAAAGGGAAATGAATTTTGAAAACAGATGGTATACTTGTAGGGAGGGGACCAGGAAAGGGGACTCTTTCCGAGTACCATTAGTTGCCATCTTTTCTGTCCTCACACACAGGAAATTATTTCGAAGGAATATTTCACGTGAATCGCTTGGCTTTGCTTAAAGCACTTCTGAATCCACGCCTTGTTTGGTTACTTTGGGGGAAATGTTTTTTGAGACCCTCCAGAAAGTCACTTTAAAAACTTCATTCTTATTTATTTTGAGACACCAAGCAGTTTGTGGCTGGTCACCAGGCAGAGGGGGCTGTGATTTACTAGTAACTGTACCTTTCTAGCTTACTGTTAATTATTAAAACATCCAGGTTTTATTTTGGCTAAACTCCTCTGACAGTTCTGGGTTTTGTTTGTTTGTATTTGTTTTTGTTTTGGGGGTTTTTTTGGCACAGGGTCTCACTCTGTCCCCCAAGCTGGAGTGCAGTGGTGCCATCAAAGTTCACTGCAGCCTGGACTTCCCAGGCTCAAGTGAGCCTCCTACCTTAGCCTCCCAAGTGTCTGGGACCACAGGCATGCGCCACCATGCCCAGCTAATTTTTTTAATTTTTTTGGTAAAGAGTCTCCCTATATTGCCCAGGCTGGTCTCCACCTCCTGAGCTCCAGTGATCCTCCCGCCTTGGCCTCCCAAAGTGTTGGGACTACAATGAGAGCCACCATGCTTGAACTAATAGTTGTGTGTTAATCCTAACGTGAGGCTGCGCGTGGTGGCTCACGCCTGTAATCCCAGCACTTTGGGAGGCTGAGGCGGGCGGCTCACCTGAAGTCGGGAGTTCGAGACGAGCCTGACCAACATGGAGAAACCCCCATCTCTACTAAAAATACAAAATTAGCCAGGCATAGTGGCACATGCCTATAATCCCAGCTATTTGGGATGCTGAGGCAGAAGAATCGCTTGAACCCAGGAGGCGGAGGTTGTGGTGAACCAAGATCATGACATTGTACTCCAGCCTGGGCAACAAGAGCGAAACTCCGTCTGAAAAAAAAAAATCTTGAAGTGATACCACATCTGCCTTCATGTGTTGCGTGCATCATTAACCCCCATCATGGGAGTAAGGGACTAATGTCAGGACTTGACAAAATATTGTTGTCAGTTAAATGGAGTAAAAACAGAGAGCAGTATGGCTTATCAAGCAGCTAAAACTGACGGATGAAGGCAATGCCCATAGAATAGAAGAATCTAAGAGCCTCACAGAAATTCGAAAGTAAACATTTTCAAATGGCATGCATCAGAAGTAACCATACAAGCTATTCTCAATCGAAGGGCAAGGTCCACAGTCATCACTCTGTAATGGCCTTGCATTTCTGCATCTTTTAATCTGATGTAGTCTGAGCTGCAAGGTGAATTTAAGGAGAGCAATTTGTAAGTCGTAAGAGACTTTTATTCAGTTATGAGTTATCTTCCTGGGGCAAGGCCACTGTCATTTGCTGGATAGATGCTATTTCCCAAGCAGTCTCAGTTCTCTGCTTTTTTTTCTCCTGGACGTGTTTTCCTTGTCAGACCACTGAACATTTTTTTCTTGTGTTTATTTTCCCACCCCACCCCAATGTTCCCAGGATGATGAGGATGATAATGCAGGCACAGAGATGAAGATACTGCGGGGACACTGCGGACCAGTGTACAGCACGAGGTTCCTCGCCGACAGCTCAGGGTTGCTCTCTTGTTCTGAAGACATGTCCATCAGATACTGGGATCTGGGGAGTTTCACCAACACTGTGTTGTACCAAGGACATGCCTATCCTGTGTGGGATCTGGACATCAGTCCATATAGCCTGTACTTCGCCAGCGGGTCCCACGACCGCACCGCCAGGCTGTGGTCATTTGATCGGACGTACCCGCTGAGGATATATGCAGGACACCTGGCAGATGTGGACTGTGTCAAATTCCACCCTAATTCAAACTACTTGGCCACGGGCTCAACCGACAAGACCGTCCGGCTGTGGAGCGCTCAGCAGGGGAACTCGGTGAGGCTTTTCACAGGCCACCGCGGCCCCGTGCTTTCTCTAGCCTTTTCTCCCAACGGTAAGTACTTGGCATCTGCTGGCGAGGACCAGCGGTTGAAGCTGTGGGACTTGGCCTCTGGGACCCTTTATAAAGAGCTGAGAGGCCACACAGACAATATCACCAGCCTCACCTTCAGTCCAGACAGCGGCTTGATTGCCTCTGCCTCCATGGACAACTCGGTGCGCGTCTGGGACATCAGGAACACTTACTGCAGTGCACCTGCCGACGGCTCCTCCAGCGAGCTCGTGGGCGTGTACACTGGGCAGATGAGCAACGTCCTGAGCGTGCAGTTCATGGCCTGTAACCTTCTTCTGGTGACTGGAATTACACAAGAAAATCAGGAACATTAATTTTTTAACTTGGTTGGAACGGACTGGGGTAACAGTGGAAAGCCTCCAGTTGCAATCCTTTAATGAGCTGAGATTGAATCATTGACTGTGAAAGAGCCCCCTCCTCCCCTCTCTCCTGGGCCCTCATTCCGGGCAGGTCCCCATCACTCAGCCCCGCAGTGTTGAAGGCCAAGGTTGGGGAAGGGGGCAGAAGCGAGGCAATGATGAGTGACCAATAATTAGGATGCCCTGGAGGTCACTCACAAGTCCTCATGAAGACCCTACCGTGACCTCACGCATGCGAGCACCTTCCTGTCTCTGTCTCATTCTCCCCATCTGACCGGGCCTGGGTTTGGTTAGAGGGTGGCTGTAGAGCACCCTCAGGAGAAGCGGTGCTGCAGGGGTCACGCGTGGTCCAGCCCTTGGGTGCGAGGGAAGTCCTTGTTGGCAGAGGGATGCGGGGCGGGAACGAGGAAAGGGGAGGGGATGATCCTGGCAAATAGTCTTTCCTTTTCCGTAATTACAGAGAACCAGGATTTTTTTAATTATTGTTATTATAATTATTATTATTATTATTATTGAGATGAGGAAACCTAGCACTGGCAGAGGGTACCTTCTCTGCTTTTAATCTTTCAGGTTTGACTCCTGGCACTGGCTTTGATACTTGGAATTTTGAGGTTCAGGGAATTCAGAGAATTTGGTAGCACAGTGTATTGGGAGAAAGGGAAATTTCGGGTGACAGATTGATCACCCCGGCTGACATGTTTCTGGAAGCGGGTGGGTGGGTTTGATTGAGAACATTTTGGGCTCCTGCAGTGATGGTGGGAAAGAAAAATTCTTTCCATAGCTGCACTTCTCTTAATAATTCTCTCCCCTCAAAAGACAGATTATGATAAAGAATAATTTGGAGTAATAAGTAACAAGATAGAATTAGAAAAATGTTGAGTTTCCGAATGACCATTCAGAGGTGTGGCTTTTCCACGTCTTTTCTCCTGCAATGAACTGCTCCCACGTCCTGCACTGCAATACCAGTCTAATGAACACTTTGTGAAACGAATCGTAAGTATGTACGCACGCATATCAAACTATGCTCTGAGGATAAAGCAAGTTCTAATTTGTGGAAAAAGGATTAAATATTTCTGTTTTCTGAAAAGAGTTATTTTGTATTTTGTTTTCTATTAAAATGTATTTAGTTTCAAAAAAAAAAAAGTGTTGGCATCTCATTTCAACTCTGAGGACAGGCGGTTGAGTGTTCTGTCCTGGGATGGTGTGCCTCTCACTTCTCATCAGGGCAATAACCCGTCGGTTACCTAGGCCACATGTCCCCAACAAAGGTGCGTTTTTATCTGTTCTTGGATTCTGTTTAGCTTACTTTGAATCATGATTCCCTTAGTATTCACTTGGATTATTGATGGCATTTAATGCTATTTGTACATCCAAGATTAATAGTTGCTGACTGGAGACAACATGTATTTTACCATCTAGAGTCATTTGATGAGATCCTACTTCCCGCTTCCTTCAAAGACCCCACTATAAAATCTCCAAGGGGCATAAGAACTGGGCTGTTTAATAAATTCAAACTATGTAGGAATAATTGCAGATAAAGGACTCATTCAAAGTAAAGTGAACTTCAAAACATAATTTTCTCAGCCGGGTGTAGTGGCTCACATTTGTAATCCCAGCACTTTGGGAGGCTAAGGAGGACAGATCACCCAAGGTCAGGAGTTTGACACCAGCCTGGCCAACATGGCAAAACCTCATCTCTACTAAAAATATAAAAATTAGCTTGGCGGGTGCCTATAATCCCAGCTACTCAGAAGGCTGAGGCAAGGAGAATCACTTGAACCTGGGAGGCAGAGGTTGCAGTGAGCTGAGATCGAATCACCACACTCCAGCCTGGGAGACAGAGCGAGCCTGTCTCAAAACAAACAAACAAACCAAAAAAAAAAAAAAAAAAACATAGTTTTCTGACAAGGATACCAAGAATCATTAAGAAATTAGGAAGATTAGAGTTCTAGCCAGTTTTTTTTTACTTGAACCTACAACGCTGATTAATCAGAAATGTTTCTTATTTATAAAATCCATGTATTTGAGACACTGGAAGAAGGGTCCTTTGGTAGTAGCCTGATGGCATCACCTTCCGTGTGTTCTGCAAGTAAAGCCTGGAGTTCAAATGTGTTCTGATCTGTAATAAGCAAACTCTTAGGCGAGATGCTGTGGTATATTACCAGAAACAACAAAATCTCTAAGTTGGATGGAATTATTCTCTGAAGTGAAGGTATATCTCTGACAGGATGATTTGGAAAGGTTTTTTGTGTATTTGTGGGTTAGTGCAGAATCTCCATTAAACACAAACTGTATGAGATGAATCTTCACCTCACCAGTCATGTCCATACCTTGTGATTTAACTTCAAGTTCTTCATGAGCATAGTGGGCTTTGCGTTTTTTTAAAGGAACATATTTTAATGTAGGATAATTTGACTTTATAGACTGCCCATCAAAACTCCCAAATTCCTAGAAGTATCAAGAGGGATGTGTGCATGTGCCTGTGTCCACTCGAGTGCTTGAGGGTGTGGTCACACTCTAGAGATTGCGCTCTTTTCTCCGAAGGGTAGGCGTATGGGACTTGCACCGTTTTGTAGACGACATACTTAGTGCGCAGCAACGCTCTGTTATTCTTCCATATCTGACATGGAATAGTCACAGGTCTTGAATATGCTCCATAGATTCAGTATCCTTAGGTTCTAGCAGGAGGGTATAGCCATAGATACAGAAAAATATTTTTTAAAAACCTCCAAAAAAGAAATAAGGATATTTAATAAGCATGTAGGTAGTACTTACCATGGGCCAGAAACTGCTCCAAGAGGTTTATGAAAATTAACTTATTTTATCTCAAAAACCCTCTGAAGGGAGTGTATTTTTATCCCCATTTCACAGATGAGGAGTCCGAGGTGCTGAAGGATTAAGTCACTTGCCAAGCATCACAGCTGGTCGTCGAGGAGGCCAGATTTTAACCTGGGCATTCTGGCTACAGAGCTGCTGCTTTTGTCCCTACTGTGTTGTCTCCCTTCATTCCTGCAGTATCAGGTGAAGACGGAACTGAAGTTAGGAGTATCCAAATGTTCCCGGCCAAAGTTACAAGACTCTTGCTTCCCTCTGCCCAATAAACTAGCAGCAACAAGCAAGATTAGGACCTGGCAGTAAGAACAGACCTAAATAATATATGGCTAAAAGAAACTTCAGGCCATACGCAGTGGCTCATGCCTGTAATCCCAGCACTTTGGAGGCCAAGGCGGGCAGATCACCTGAGGTTAGGAGTTCGAGACCAGCCTGGCCAACATGGTGAAACCCTGTGTCTACTAACATTAAAAAAAGAGCTGGGCCCACGTGGTGGCGCATGCCTATAATCCCAGCTACTTGGGAGGCTGAGGCAGGAGAATCACTGGAACCCGGGAGGCGGAGGTTGCAGTGAGCCGAGATCATGCCATTGCACTCAACAGAGCGAGATTCCGTCTCAAAAAAAAAAAAAAGAAAGAAACTTCGGAATATTTTGTTACTCTGAACCACAGTGATAAATCCCTGAAATGTGTATAAGGTGAGAAAGTGTTTAAGCAGCTGAGGCCAGGCATGGTGGCTCACACCTGTAATCCCAGCACTTTGGGAAGCTGAGGCAGGATTACTTGAGCCCAGGAGTTCAAGACCAGCCTGGGCAACATAGTGAGACCCTATCTACAAAAATTTTTTTAAAAATAGCGGGGCATGGTGGCTCACTACTGTAGTCCCAGCTACTTGGGAGGCTGAACTGGGAGGATCACGTAAGCCTGGGAGGTTGAGCCTGCAGTGAGCCATGATGACACCACTGCACTCCAGCCTGAGAGACAACACAAGACCCTGTCTCGAAAATAAAAATGTTTAATAAAATGTGAAAATAACCAGCTGAAATTTCTTAGAATGACAAACTCAGAAAATCGGACTGTAATGTTAATTCAGCAAGAGACTGGTCAAATGGAAGAAAATTAAAGCAATGAAAAAAGATGAAACAAGGAGCAATTTAAAGTTTTTGTATTCAAGATTCAGCTTCTAAGGATATGATTACCACCTTTCTGTTTGTTTTATTTACATGTTTAAAATGTCTTGGTGGCATAAGAAAATGTATTGAGCATGGTAGGCTTCTGATTTTGTTATTGCCCAGATTGGTGTTTTTTTTTTTTTTTTTTTTTTGAGGCAGAGTCTCACTCTGTCGCCGGGGCTGGAGTGCAGTGGCCGGATCTCAGCTCACTGCAAGCTCCGCCTCCCGGGTTCACGCCATTCTCCTGCCTCAGCCTCCCGAGTAGCTGGGACTACAGGCGCCCGCCACTTCGCCCGGCTAGTTTTTTTGTATTTTAGTAGAGACGGGGTTTCACCGTGTTAGCCAGGATGGTCTCGATCTCCTGACCTCGTGATCCGCCCGTCTCGGCCTCCCAAAGTGCTGGGATTACAGGCTTGAGCCACCGCGCCCGGCCCAGATTGGTGTTTTAAGTGTACGGATTAAAAGATTAGTCTGTGCTTCAACTTGGCTCTCAGTCACATATTTTAGAAAGGTATTCATTACCCAGCCCAGACCAAAAATTCTTTTTTTCTTTCTTTTCTTTTTTTTTTTTTTTGAGACGGAGCCTTGCTGTGTCACCCAGGCTGGAGTCTAGTGGCGCGATCTCAGCTCATGCAACCTCCACCTCCCTGGCTCAAGCAATTCCCCTGCCTCAGCCTCCTGAGTAACTGGGATTACAGGTGCACGCCACCATACATGGCTAATTTTTTGTAATTTTAATAGAGACAGGATTTCACCATGATGACCAGACCAGTCTCGAACTCTTAACCTCAGGCAATCCACCTGCCTCGGCCTCCCAAAGTGCTGGGATTACAGGAATGAGCCACCGCACCTGGCCAAAAATTCATATTATTGACACCTACATAGCAGCAAAGTGAGTCTGAAACTGCATTGTGCTAAACAGAAAGTCTCTATTATAGAATTTAAGGAACACACTTTTTTTTTTTTTGGAAACGAAGTCTCACTCTGTCACCCAGGCTGGAGTGCAGTGGCATGATCTTGGCTCACTGCAACCTCTGCCTCTCAGGTTCAAGCAATTCTCCTGCTTCAGCCTCCCAAGCAGCTGGGATTACAGGCATGTACAATCACACCTGGCTAATTTTTGTATTTTTAGAAGAGACGGGGTTTCACCATGTTGGCCAGGCTGGTCTCAAACTCCTGACCTCAGGTGATCCACTTGCCTCGGCCTCCCAAAGTGCTGGGATTATAGGCGTGAGCCACCATACCCGGCCAGGAACACAAATGTTTCTTGTCAGTTTGACCAATTGAAGGACAACTTATTAACTTAGCTATGATCGACTAAAATCTCTAAAAGAAATTTTTATTTAATCTCTTTTTGAGACAGAATCTCACTCTGTCTGCCCGGACGAGTACAGTGGTGTGAACACGGCTCATTGCAACCTTCGCCTCCTAGACTCAAGTGATCCTCCCACCTCAGTCCCCAGGTAGCTGGGACCACAGACTTGCACACCATGCTAGGCTAGTTTTTTAAATTTTTGTAGAAATGAGGTCTCTCACTATATTGTCCAGACTGGTCTCAAACTCCTGGGCTCAAGCAATCCTCCCACCTCAGTCTCCCAAAGTGCTGGGATTATAGGCCTGAGTCACTGCACCTAGCCTAAAAGAAATTTGTATATAAAAAATGTGAGTTTCTGCTATGAGTGGACATTGTATCTGTGGGTAGAAATATAGTGGAAAGCAAAACTGGTATAGTCCCTGACTTGAGTTTATAGTTTAGAGAGGGAGACAGGTTTTTGTTTTTGCTTTTGTTTGTTTGTTTGTTTTTTGAGATGGAATTTTGCTCTTGTCACCCAGGCGATAGTGCAATGGTGCGATCTCAGCTCACTGCAACCTCTGCCTCCCAGGTTCAAGCTATTCTCCTGCCTCAGCCTCCCGAGTAGCTGGGATTACAGGTGCGCACCACCACGCCCGGCTAATTTTTGTGTTTTTAGCAGAGACGGGGTTTCACCATATTGGTCAGGCTGGTCTTGAACTCCTGACCACAAGTGATCCACCTGCCTCAGCCTCCCAAAGTGCTGGGATTACAGGCATCAGCCACCGAGCCCAGCTGAGAGACAGGTATTAATAAAAAACACCATAAAGATATAATTTCAAACTATAGTTAAGTACAATCTAGTGTGTTATGGAAATATATACCAGGGGATCTAATTTAGATTAAGTATTCAAAGAAGGCTTCTCTGAGGAAGTAGTAATTAAGCTTATACCTGGAGGATAAGTAGGAGTTAGTCAGGCAGAGTTGAATGGCTTGCAGACCCCAAAATGAGAAAGAGACTGGTTCACTCAAAGAAGCCCAGTGGGACTGAGGCAGTATAAGAGAAGGTTGGACAGTTGGCAGGGCCTTGGGCACCAGCGGGAGTTTGGTTTTATCTTCAATGGCATGGAAGCCATTGAAGGATGTTGAAGAGGACAGTGATGTAATCCAGCCTATCCCTGGGTATCATCAGTGACAGGAGGACAGAGACAGCAGATTTACAACTGCAATTCCAATTTAACATCAGGATAACTCAACATTCGCTGAGCCTGATCTGTGCCAAACACGTCAGGGCACAGCTGATGATGGATACCAGCAGCCCATGGGGCAATCGACTCAATGAGGCCTCCAACCAGTAACTCATAAGGATGTGAATCCTGTCACCAACCACTTGAGTGAGTGTGGATGCAGATCCTGCCCAACTTCAGCTTTCAGATGAGACTAAAGCCCTGGCTGACACCTTGATTGCGGACTTGTGGCAGGCCTGGAGGCAGAGGCTCCCAGCTCAGGCATGCCCAGATTCCTGACCACAGAAGCCATGAGGTGACCAGGTGACTCATACCTGTAATCCCAGTACTTCGGGAGGCTGAGGCAGGCAGATCCCTTGAGCCCATTAGTTTGAGATCAGCCTGGACAATCTGGTGAAACCCTGTTTCTATTTTAAAAAAGAAAAAAAAAATTAGCTGGGTGTAGTGGCATGCACCTGTAGTCCCAGCTACTTGGGAGGCTGAGGTGGGAGGATCACCTGAGCCTGGGAGGTTGAGGCCACGCTGAGCCAAGATTGCACCACTGCACTTAAGTTGGGTAACAGTGAGACTCTGTCAAAAGGAAGGAAGGAAGGAAGGAAGGAAGGAAGGAAGGAAGGAAAGGCAGGCAGGCAGAAGTGATGAGATGCAGCAATATATAACTATCCCATCTGTCTGGCTGCACAGCCCATTCTTTTTACTGCTATGCTATAGAAAATAAAATAATTACTAATTTTTTTAAATCACTGGCAACTGTAAGGAACATAAATTGGAGGACATAAGAATGAGAGCAAGGAGACCAGTTACAATCGTCATAAAAGGAAGGGACAAGGGTGATGTGGACCACAATGGAAGTGGAGAGCATGGACAGGTCCAGTGAGCACTTTAGAGGCAGGATTAGCTGGACGTTGTATCAGGGTTGAATGTGGGACGGGAGGAGAAAAAAGAATTATGGCTGACCCACATCTTTCTGTTATGAGCAACTTGGATAGGGTTGCCATGTATTGTGGTGCACAACTACAGAAAGAGGAGGTTCAGGGAAACGGATCAAGAGGAGGTTCAGGGGAAAGGATCAAGAGTTCAGTTTTCAACTTCCTAAGTGTGAGATGCTTTATCAGAGAACCACATGAAGATAGCAGATAGGCACTTGGGTAGACATACCTGGAGCTCAGGAGAAGTCTGGGCTTGTGCTCATTTGGAAATTGTTTCCGTTTGAGTGCTTTCTGCTACAAGGGACCGAAGTCTGACTCCAGGTGGCCTTTTTAAGTAAGGAATTTTACTGGTTCACATAATGGAAAGTCTGAGGGCTCAGGAGGGTTTCATGTGCAACTCACTATGAGCCCACCTCTGTTCTATACCCCACCTGTGCCCTCTTCTGTGGCTGGCTTTTCCCATGGTTGTGAGAGGGCTACCAACTGCAGCTAGGGCCAGTCCTCACTCATGTCTAGGGGGAGTGTGAGCTCCTATTTTTCACTCTTAAGAGCAGCCCCTTAAACCTCTCCAGTTTGGATTAGGCCTTCAGTCATTGAACCAGTTCCTGACAAGATATGGTCATACTGGCTTATAATAAGTTGAGGGCAGTCCCCCAATCCTGACATAATAGGGGAAAGTGAACATTGGAGTCAAGCACAATATCTTCCCCAAGAGTCACTGGCATGTAATTGGAATTTGAAGCCTTGCAAATAAATGTGATGATCAACAATAACAGGGTAGAGAGAGAAGGGATAAGAACTTAGACGTATGCTGTGGAGTCCACTAAAACTCAAGAGGTCAGAAGGGAGTAGCCAACAAAGGAAGAAAAACAGAAGAAGGCCATATAAAACTATGAGGCACTTAAAAGGGTATCCCTGTGACCTTGAAATAGGAGGAAATTTCTTTTTTTTTCCTTCTTGAGACAGAGTTTCACTCTTGTTGCCCAGGCTGGAGTGCAATGGCGCGATCTCAGCTCACTCCAACCTCCACCTCCTGGGTTCAAGTGATTCTCCTGTCTCAGCCTCTCTAGTAGCTGGGATTACAGGCGACTGCCACCATGCCCAGCTAATTTTTTATTTTTAGTAGAGATAGAGTTTCACTACGTTGGCCAAGCTGGTCTCCAACTCCTGACCTCAGGCAATCCACCTGCCTGAGCCTCCCAAAGTGCTGAGATTACAGGTGTGAGCCACAGTGCCCGGATTTTGTTTTGTTTTGTTTTGTTTTGACAGATTTCTGCTCTTGTTGCCCAGGCTGGAGTGCAATGGCATGATCTCAGCTCACCGCAACCTCCGCCTCCCAGATTCATGCAATTCTCCTGCCTCAGCCTCTCAAGTAGCTGGGATTACAGGCATATGCCACCACACTCGGCTAATTTTGTGTTTTTAGTAAAGACAGGACTTCTACATGTTGGTCAGGCTGGTCTTGAACTCCCGACCTCAGGTGATCTGCTCACCTCTGCCTCCCAAAGTGCTGGGATTACAGGTGTGGGCCACCGCGCCTGGCCAGAAATTTTTAAATAAACGAAAAAGCACTAACCAAAAGGGAAAAGATGGATTCAATTGTAAAACATCTCTTACTCAAAGACACCACAAAAAGAATGAAAAGGCATGCTACAGAATGTGAAAAGATGCTTGTAAAACACGAGCAACAGCAAACTAGTGTCTAGAGAGAGCAAGCCCAGTAGGATGTGCTGTGATTGTGGAATGTTCTGCAGGTCTGCTCCTTCCTGTAGAATGTGATGTGAGGAGGGGACTGTTATGTTGTTGTGTGCCTCTGTATAGAATGTGACTGCAGTAGAGGAATGTTCTACAGCTCTGTCCTGTCCTATAGAATGTGATGTGAGGATAGGAATGTTCTGGAGTTCTGTCCTGTCCTGCAGAATGTGCCATGAGGATGGGAATGTTCTGTAACTTCTGCTGTCCAGCAGAATAGCCACTAGCCATGTGTTGCTACTGAGCATGTGAAATATTGCTCATACAACTGACCAACTGAACTTATTTTATTCATTTAAATTTAACCACGTTAGGCTGGTCGCCGTGGCACACACCTGTAATCCCAGCACTTTGGGAGGCCAAAGTGGGTGAATCACCTGAGGTTAGGAGCTCGAGACCAGCCTGGCCAGCATGGTGAAACCCCAGATCCACCAAAAAAATACAAAAATTAGCTGGGTATGGTGGCACATGCCTGTAGTCCCAGCTACTTGGGAGGCCGAGGCAGGAGGATCACTTGAACCCAAGAGACAGAGGCTGCAGTAAGCTGAGATCCGTGGGTGACAGAACAGGACTCCGTCTCAAAAAAAAAAAAAAAAGAGTAAGAAGGAGATGAAGAATGGAGAGAGGATTTGGGGTTGCAGACAATTTCAGGCAGCTGAGGGGAGCAGAGATGAAGAGATTACTGAAGGTGGCATGGAAGCAAGAAATAATTGTTCTGTCTGCTCGTTGGTTTTGTTTTGGTTTTATGTATTTGTTTTAATGAAGGTTCCTAGAGCAGGGACTTTCACACTTGTTGACTTCAACCCACATTTGTAGACTTCAGTAACAAATGTATTTCACACTGTGTCCTGACATACACATATGCTATGTTTACTGAATCTAAGACTCCTTTGATGAGAAGATGCACTGTTATCTTATGTACCATTTTTTAAAACTGTCAGATGATGAAGAATGCTTTCTCTTCACTTAGAAGTTAATTTTATTTTATGTCTGTGTTTGCTATTTTTTTTGAGACAAGGCCTCACTAGATTGTCCAGGCTGGTCTCACACTCGTAGGCTCAAGCACTCTTCCTGCCTCAGCCTCCTGAGTAGCTGGGACTACAGATGCACTCCAGCACACCCACCTTATTTTATGCTTATTTAAAGTCCTTTCCTTTAGACCGTACATTGTTTTTATGATATAAGTGAAATCCACTAGTATTGGTGTTCCTAAAACTTCCTCACACCAAGTCCAACTTTTTGAATTGGTCGTCAGTGTCTAACTGTTCCCCTCTGTGCTCCCCGAAACCTTGATCTTAGCAGAAGGTGTTAACAGACTTTCATGCTTTACATTCTTTCCTTAAATTGTCATTCAGTATTTTTCTGACCGAGCTAATGAAGATGGGAGTGATGCAGTCCCACCACCTGGACTAACAACCCACGTCAAATGTCACAACCACCCTCTGGCAAGATGCCATCCCATAATAAGTCCTATCCTCTCCTGATTTCAGAAATGTTCCCCCAAATTTTTAAATTACATATGAGGCTCAACAAAGGGTAGTATATAAGAAAACCATTTCTGGCCAGGTGCAGTGGCTCACACCTGTAATCCCAGCACTTTGGGAGGCTGAGGCGGGTGGATCACTTGAGGCCAGGAGTTCTAGACCAGCCTGGCCAACATGGTGAAACCCCATGTCTATCTACTAAAAATACAAAAATTAGCCAGGCACAGTGGTGTGCACACCTGTAATCCCAGCTCCTTGGGAGGCTGAGGCACAAGAATCACTTGAACCCAAGAGACAGAGGTTGCAGTGAGCTGAGATTGTGCCACTGCACTCCAGCCTGGGCGACAGAGTAACTCTGTCTCAAAAAATATATGAATAAATAAATAAACCATTTCTATGTGAGATATACTGTGAGATAAAATTTTTAATATTGGTCACTTCCCACTAATTAATTCCATGGCCCACAAGTGAGGTCATTATGTGCAAGCTGGAAAGGGCAGTAGGGACCAGCTGAACACCAATAAGCAGTGTGCAGAGTGGGGAGGGAAGTGGGGACAAGAGGCTGGTATTGGAGTAGGCTGGGGTCAGAAGTCCTGGGGGCAGGCCTGGCCTTGAATTACCAAGGCTCTTCCTCAGTGTTCCATGTGGGAAGAAGGAAAGAAAAGAGACAGGGAGGTAGGTTGTAAATAAAAGAATAAGCTTGTGAGACCATTCAGTCTACACTCACTTTAGTCAACGTGGTTTATTTTGGTTCACTCAGATTAATGCTTATGCATCTTTGTTCACAACATTCAGCTTTGATAGCCTTTTCTAAAACAAGAGGGTAGGTCGGGCGTTCTGGCTCACTCCTGAAATCCCAACACTTTGGGAGGCCAAGGTGGGCGGATCACTTGAGGCCAGGAGTTCGAGGCCAGCCTGGCCAACATGGTGAAACCCTGTCTCTACAAAAATTAGGTGTGGTAGTGTGTGCCTATAATCCCAGCTACTCAGGAGGCTGAGGCAAGAAAATCGCTTGAATCTGGGAGGTGGAGGATGCAGAGAGCCGAGATTGCACCTTTGCACTCCAGCCTCGGTGACACAGCGAGACTGTCTCTAAATAAACAAATAAATAAAAAATAAATAAATAAATAAAACAAGAGGGTGATGGGCTCTAGAGAGCTCAACTGATGCTGGCTATTGTCTGGTAAAAATCACAGTAATTCTAACTCCTTTTGCCTGGACTTGATTTTCACATAGCTCAGCAGCCTTTGCTGTCCATCTGGTCTAGGAAAATCCATAGTATGCACAGTTTACTCTCTGCAGCACTGCAGACACTGAATTCAAATATTATGAAATGCGCACATCTATAGAAGAAAGCTGGGCGTTTTAGGGAGGGAGGAAGGGAGTTTTACTTGGCTTGCTGAGTTTGGGCTGGTGCAGGGAGAGGGGTCCGGTGTTTATTTGCAGAGTATGGAATGCTAAGGCCGGACAGGTGACATGTGCTGTTGAATTCCAGCTTGAGTGAGGTGTGCCCGTGGCATTGGGTAAGTCCTTGGCCTCCCTGAGCCTGTTGGCTCACCTGTGAATGTGGACATATTTATACCTACCCGGTATGTTGGCAAGATTAAATGACAGAAAGAATATAGGCCCCACCCATAGCACATACTCAATGTTTTCCTGCCTCACAATAACTCAATCATCTGGGGTAACTTCTTCAAAATATGGAGGTGGAACTGTGCCAGAACAGTGCGGGAGAAAACGTTAAATTTGGAAGGTCATTTGAGGTAATGAAAATTGATTTTGGTGATATTTGCGCAATACTGAATATATTTAAAACCACTGAGTTGTACTGTTTTGTTTGTTTGTTTGAGACAGAGTTTTGCTCTTGTTGCCCAGGCTGGAGTGCAATGGTGCCATCTCGGCTCACTGCAACCTTCGCCTCCTGGGTTCAAGCAATTCTCCTGCCTCAGCCTCCCTAGTAGCTGGGATTACAAGCATGCACCCCCCACGCCCAGCTAATTTTTGTATTTTTAGTAGAGACAGGATTTCGCCATGTTGATCAGGCTGGTCTTGAATGCCTGACCTAAGGTAATCCGCCCGCCTCAGCCTCCCAAAGTACTGGGATTATAGGCATGAGCCACTGTGCCTGGCTGAGTTGTACATTTTAAGAAGAGGAATTGTATGGTACGTGAATTCAACCTCAATAAGGTCGTTAGCCCCCAAAATTGAAAAAGTAAGATGCGACGGCCTGTAATTGGCAATAATTCAATAATGCTTATTGAATGATAGAGTAAATGAATGTATGGCAAAAGATAGCTATTCATTTATGAAACAAAACCAGTCTGGGTTCCTTTTGACTTTGAGGAGACTTCAACTCAACTACCTGTAGGACTTTTAAGGATGAATTTATTGGAAGAGGATCACAAATATTAACTCAATGCACCAACTTTTGTGTTTTGAATTATTCTTGTTTCTTTTGATGTTTTTTAAAATGAGACTTATGCTTCTAAAAGTATGTCCAAAATTTTTTTGAAAGGCAATTTTTAATGCCTACCTACTCCGTGCCATAAAATGCTCTTTCTTGATTAAGCCAGTATTACTGGATTTATCAATGTCTCAAAGTTTGTGACTTTCTATAAAACAAAGTTCAAATCTGAACTAACTCACAAGTTGTTCTGATGGCTCATAAATTTATGTTGGTAAAATACTTTTGCCTCCCAGAATAAAACCAGACCAGGTGCAGTGGCCTATAATCCCAGAACTCTGGGAGGCTGAGCTGGGAGGATTGCTTGAGGCCATGAGTTCAAGACCAGCCTGGGCAACATAGTGAAACTCTGTCTCTACAAAAAAAATAAAATAAAATAAAATAATTTAAAAATAGCCAGACATGGTGGCATGTGCCTATACTCCCAGCTACTCAGGAGTTAGAGGTGGGAGTAGCATTTGAGCCCAGAAGTTCAAGGTTGCAGTGAGCCATGATTGTGCCACTGCATTTCAGCTTGTGCAACAGAGTGAGACCCTGTCTCTAAAAATAAAATTTAGATTTTAAAAAAGAATACGCCAGGCATGGTGGCTCATGCTTGTAATCCCAGTACTTTGGGAGGCTGAGGCGGGTGGATCGCCTGAGGTTAGGAGTTCGAGACCAGCCCAGCCATCATGGTGAAACCATTTGTAAAACGATTTGTAAAAATACAAAAATTATCTGGGCATGGTGGCAGGCACCCATAATCTCAGCTACTCAGGAGGCTAAGGCAGGAGAATCATCGCTTGAACCTGGGAGGCAGAGGTTGCAGTGAACAGAGATCACACCATTGCTCTCCAGCCTGGGCGACAAGAGTGAAACTCCATCTAAAAAACTAAATAAATACATAAAACCATAGGTAAGTATAACGAGGGACAAGATACTGCAATTTCTGCTCAAGCTAAGAAGAAAAAGGCAAAGCAATTTGGGGAGATATCAGGCTATAAGTAAATGCCCAGAAGCATAGTGTGCTGTACACATAGTAATCTACTTCACGATCATTACCTTTGCTAAGGGCTAGTTATATAAAGGCACAACAGAGAAATCAAAAACAAACAAACAAACAAACCCTGTCTCCCAAAGGAGAGAAAACTGTCTCTTTAGTTAGAAACATTTCTCTTTCATTATAAACTTTTTTGAATCCTCAAAAAAAAGTTCATGGATTTTGGTGCTGTTGAGAACCTGTCACAACCAAAGGTCAGCTCACTCTTTGGAGAGCCCTCTTTCTTTCTTATCTTCCTCTCTTTCTCGGCCATTTCCCACATTGTTTTCAAGCTGTATGTCTTTTCTTTCCTTGCTGAGTTCCCAAATCATGATCATCACTTAGTGTCTGACTTGAGACTCTGTTAGGGGTGGGGTCCTGCTGCCTGAAGCACAAAGCATGGCAGGGTCGGGTTCTGGCCTGTGGTTCCCAGCAAGGGCACTGAAGACAGGCAGCTCTTCCCTGGCATTCTGCCCTAGCACAGAGTGCGCCATAGATCCCAT
Organism: Rhinopithecus bieti; assembly: GCF_001698545.2. Taxonomy (NCBI): domain Eukaryota; kingdom Metazoa; phylum Chordata; class Mammalia; order Primates; family Cercopithecidae; genus Rhinopithecus; species Rhinopithecus bieti. Next base: position 2,217,623 of record NW_016808133.1, read on the forward strand.
GAATGGCTGTCCTGTGAACAATGAGAGGACAGAAGGGAGCTGTGCAGGCTTCCTTCCAGCTGCAGACGCCAAAGCACACAGAGGGCCTGCTGACTGCAGCTGGGGAGTCCTGAAATGGCCTTGCATTTATATGAAGTGCCCATCCAAGCCGTGATCCAGAACAGTGCCATTATAAGGACACCTGAGATTCTCTCATTAACTGCAGCACAGCCTCTTGCCAGTGTCTCTCATCCCACTCTGCTGAGCTCTGAGCAATATTTAAATGAATTGGAGGCAGGCCAGGAGTTATTTTCCCTTCCCCTTTTCTCTATTTTCTGACTTATTCTCCCAGGGCTTTCTGTTCTCATGACACAGTTTTTACAGCCAAAGGTCAGTACATTTTCTTTTCAAAGGTCCTGTAGATCCTCCTCGCTCCTGGCATCCTTTCACCTTCTTGTGAATGATGAAGGTGAAATAGAAAAGGTGAACCTTTTGAGAAGGAGGAAACACAATTTCTCCCCTGTTCTTCCAGACACTTCATTTCTTTGCTGCCACACTGTGGCAGCAGATTTGCCTTTAGGTTACAATCAATGTTAAGCCAAAACAAAGCTATAGTAAAATGCTAATAGATTCTGGGGCTCTGGGACATTTTCAGAGGGAGGGTGGGAGTAGACACAAGAAGAAATCAGGGGCTGGGCATGGTGGCTCATGCCTGTAATCCTAGGACTTTGGGAGGCCAAGGCAGGCGGATCACCTGGCCAACATCAGCCTGGCCAACATGGCAAAACTCCACCTCCACTAAAAAAAATACAAAAATTAGCTAGGCGTGGTGGCGTAAGCCTGTAATCCCAACTACTAGGGAGGTTGAGACAGGAGAATCGCTTGAACCCAGGAGGCAAAGGTTGCAGTGAGCCGAGATTGTGCCACTGCACTCCAGCCTGGGCGACAGAGTGAGACTGTGTCTCAAAAAAAAAAAGAAAGAAAGAAAGAAAAGAAAAGAAGAAATGAAGAAATCAGGGAATAATAAAAGCTACCACTTGTAAAAATACATATTGTGTGCCAGGCATTGTGTTAGATACCAGATATTCATTGATAAGTTAGGTAGAGGTGGTGTTCACCTGATAACTCCATTTTTCAGTTAATAGATGCCCTGCTTATAGTGGAGCCTCAACATCATTGAATTGAAATGTTTGCTAGTAGGTTGAACATCAGCAATGTTTGCTCTAGATTCTCCTGCTTGTGTGTGCAATAGTTCAAGAAATTCCTTTGGACAGTAATACCGTGGATCTAGCCTCTTAATGAAGAATACCCAAAGTACTCCTGGCAAAGAAACTGGCAATCACTTTGGGAGGTGGAGCATAGCCTCCTACCTCTAGATACAGTGTTCTGCAAATTCAAAGAGGAGAGATTTTATTTTATTTTATTTTACTTTATTTTATTTTATTTATTTTATTTTTTATTTTATTTTATTTTTTGAGACGGAGTCTCTGTTGCCCAGGCTAGAGTGCAGTGGCGCAATCTCAGCTCACTGCAACCTCTGCCTCCCGGGTTCAAGCGATTCTCCTGCCTCAGCCTCCTGAGTAGCTGGAATTACAGGCGCCCACCACTACGCCCAGCTAATTTTTGTATTTTTAGTAGAGACGGGGTTTCACTACGTTGGCCAGGCTGGTCACAAACTCCTGACATCAGGTGATCCGCCCGCCTCAACCTTCCAGGGTGCTGGGATTACAGGCGTGAGCCACAGCACCTGGCAAGAGGAGAGTGTTGAAGTGCGGTTCAGAAACTATGAGAGAATTTAAAATGCTGTTACACTTAGCACTACTTCAACTAAGCCCTCCAACTGTTCCTAGATGGCACCTACTTCAGAAAGAAGTTTATGAGTCCTATTTGATGGAGAGTGAATATTTCATACATGTGGATTTGTTCAATTGGTACCTCCATTATTCAGTTAACAGAGAGGCTGACCTTGCACATGATAGCTACTCAGACATCTGTTAAACTGAAATGTTTGCTAAGCCTGCCTGATAAATTGTTTGGGTTTGCTAAGCCTGCTTGATAAATTGTTTGGGTTTTGCTGTTTCTTGATAAAAATGCCCAACAGTTTAAGAAATCCCCATTAACATTAACGCCCTGGATCTAGACTAATAAGGATACACAAATTTCCTCTCTCTCTTAAACTCAGTTTCTTTAAAACATTGCTCAAAATCAAGTTTTATGGAAAACTTCGTCACTTAGTCTGAAACGTAACTCTGATTTTTGTCATGTTTCATGTGGTCTGATCAGATGATATGGCCCCAAACATCAGCATGGCCAAATATTTTCCTTAATCACTCTTGTAGTGCTTTAAGACCACATCGTTGGCCAGGCACGGTTGCTCACACCTGTAATCCCAGTACTTTGGGAGGCCGACGCGGGCGGATCACCTGAGGTCAGGAGTTTGAGACCAGCCTGACCAACATGGAGAAACCTCATCTCTACTAAAAACACAAAATTAGCTGGGCATGATGGCGCATGCCTATAATCCTGGCTACTTGGGAGGCTGAGGCAGAAGAATAGCTTGAACTCAGGAGGTGGAGGTTGCGGTGAGCCGAGATCATGCCATTGCACTCCAGCCTGGGCAACAAGAGCGAAACTCTATCTCAAAAAAAAAAAAAAAAAAAAAAAGAAAAAAGAAAACACACATCTTATGGTGGAGATATTTGCCATGTTTTTCTGCCTTTCTCTGAGCCTGACCCAATCAGTGAGGAGGCAGCCAACCTTTCCAGGTATTTGAATGTTCTAAGGCCTCAAGGAATCCATTTATTAAACTATAAACTCCCTAACTCAAGCTACAGCTCCTGAAAAGGCGGGAGGGTGGGGTGGGAAGAGCAAGGTCCTCACTGCAGAGCAACTTGGGGCAGCACTGTGACTGACAGCACTTGTCTGGAGTCAGACCCATCTACATCCCAGGGCCACTACCTACTTAAGCAAACCACACATGATTTCTGTGCCTCTGTTTCCTCGTCTGTAAAATGCAGATTATCAGGCTGATGATATTATAAAAATTATATTAGTGCCAGGCTCAGTGGCTCACACCTGTAATACCAGTACTTTGGGAGGCCAAGGTGGGAGGATCACTTGAGGCTGGGAGTTCAAGACGAGCCTGGGCAACATAGCAAGACCTTGTCTCTAAAAAAAAAAAATGACAGGGTCATGCCTGGATGATGGGGGTCACACTTGGGTCATAATAGGTTGTGGTAGTGCACACCTGTAGTCCCAGCTACCTAGGAGGCTGAGGCAGAAGATTGCTTGAACCCAACAGCTCAATGCTATGGTGAGCTATTACCACACCACTGCACTCCAGCCTGGGTGAAAGAGCGAGACTCTCCAGCATGGGTGACAGAGAGAGATCCTGTCTCAAAAAAGAAAAGATAAATAAATAAATTATATTAGATATATAATGGGTTAGCTTATGAAAAGCATTCAGTAAATTACCATTGATAGCATCACTCCAGCAAAAGTCACTTCTCTGGGCTTCCATTTCCTCACATGTGAATTGGAAAGTTTAGGCAATCATGTCTAAAGTCTATTTCAGCTATAATCAAAGTGTCTGGTTATAAATAACACCACTACAAGCAAAGAACTGATAGGCATCGCTTTTTCTCTATTCCAATACACAGTATCAGAGCCTAGACAACAAAGGGGACTTCATCTCTACTAAAACTTTTTTAAAAGTTAGCCAGGCATGCTGGCACACACGTACAGGCAGGAGGATCACTTGAGCCCAGGAGGTTAAGGCTGCAGTGAGCTATGAAAGTACCACTGCACTACAGCCTGGGAGAAAGAGTGAGACTCTATGTCAAAACAAACAAACAAAAAATATATAAAAAACAATACATAGTATCAGTACTTTCTTAAGTTTGTGATTTTAAATGCTGTCTCTTAAGTAATCCACTGAAAGAAGATGTTTTTTTCTGCTGCCTGATGATTGTAATCAGTCTTATATTAGTCTAGGGCTGCCATAACAAAGTACTACAGACTGGGTGGGTTAATCAACAGAAATTTATTCTCTCTAGAGGTTCTAGAGGTTCTAGAGGCTGGAAGTCTGAGATCCAGGTGTCAGCAGGGGTGGTTTCTCCTGAGGCCTCTCTCCTGGGCTTGCAGATGGCCGTCTTCTCCCTGTGTCTCCACATGGGCTTCCTTCTGTGTGCATCTGTGTCCTAATTTCCTTTTATAAGAATACCAGTTATATTGTATTAGGGCCCATCCTAATGGCCTCATTTAACATTAATTACCTCATTAAAGGCCCTTTACAAATACAGTCACATTCTGAAGTACTGGGAATTAAGACTTCAACATATGAACTTTTGCAGGGGACATAATTCATCCTCTAACTAAAGTGCTAACAACAGTGTCTATGCTTAAAAGAGATTGCAGCAGAGTTCTTTACATCCCTCAAAACATTGGTATATTAAAATGATGACATCATGCTGATCCCAGCAGTATGAGCAAGAAGTGGCAAACATGCTGGAGGCATGCTGTAAGGTCTCTGTAAGACCTGCTTTGGAAGGTGAGAGATAAACCATAGAAAGATTGAGGGGCTTGCCTCATCAATACGGTATTTAGGGGCATGGTGGTCCGGGGCATACTGAGATACTCCTGCAAAGCAAAAGACAAAATGCTACTTTTTGCATCCCTCACCACAAAGAATGAAGCCTCACTGGATCCTGGAGGCAACAGTTCCACACTCAGGACTACTTTTCCAGTCCACATGCCAAGTGACACAGAACACTCCTCACTTTGAATGTGGCCTAGACAAGAAGGAGCTCTGCCACAGGCCCAGGCTGCAGGCAAAGAAGTCTTGCTTTGGATCATATGGTTGGGCAGGCCCAAAGATGCTGGAGGTACCAATAGTGGAGGATATTCAGTAAGGAGTTGATGCCAAGCTCTAGAGGGAGAGTCACAGTGCAGGCTCAGAGGAACTGGAACAAGGATATCCTGTCTGTTACTGGGCCCTGGAAGAGACTGAATGTTTGACCATGGAACAGCAAGTGCCTGTGAATCCAGAACTGCTAGTCATGACTTCTGGCTTCTGACAAACTCATTAAATCATAAGATCAGAGAAGCCCAGAGACAATCTATCATAAAATGGAAATCATACATCTGGACTGAGTTCAAGCAGGACAACAGGGTACAGGTGAGCCACATGAGCAGGTAGCCAGACGTTGGTCATCCACCATGGTCACACCAGTACCCCTCCCTCAACTTGCACTAATGGCGATATGCAAAGAGGGGAGGGCCTCATACTACCACTTGAAGCAGGAAGAAAATGCGTGAAATTGACTTATCTTGGGTTGGCTCAAGCCACAGATGGATGGCAGCACCACTGTAGCCACACTTGGGGGTGACCTTGAAAGACAGTGGAGAGAGGAACCCTTCCCAATGGGCAAAACATTGAGCATGCACCTGGGTATGTGTGTTGTGTAGAAAGAAAAGCAGCCCAAGATAAAAACATCTGGACTCATGGGAAGCAGCAAGTGACCTGTGTCAGGGACCTGGAAGGCCAGGGACATGGAGGTCTGGGGAAAAGGCATTTGGGTGGGCATATGGGAATGGGTAAAAAGAGGGATGATCTCTGAAGTACATGCTGTGCTCAGTGGAAAGCGTCCACCTCTGAAGACGCACCGATAACTGCACAGACAAAATGACTTCCCCTGTTGACATTAGCCAACCCTTGTCATCAGCCACCCCACGAGTGGAAACATAGGCACATGAATGGAGTGGCCATATTGCCAGAGATGGACGCCACACATGGGCTCATCTTCATGGACAGTCAGTGCCCTTTCCTGTTCCTGATTTTAATAAACATGCCTCTAGCGTTTCTCTTTAAAATGCTGGTTTAGAACTAAGGCATATAGGTTGGGTGCAGTGGCTCACTCCTTTAATGCCAGCACTTTGGGAGGGAGACCAAAGTGGGTGAATCACCTCAGTTCAGGAGTTCAAGACTAGTCTGAGCAACATGGCGAAATCCCATCTCTACAAAAAAATACAAAAGTTAGCCAGGCATGGTGGCATGCGCTTGTGGTCCCAACTATTCGGGAGGCTGAGGTGAAAGGATGGCTTGAGCCCAGGAGATGGAGGTTAGGAGGTTACAGTGAGCCAAGATTGTGCCGCTTGCACTTCAGCCTGGGTGACAGAGCCAAACCTTGTTTAAAAAAAAAGAGGAGCTAAGACATATGTATTTTAGCACATTAAGAAAGGGTACATCAGACTGGGCACAGTGGCTCATGCCTGTAATCCTAGCACTTTAGGAGGCTGAGGTAGGCAGATTGCCTGAGCTCAGGAATTCAAGACCACCTTGGGCAACATGGTGAAACCCCATCTCTACTAAAATACAAAAGAAAATTAGCTGGGCATGGTGGTGCATGCCTGTAGTCCCAGCTACTTGAGAGGCTGAGGCACAAGAATTGCTTAAACTCAGGAGGCGGAGGTTGCAGTGAGCCAAGATCATGCCACTGCACTGCAGCCTGGGTGACAGAGAGAAACTCTGTCTCCAAAAAGAAAGAAAGAAAAAATATACATCAATTTTTATTTTCTTCATGTTTTCAAAATCAGAAATATGTTGAATTATTTTCAGATTCTATGGAGGTAATCATATTTTTTCTTAAATCTATTAATATAGTATATGGTATTAATGCATTTCCAAATAGTGAACCAACCTTGCATTCCAGGATCAAATGGTATTTGGATATGATGCATTATTTTCTTAATGAGGTGTTAGAGTCTGTTTACTAATTTTTTTTTAAATAGGATCTTGCTTTCTTCCCTGGGCTAACGTGCAGTGGCACAGTCATGGCTCACTGCAGCCTCAACCTTCTGGGCTTAAGCAATGCTCTCCCTTCATCTTCCCTCACTGCAACCTCCACCTCTCGGGTTCATGTGCACTGTCTCCTGGGTTCAAGCAATTCTCCTGCCTCAACCTCCCAAGTAGCTGGGATTACAGGCATCTGCCACCACTCCCAGCTAATTTTTGTATTTTTAGTAGAAACGAGGTTTCACCATGTTAGCCAGGCTGGACTCGAACTCCTGACCTCAGATGATCCTCCCACCTCAGCCTCCCAAGGTGCTAGGATTACAGGTGCAAGCCACCATGCCTAGCCCAAATTTAAAATCTTTGGATTATGAATGCTCAACTTGTATTTAAATTATAATTTATTTATTTAAATTCTGTAATTTTTATTCATAATTTCCCTTTTAAGAGTTGTTTAATAGAAACGTGTTTTTTAAAAAAAATTTTCGCTGTTAAGTGTACTTTTATTTTCTGATTTGTTATTAATTCTGAATTATATTGGATTGTAATCAGAGTGTGTTGTTATGAAACTTATGCTTGTTAGTGACATAACATATGATTATTTTTTGTGATCATTCTATTTGCACTTGAATCTCTATTATATTGGGGTATAAAGTTAAATATATATATCCATAAACTCCACTTTATTGATTTTGTTGCTTAGATTTTCTATGTCCTCATTCACATTTAGTCAACCTTGGTCTGTCTTCTAAGAGTGACATGTTAAAGCATGCTGTCGTTGACATACTTCCGTTTCTCCTTGCATTTCCTGTTCTTTTTCCTTCCAAAGGTACTCATTGTTGTAATTGTGGCTTTAGCTTTAAAACATGTGCTTCTTCATATTTGATGCATTTTGGCTTAAGTTCTACTTTAATATCAAGACCACAGCAGAGTCCGGGCATGATGGCTCATGCCTGTAATCCTAGCACTTTGAGAGGCCGAGGCAGGTGGATCACTTGAGCCCAGGAGTTCGAGACCAGCCTGGGCAACATGGTGAAACCCCATCTCTACAAAATAAATACAAAAACTAATCGTAGCCAGGCATAGTTGTGTGTGCCTATAGTCCCAGCTACTTGGGAGGCTGAGGCAGGAGGATCACGTAAGCCTAGGAGGTTGAGGCTGCAGTGAGCCATCATCGCACCATTGCACTCCAGCCTGGGTGACAAAGCGAGACCCTGTTCCCCACATCTCCCCCTCAGAAAAGACCACAGCGTTTGTTTTCATTTCCCCATTTCTTTATTTTTAGCCTTTTTCTTACATGCAGAATATAATTGGTCTTGTTTTGTATCCAATTGGAAATATTTTCACTTCATAGATTAAATCCATTTCCATTTATTTAATTTTTATTAAAATTTTACTGTGTACATGATTGTTTGGTTTGTTTTCGCCCATGTGATGTGTTTTCTTTGCTCTATTTTAAAATTTTCTCTTGGCATTTGGGAATCTTTGTATTTTTCAAGCAATTCTTTGATATCTTTACACTTTTCTTCCCTTTTTACTATAATATATAGGAGATTATCCTTTATTATTTTTTATTTTTTAATCAATAAATTTATTTTTGAATAAATGGTATACAATTTGAAAGCTACAAAGGAATACATACCCTTATACTTCAGATATTTACTTCCCCCCAGAGGTCTTGGTGTATCCTCCCGAAGATATTCAATGAACACATGAATATAAGTGCAAGTATGTGTACATTGATACATTTTTAATTTTTTACACAAGTATAGCTATATTTGTGTAATATGTGCTTTGCCTATTCATCCTGTGTACACACAATCCTGCACCTTGCTTTTTCATTGTACATGTTAGGGTATGGTACCAAGTGAGCACATGTACAGCTGCCTCGTTCTTTCTGAGGATTGCATAGTCTTCCATTGCCTGGGTATACTACAAGTTATGTAACTAATGCACTAATGCTGGAAGGTAGTTTCCAGTCTTTTTCCAGTCTTTTGCTATTACCAACAATATTACGAAAGTTTCTTTGTATATATTTATCATTCTACATATGTGGGAGTTTAAATGTACCTTAAATTCCTAGAGGTGGCACATTTTTTGTTTTTTTTTTTTTAAATTTTGAGATGGAGTTTCACTCTTGTTGCCCAGGCTGGAGTGCAATGGCACTATCTTGGCTCACTGCAACCTCTGCCTACTGGGTTCAAGCAATTCTCCTGCCTCAGCCTTCTATGTAGCTGGGATTACAGGTGCCTGCCACAACGCCCAGCTAATTTTTTGTATTTTTAGTAGAGACAGGATTTTACCATGTTGGCCAAGCTGGTCTCGAACTCCTGACATCAGATGATCCACCTGCCTCAGCCTCCCAGCACTTTGGGAGGGTGCATGAGCCGCCACACCCAGCCGGCACACCTTTTAGAATGACTCATATCCAAAACTGACAACACCAAATGCCGGTGAGCATACGGAGCAACAGGAACTCTCATTCATTACTGGTGGAAACCCAAAACGGTACAGACACTTTGGAAGACAGTTTGGTAGTTTCTTATAAAATTAAATACACACTAACCATACAATCCAGTAACTGCACTCCATGTAATCTACCCAAATGAGCTGAAAACTCATGCCCGAAAAACCTGCACAAAGATGTTTATAGCAGCTTCATTCACAATTGCCAGAACTTGAAAGTCACCAAGATGTCCTTCAGTCGGTGAATGGATAAACAAACTGGTACATCCAGACAATGAAATATAATTCAGTGCTAAAAAGAAAATTAGTTATCAAGCCACATAAAGACATGGCAGTAACTTAAGTGCATATTACTAAGTAAAAGAAGCAGCTCTCATAAGGCTATATGACTTCGGTTGTATGACATTCTGGAAAAGAAAAAACCATAGTGACAGTAGAAAGATTAAAGGTTGCCAGAGGTTAAGAAGAAGGGAAGGGCTGGGCGTGGTGCCTCATGCCTGTAATCCCAACACTTCGGAAAGCCGAGGTGAGAGATTCGCTTGAGCCCAGTATTTCAAGACTGTCTTGGGCAACATAGATAGGGGTTTACATATAAGACCCCATCTCATATATATTATATATATAATATATATATATATATATAAATATATATATATACACCACACACACATTCATACAACACACAAAAAAAGGAAGGGAAGGGTGAATAGGCGACAGAGCCAGGGAGAATTTTAGGGCAGTGCAACTGCGTCTGTATGGGACACTCTCAAGGTGAATACATTTGTTTTCCCTTAGAAATGAATAATTTGAGCTCTTATTGCGCAGCAGGATGACTATAGTTAATAATAATGTATTGTGATTCAAATAGCTAAGAGTAAGTTCAAATCTCACTACAAAAATAAGTGGCGGTGATGGAAATGTTAATTAGCTTGCTTTTAATCATTTCACATTGTATACATTTATCAAAATCACAAAATTGTTATCATAAAATTGGTATAAATATATACCAATTATGGACTTGTCAATTAAAAATAACATTAATTAAAAAAACAAACATACGTGATAGGTATGACGCTTTTCGTTATATGTCTGAGTCCAACCTATAGACTCTGTAACATATGAAAGAATACTGTATCTAATTTTCAAGCCACCCCGCTATGTATCTAATATTGTAAACATATGAAGCAGGCTCACTGTCTTGTTTGTAGTAGAAGAGTCCTGAGCTACATTATATTCTGGCAAGGTTCTTTTTTAGTCCTGAAATCTGGATGGGTGTTTGAACATATTGCTGGATAAATAAGGTAAGTGTTTAACAGATATGATCAGCAAACTGACTATCAAGGCACCCTCAGTAACTCAGTTGCTTTTTTGGCTAAATAATGGTGAGTAAATGACAATACTGAACATCTACTGCAGTATTATTCAAGATACTGATGTCAGGACTTTGTATCCATTCTAGTGGAGATAACAAATCCAGGAACTGGTAGCTTTAAAAAAAACAAGCAGGGTAGCTCAGCCTGTACATCCCAGCACTTTGGGAAGCTGGAGGTGGATCCCTCATGAGGTCAGGTGAGTTCGAGGACCAGCTGGCCAACATGGTGACTCGGTCTTTCTACTAAAAATACAAAATTGGCTGGGGCGCGGTGCTCAAGCCTGTAATCCAGCACTTAGGGAGGCCGAGACGGGCGGATCACGAGGTCAGGAGATGAGACCATCCTGGCTAACCATGGGTGAAACCCCGTCTCTGCTAAAAAAAAATACAAAAAAACTAGACGGGAGTGGCAGGGCGCCTTAGTCCCAGCTACTCGGGAGCTGAGGCAGGAGAATGGCGTCAAACCAGGAGGTGGAGCTTGCAGTTGAGCTATATCCGGCCACTGCACTCCAGCCTGTGCGGACAGAGCGAACTCTGCTCAAAAAAAAAAAAAAAAAAAAAAAACAAAATTCAAAATGGCTAAAAATACAAAAATTAGCCGGTCCGTGGTGGTACCGGCTTGTAATCGCAGCTACTCAAGGAGGCTGAGGCAGGAGAATCACTTGAAACCCGGGAGGTGGAGGTTGCAGTGGAGCGAGAGCACCAGTGCACTCCAGCCTGGGGCAACAAAGTGAGACTCACGTCTCAAAAAAAAAAAAAAATATAAGTCTCACAGTTCTGGAGGCTAGAAGTTCGAGATTAAGGTATTAGCAGCCAGGCGCAGTGGCTCACGCCTATAATCCCAGCACTTTGGGAAGCTGAGGCGGGTGGATCATGAGGTCAAGAGATTGAGACCATCCTGGCTAAAACGGTGAAACCCCGTCTCTACTAAAAATACAAAAAATTAGCTGGGCGTGGTGCCAGGCGCCTGTAGTCCCAGCTACCCAGGAGGCTAAGGCAGGAGAATGGCATGAACCCCGAAGGCGGAACTTGCAGTGAGCTACTGCACTCTAGCCTGGGCAACAGAGCCAGACTCAGTCTCAAAAAAAAAAAAAAAAAAAAAGAGAGTAAGGTATTAGCAGCAGGGCTGCAGGGGAGTCCTTCTGTGTCTCTTCGGAGCCTCTGGTGATGTGCTGGCAATCCCTGGCATTCCCCCTGGCTTGCAGCTGCATAACTCCCACCACCTCTGCCTTCCTCATCACATGGCGTTTTTCCCTGTGTGTGTCTGTCTTTGCATAGCTGTCTTATAAGGGCACTCTGCTCCAATATGACCTCACCTTATGTGAACTAATTGTATCTGCAATGACCTGATTTCCAAATAAGGTCACATTCTGAGGTCCTGGGGAGTTAGGAACTTCAACATATCTTACTTGGGGGGACACAATTCAAACCACATCAACCTTTCTTTGGGCTCTTTTGGGAGAAAGTGAGAGAAAGAAATGTAAAAGCTAAAGATGCTGAAGCCTTCTATCTACAGTGCACTCACCTGCCTAAGTCATAGAGCTAAGAGGTTAAGGTTACAGCCTCAGCATTCACTGTAATCACACAGTACAGGTGAGTTACCAAAAGCTTCGATCCTAACCTCGTCAGAGGAATTTACAAAGCACTCCTGCCCCATGTGGATTCCACGCCTTTGCTGTGCATGCTTTACTGAGCTGCTTGGTTCATCTTCCACCACAGTCCTGACACCCTACCCTTGACATGATGAGCTGCAGGCTTGAGTTGAAAGAAAAAGAATGTACCAATAAGGGTCAAATGACATCCCCAATCAGCTTGCAAACTCCGACCAGACAGCCTTTGTTTTGCTGCTTGTGCTATCGTGTACCGTTCCTGCTGTCCACATGGGCTCCCTCCTTTGCCACACTTAGAGAGGGACAAGCACCCACGGGTGGAATTGCTCTTGAAATAATCCCAACAGCTCTCAAGTTACATCAAAAGAAGTCCCTTTAGAATTCAATACCTGTTAGCCACTAAACCTATTAAGAGTCTATTCAGAGGGCCGGATTTTACCTCTTGGTTCAGTCACATCTCCACCAAGAGCCTTCTGTGTCTTTCTTGTGGGCAGGACTTAAACTTTTGTTTGTTATTCTCTTGGCATTAATACACAGCCCTTTCTTATTTTGCTCTGGTATTTTATTAATCCAATCACATCTAACTGGCTTGTTTTATTCTTTTCCAAACACACCTTAGAGCATTTTTTTTTCTTTTTTTTCAGAGGCCTAGGAACTTTATCCTAATTTCTAAAGAGGCAGTGAAGGGTTGGACGTGGTGGCTCATGCCTGTAATCCCAGCACTTTAGGAGGCCGAGGCAGGCAGATTACCGGACGTCAGGAATTTCAGACCAGCCTCGCCAACGTGGTGAAACCTCTTTTCTACTAAAAATACAAAATTAGCCAGGCGTGGTGGTGTGCACCTATAATCCCAACTACTCAGGGGGCTGGGGCAGGAGAATTGCTTGAACACGGGAGGTGGAGGTTGCAGTGAGCCGAGATTGTGCCACTCCACTCCAGTCTGGCCGACAGAGTGAGACTTCGTCTCAAAAAAAAAAAAAAAGAGGCAGTGAAGGTATTCTTATTTTCAAGTGAGAAGAGAAGGTCATAGAAATACAAAGCAATAATTCATATATATACATTATATATGTTATATAAACATATATATATATTAGAGTAGGTCATCTTTCTTTTCCTTTTTTTTTTTTTTTTTTTGGTATGATGGCTATATAGGTCCAGGTGATCCTTTTGCTAATATTCACCCCCATTGTAAAAAAGAGCCATTGATTTTTTTTTTTTTTTTTTGAGACGGAGTCTTGCTCTGTCACCCAGGCTGGAGTGCAGTGGTGTGATCTCTGCTCATTGCAATCTCCACCTCCTGGGTTTAAGCCATTCTCCTGCCTCAAGCCTCCCCCATAGCTAGGATTCCAGGCACCCGCCACCACACCCAGCTAATTTTTGTGTTTTTAGTAGAGATGGGGTTTCACCGTGTTGGCCAGGCGGGTCTCAAACTCCTGACCTCAGGTGATCCGCCTGCTTCGGCCTCCCAAAGTGCTGGGATTACAGGCTTTTTTTTTTTTCTCTTGAGACAGGGTCTCACTCTGTTGCCCTGACTTGAGTGCAGTGGCCCGATCACAGCTCACTGAAGCTTTGACCTCCCAGGCTCAGGGAATCCTTCCACTTTAGCCTCCCAAGTATCTGGGACTACAGGCACACATCACCACATCCAGCTAAGTTTTACGTTTTTAGTTTTTGTACAGATGGGCGGGGGGTGGTCTCCCAATGTTGCATAGGCTGGTCTCAAACTCCTGGCCTCAAATGATCTTCCCACCTTGGCTTCCCAAAGTGTTGGGATTACAGGCGTGAGCCACCACACCTGGCCAAATTTTGTCTTTTAATCAGCTACACTTGAGTTATTTTTCTATTGACCGGAGGCCCTAGAGAGCAATGGCAGAAAAAGGCAGTGGGATGCCATGCCGGGGAAGGCAGGAAGGGAAGGCCAGTCTGACATTTCCTGGCCTTTGCAGCAGCAGGGGTTTTCTGGAAAGCGGGCAAGAGAAAGATGAAGCTTAGGTCTGGGTTAAAATTGTCACTTTCTCTCCAACTGGGAGAGTGTCATTCATTGATGTTTCTTCAGCTGGACTCAAAGAAGAGGTAGCAGGATGCATGATAAGGAATGATCCCACTTCTTTTCAGAAGTCACTGCATAACATATTTGCTAAAAGGAACACGCTTATTCATAAATATCAGTGGAGCAGATTTCACACTACACCTGCAATTCTAGAACTTCTGCACTGATGAGACTAGCTTGAATTGTAGTCACCTTGGGGCAGGAAAGTAGAGGGGGGTGTGGGGAGGCAGGCGAGACTCCATGTCCCCTGGGTTTAAGATGTTGGACTTTAGATTACATGCTTCCTGTTCACTTCATAGGCCCACTTAAGGCCCAATTAACCCCACACTTTCTATTATCGATCCTTTCCCCACCTTACTCCTTACCTACCAGGACCATATACTTAAGGCACTCTACTGGGGACAAAATTTAAAGATGTGCTAAAAAGTCTCATTAATCAAATAATGCAAAATTTATTTTAATTGAAAATTTTTTAAAAGTCAGGTTTTATGAGACTTCTGAAAAGAAATGGGATTGTTTTCATCCTGCATCTTGCTACCTCCTCTTTGTTTTGTTTTTGTTTTTGTTTTGAGATGCAGTCTTGCTGTGTCACCCAGGCTGGAGTGCATGGAGTGCAGTGACGTCATCTCAGCTCACTGCAACCTTCACCTCCTGGATTCAACCAATTATGCTGCCTTAGCCTCCCCAGTAGCTGAGACTGCAGGCATGCACCACCAAGCCTGGCTAATTTTTGTATTTTCAGTAGAGATGGAGTTTCACCATGTTGGCCAGGCTGGTCTCGAACTCCAGACTTCAAGGGATCCGCCTGCCTCGGCCTCCTAAAATGTTGGGATTACAGGTGTGAGCCACCGCCAAGCCGCTACCTCCTCTTTTTCTTTCTTTTCTTTTTTTTTTTTTTTTTTTTTCTTGAGACAGTCTTGCTCTGTCTCCCAGGCTGCAGTGCAGTGTGGCACCATCTCAGCTCACTGCAACCTCCACCTCCCCGGTTCAAGCAATTCTCCTGCCTCAGCCTCCTGCGTAGCTGGGATTACAGGCGCGCTCCACCACACCTGGCTAATTTTTGTATTTTTAGTAGAGACGGGGTTTCACCACGTTGGTCAGGCTGGTCTTGAACTCCTGACCTCGTGATCCACCTGCCTCGGCTTCCCAAAATGTTGGGATCACAAGTGTGAGCCACTGCGCCCGGCCGCTACCTCCTTTTTGAGCCCAACTAAAGAAACATCAAGGATTGATATTCTCCAGTTGAAGAGAAAGTGACAACTTTAACCCAAATCGAATCTTCCTCTTACTTTCTCTTTCCCATTTTCCAGCTGCCAAACTAAGGGCAGCTGCTGTCAGTTTTTGTAAATAGTTTCCAGGGTTGGGATTAGAGCGAGAGAAGAGAGGCAGGATTGTGAAAGGTCAGGAATGGATACTCAATTAAAATTTTGATATTTTGTTCATTATGGATTTTAAAATAATTTTGAGTTTTAAAATATTGCACGAAAATATTTATGTTGATTATTGAGGTTTTTTGTTTTATGAACCCATAAAATTTGCAATTGACAGTACCCTATCCAGGTCCAGTAAAATACTTAGGAGTCCACAAAATCTACCCACGACTTACTGTGCCCCAGGTATATATCCCCCACCATGAAGTCTCCATAAAGTGTCCCAGTGAGTTTTAATGTTCTCTCCTGTCTTTCCATGCATGTGTATTAAGATGCATTGCCTTCTGATTGGTGTTTTTCACTTCCAGCAGCGGGAATGCCTCGACCACGTCTGTTTTCAAATTTCTGCTCTAGTTAAGAAACGATCTCTGGCCCAGAGCGGTGGCTCACGCGTGTAATCCCAGCATTTTGGGAGGCCGAGGCGGGCGGATCACCTGAGGTCAGGAGTTCGAGACGAGCCTGACCAACATAGTAAAACCCCGTCTCTACTAAAAATACAACATCAGCCGGGGGTGGTGGCGCATGCCTGTAATCCCAGCCACTTGGGAGGCTGAGGCGGGAGAATCACTTCAACCTGGGAGGCGGAGGTTGCAGTGAGCCGAGATCGCGCCACTGCACTCCAGCCTAAGACACAGAGCAAGACTCCGTCTCAAGAAAAAAAAAAAAAAAGAAAAGAAAAGAAACGATCTCTTCCCTTCTGAAAGTTATATACATTTCACTATTCGCCAACCACCTCCTCCACGCCGTCCAGAGCTGAGCTGACACGCAGCGAAGTCCTCTCAGTGGTCCCTCCGCACCTCAGCCCTGTGCTTGGCAGCGAGACGGGTGACAGGGCCGCCCCAGCATGGGTCTCCCGGGCCGCGGACCCGCCCCACGCCGTGTCCAGCGCGCTGTCCTCCCGCCCCATCCTTGTGCTGGCCATCGTGTGGTCGCGTCTGCGCGCTCCGCCGGTTTGCCGGCGTGAGAAAGAGCTCTTGCGGCTCCCGAGTTCAGACTAGAGGGGACGGCGAAGCGCGAAAAAAATTCCCTGCGCCCAGTACGCAGGCGCAGCCGTGCTCCTGGGCTTCCTGGGCCTCGTACCAGTAGGCGCGCCTGGCGCTGCTCCGCCAGCGGGGAGTTGGGGGCGCTGCAGGGAGGGCACCCGAGCGGGTTGGGGGCGCTTGGAAGGGTGGCTTGCATGGTCCGGGTAGCTGCAGTCCCCGGGGTGGGGCGGAGGGGCGCGGCACCGCGCGGACTAGGATGGGGGCGCAGCCCAGGGATGCAGGCACGATAAGGCGAGTGACAGCCAGCAGGGAGGGGCGGGCGCCACCGCGTCCACGCCCTTTGCTCGGGGCAGGTCCGGGAGGGTCCTCGGGCTCTGCGCGCGCCTGGCCCGCGGGCTGAGGCGTACGGGTCGCACGCAGCGCCATGCGCGGCCCCCCTGCCTGCCCGCTGCGGCTGCTCGCGCCACCGTGCCCAGCCGAGCCAGGTCGGCTACTGCCGGTAGCCTGCGTGTGGGCCCCGGCCATCCGCGTCCCTGGATCCCTATCGCCGTTCACTGGCCTGAGGCCCACACGGCTATGGGGCGCGGGGCCGGCGCTGCTCGGGGGCGTTGGAGCCGCGCGCCGCTGGAGGAGCGGCTGCCGGGGCGGGGTCTGGGCTACTCTGGGGCGGCCTGGGCCTCGCGCGGCTCATGGGGCTGTGGGCTCGGGCCCCGGCAGCT
>NW_016808133.1:2235272-2252042 GCF_001698545.2 Rhinopithecus bieti
GCTGGAGGAGCGGCTGCCGGGGCGGGGGTCTGGGCTACTCTGGGGGCGGCCTGGGCCTCGCGCGGCTCATGGGGCTGTGGGCTCGGGCCCCCGGCAGCTGCACGTGCGGGGCTTTTGCTGGGCTGGGCGCTCCTCGGCTCCCGCGCGCCGGGTTCCCGAGCGGTCCCGCAGCCGCTGCCTGGGCAGGGGACGAGGCCTGGCGGCGCGGGCCAGGGGCGCCTCCCGGGGACAACGGGCGGCTGCGCCCCGGGGCAGCCGAACTCCCGGAAGCCCGGAAGCTCCTGGGGCTGGCGTACCCTGAGCGCCGGAGGCTGGCAGGTAGGGCCCTCCCCGACCACTTCCCTCCGCCGGGCCGCTCCTTCTCCACGCGCGGGGTCCCGGGGCGCCGAGAGGGACACGGCCGGGCCGCAGAGCGCCTGTCACCGCCGCCTCTCCTGGGCCACTCCTAACCCCGGAGGAGGGAGGGGATAGCTCTCCTCGGAGTAGCGTTGTCAAGATTTCGCCTTAGCTGGGGACTCGTTTGCAGATTTTACACTTTTTTTCTTGTTGACATACATTGTATATGTCATTATTGGAATCTTTGGGTCTGTTCCGCCACCAACTTAGTGGGAGTATCTGTTTTGGCTTAGGCAGCAAAATGAGCTGGAGGTTTTTCCTTGGAAAAAAATAATTGTAGCCAAAAATATGCCTATTTTGTTATTAGGCATTTATACTTTTTTTTTTTTTAACCAAAAAAAATTATTTGCTTTAAGCGAGTCTGTCAAGTAGTCACCAATGCTTTCACAACGGAAAGCAGAACTTTCACACTCATCTCTTGTGCTAAGTGGTAAGCAGGAAGTTATAGGACTGTGTTCAGCAGTCCACACCAACCAGTCATCTGTTCAGTAATTGAGTAACTTTTTTTAAAGAAGCCAAAATGAATGTTTTTAGAAACAAAATTTAAATAGAACAGTTTTCTATAGCTCCTCATTTTTTAACCATTAATTGGAGGAGTGTTTAGATGCAAGGGCCTTGTAAGATCTAAAATTTTTTTGATTTCTCTAAATTTTCATTCCTTCTGTAAACATTTGTTGAGCCGTCATTCTGAACTGGGCCCTGGGGTTACAGTGGCATGCACAAGGAAACATGGTTCCCGCTTCTGCTGGGGCTTCTGGCTTAGTGGGGAGAAGCATCTATGAACTATTCATATGTATAGAGATCAACCTGCACCTGTGGGCTGTGGAAGGGGGCCTGTGAGGTTGTCAGGTGCAACACCAGAAAAGCATTCTTTGCTGCAAATCCATTGCTTTAGAAAGGACCCTCCTGAGTAGTGATTTGGGATTTAGAGTAGATTTGCACAGTGGAAGAGAGCAGTTAGGGTGGCGACTTTTCATCTGCCAGTTACTATGAAAGCTTAGAGGGACTGTTGGTATCACTCGGGTATAAAGAGAATTATTTCATTTTTCAGTTGGTTGAGTGTAGATTTTGATGTAAAATCTTTCTTTTCTCTCTCTTTTTAAAAACATTGGAGACTAGGAGCTCTCACTGGACTTTGAGCTGCTTGAGACAGGGACTGTCTGATTCATCTTTCTGTCTCCAGTTCTTAGCATGTGCACAGCACAGAGCAGGCACTCAGAGCGCTTTCAGTGCAGGAATAAATGACCATACCACCAGGTACAGAGTGAGGCCTTTAGAAACCCTAAGCATCATAGGGTGCGCCCACCACTTCTGTATGTGACTCAAAGTAAGTGTAAGGGAATCCAGTTCTGTTTTGTTTGTGAAATACTAGATGTCAGGAATGGTGTTTAGATGTCAGGCTTTGGTGGTGCCTACAGGTGCCCAGTCCTGCTTATCCCATGACCATTGTTCCTGTGAGCCCTTACTCTGTCCCCCGATATCCTGCCATACTAGTATGTTTTGGTGACAGCCTTAAACAAGGCAAGACTGTGTCTCCTTTTTTCTTTCTGCCTTTTGTTTTTCTGAGATAGGGGTCTCACTGTGTTGCTGAGACTTGTGTCGAACTCCTCAGCTCAAGCAGCCCTGCCTCTACCTCCTGAGTAGTTGGGACTACAGGCATGTGCCACCACACCCAGCTTGTACCTTTTTTTTTTTTTTTTTTTTTTTTGAGCTGGAGTTTTGCTCTTGTTGCCCAGGCTGGAGTGCCATAGCATGATCTCGTCTGACCGCAACCTCCGCCTCCCAGGTTCAAGCAATTCTCCTGCCTCAGCCTCCCAAGTAGCTGGGATTACAGGCATATGCCACCATACCCAGCTAATTTTGTATTTTTAGAGACAAGAGTTTCTCCGTGTTGGTCAGGGTGGTCTTGAACTCCCGACCTCAGGTGATCTGCCCATCCCAAAGGTGCTGGGATTACAGGTGTGAGCCACCGCACCCAGCCTTCTTTCTGTTTTAAGAACAGGATATATTTTGTTCCACCACATTGAGAAATTATGAATGTATAATTTGAAGAAACAAGCCTAGGGTTGCCACAATTTTTTTTTTTTTTTTTTCTTGCTGTCAAACAGATAAATACATATTATATGTTATGAGGATATCTGATAAAAAGCCCTTATTTAGATGTATGATTTCCTGAGAAGTCATTATATATTAAAGCCAGTTAGGATCAAGAGGAAGTAGGGGTCATTGTTAATTTGTAATTTAAAAAAAAAATGTATAATTCTAAGAGCAGCCTGAGGTGTTGGCACATCTCTTTGAAATGCTGGAGGTAAAGAGCAATAGTGTGTGTGTATTTTCTAATCAAAACACTAAAAAAGCTGAGCTGAAAAGGAATTGCAATGTTAATTTGTTAATTTTAGAAAATACAAAATCTTTTTTCAAAAACACAGCTTTATATTTTAATAATAATACCTCCATCTGTCTCAGCATTTTGCTGAGTATGCCTCCTAAATTTTGTGAACAGAAAACTTTGATAAGTAGTTTGTATCAGAAACTTTAAAAACACAGTCTACCATGACCTGTGTACAGACGTGTGCCGAAAGCAGCTTTAGCATCACTGTGTTCCATTCCTCTCCTAAGGCAGGCCTAACCGCCCCTTTGGGGAGGGATTTGCAGCTATCTTCATACAGATGTAAGGTCCCTCTTCACTGATAATTCTCCATCTTATCACTCTGGCCAGAAGGAATCTTAAAAGATGCAGGTGCTTGAGGAGGAGCAGGGTGTGGACTGATGGGATAAGCGACACTGCATCAGAACCCTCTGGCTGTGCCTGGCAGATAGAGGAGACTGACCTGAATGAGTTAGGGGCAGGGTTTTAGGAACAAATGTGGGCCCCTACAGTACTGTGAGATTAGAGCAAAGCTGCCTCCTGGAGGTTCTTTGTGTGGGGGGCTCCGGGGGTGGGGCAGCATGCCTTCCCCACACCTCCCAGGCAGGCTTCTGGTTAAACTGGACTGTACACGTCTATCCCCTCCACTGGGGCGTGTTCGGTTGGTGCCTGTGTGGAGGACTCGGGAGGGCTCCTCTCACTGCAGTTACTGATAAGGGTGTGTGGTTTGAGGGCAGGACTGCTCTGAGAACCTGAAGCCTGCTGACAGCTTTTGCTGAGTTTGTAGTTACATTTTATGAAGATGGACCATGAGTGACCACAGTGAATATAATGACAAAAGCTGTGGGTATGGTGGGCAAGGAGGCCAGAGTAGCTACTTCCTGAAGCCCAGTGAGGATGGAGATCCCACAGGGACAGTGCCCTGTGGAGACTGGGGAGGATGAACCTTTGAAATCGGAACTGCCCCCGAAAGCCAGGGATGTGTGTGTGCTATGGAAATACATTGTTTCAGAGAAACTGAGCCTTCTGTAGCTGTGCTCTCACACCAGATTCCAGAGAGAAAAAATGTAAAATACCTTACCAATTTTTTATGTTGATCATGTGTGGGTAATATTTTGGATATATTGGGTCAAGTAAAATGTCATTAAAATTAATTTTACATCTTCCTTTTTACAATGTGGCAGCTAGAGAAGTTTAAATTACCTAGGTGGCTCCCATCATTTGTCTGTTAGAGTCCACGGCGAGTCCCCCATGGGTCATGGGGCAGGTACCCCTAACTGTTTTTTTTAATTTTGTCTTTGGGGTACCCCTAACTCTAGAGCATGCTAATAGCATGGACAGAGACAGTCTGATCTCGCACCAGACACATGGGGGCTCGGATCTTCTCCAGATTTCCAGAACCTAGAGTCTCTGGCTGCTTCTTCTATTCCCTTCTCATCTGTTAGCCCCTCATGTCCTCACTTATTCTCTACCCAGCGCAGATGCTGAGTCCCTTCACTCAGCCTCCATCTCCCCCACACCCTTGACTCCTGTGTTCTCCATCACATCCGCCTGCATCTGTGGAAATGTGTCCCAGACTCCAGCAAACCCAACATGTCTAAAAACCAAAGTTACGTTTCTCCACAAAGCATCTTTCCTCTTCTGTTTCTAGGCTCAGTGAGAGAGTCTGCAGTGTGAACCTCTTGGCCTTGGCCAGAGGCATGGGTCATTCTTACAATGATAACAATAGTAGTTAAGATAATAGTTAATATGTCTTGTGTACTCAGCCCTGGGCATTGTACCAGATGCTTTGCATATGTGTCTAGTTCACTCGTAATTCTATTAGGGAGGGATTGTTTTTACTGCCATTTTTCAGATGAGGAAATGGCACAGAGAGATGGAGTGACTTAAGCAAGGTCAAACAGCTAGATGGCAGAGCTTAAACGGAGGATTTAAGATAATGAACGCCTAACCTAGGAGGGCTGGTTCTGAGGTTGAGTTGGTCAGGGTTCCAACCCAATCCTGACCACTCAACCTCAGAACGGCCCCCCTAGGTTAGGCCTTCATCATACTAAATCCTCCCTTTAACCCTCATCTTATCCTCATTTTTCAGAGAGGAAAAATGCTCACATCCAACCAGTCATCACGTCCTAGTTCTTAAAAATTTCTCCAGTCCTTTTCTCTGCCCTTTATCCCTCTGTCCCCAACCTACTTCATCCTAAGTTTGCTTCTCACCTAGGACTCTGGAACAGCGCTCTCATGGCGACTCCTTTCACTCTGTGGCTGGAGTGGATCATTTAAAAATGCAAATCTGGCCAGGCACGGTGGCTCATGCCTGTAATCCCAGCACTTTGGGAGGCTGAGACAGGCAGATCACCTGCGGTCGGGAGCTCAAGACCAGCCTGACCAACATGGAGAAACCCTGTCTCTACTAAAAATACAAAATTAGCCAGGCGTGATGGCACATGCCTGTAATCCCAGCTACTCGGGAGGCTGAGGCAGGAGAATCACTTGAACCCAGGAGGTGTAGGTTGCAGTGAGTTGAGATCATGCCATTGCACTGGGCAACAAGAGTGAAACTCCATCTCAAAAAGAAAAAGCAAATCTGGCTGTATCATTTCCCAGTGTAAAGCCTTTTTAGGCCAACCTTGCCAAAAAATCCTTCTGTTCTATCATCTAGAGCCTTCATTTCATTTCTCAGTTCTCCTGCCTGTGCACCCATGAGGTCTCTGCCCCTGCTCCATCCTGCTAGGCTTTCTGCTCCCTTCCGTGACTCCCAGGTGAGGCCGGTGCTGCTTCCTCTGCTTGGGACATGGGAAGATACCAAGGACAGGTTTTGTCGCAGAATGTGGTTCTGCATTGTGTAAACTGGGAGACCTTGCATAGGCTCCCTCTCTCTGTGTTCGAGATTCCTCTCTGAAAAAGGAGGATAAGATGAGGGTGAAAGGGAGGATTTAAGATGATGAATGCCAGATCCTTCAGATAATGGTGAGGGCTCTGAAGTGCTGCCTTTGAGTTCTTGAATGACAGTGGGGATTGCTGTACCTGCCTGATACAACCAGATGGGTGCTGTGTTCAGCAGTGGCAGGTGGTAGGCACAGTGTACAGCCTCCTCCAACCACCCCCAGCCTTTGTCCTTCTATCCAGCCCTGATGTCCAGCAATCTGCATTTCAGATTTTCCTTCCCCATTCTTTTGAAGGATATTTGTTTCCATCTTTGCCACAATTCAGTAGAATGAGGTAACAAAGATACTTGAAGGTATCTCTCAAGAAATAGATAATGGGAGAAGTTGCTGGGGCCACATCAGGCAAGGGTGGGGGCAAGCAAGAGACTTAACTATGGAGAAAAAGTGTAGGAGAATTTCAGAATTGCAGTATGCTCAGTTGTGTCCAGGGCTTGTGGTGGAATCTGAAATGATGTTTATGGAGCGAGTCTGAAGTATTCATTAATATCAGAAGACAGTGATACGTAGTCAGATCTTCATTAACAAGAATCCGCTTAACTAAAAGCTGAAAAATATCTTTTGTTTTACTTTTCTTATTCAAGTTGGACAAAGAAGCAAATGTCAACAAAACAAGCTGATAATTTTAAATGATTATTAAAAGTAAAAGTGTGGAGGGATATCCTGAAATTAATTTGGATTCAGCTAAATTACTTTTTCTTTGTAATCAGCATCATTACTATGTGAGAACAAGACTCAGAATCATAATCAGGGGGCATTTCATTCATGTCATGTAGATTCTCATCGTAGAATCATAACTGATTTAGAAAACTAGAGGAGGAGGGAAGAGGTAGACCTTTATATAGCAGGTCATGCACACTGTGCTTTCGGAGTTACTCACTGAGGCGAAAGAGATTAGCTACTGATGAAGGACAAAAGGAATTTTCTGCTGAATCCCGAATTTGCCAGGATGACTCCTTCTGGAGCTGTCAGTTCATCGAGGCTGAGGTATTCGGAACCTCAAGTTAGACACTCTCCCCGTCCTTTGGGCCTTCGGGCCCCCTTGGGCACTGTTGTAAGAAGCATGGTGCTTTGAAACAAGACCCCGGGCTTTACGTCAGAATGAAGTGGCCCTTGCCCAGCTTCCTATTTTTCAGTTAGATTGTGATTGTGGGTTTTTAAGCCAGGCATATGAACTTTATGAGCTGCCAGAGCTCACATTTCTGCTTAGGTTATTGAAGAATTTTGATCTGATAGATGTTATTGCTCTATTGCCAAAGTTCAATTTATTTGTTTGTTCATTCAACAAATAGTGATTGAGATTTTCCTATGTGTCTGTCAATGTAGGCAATCGGTGACAAACCAGGCCAAAATCTTTTCTGTCCTAATGGAGAGAGAAACTAAAGAAACAAATGAAACATTTAGAATGCTGAAAGGTAGGAGCTTCGAGAACACAAATGGAGAGGGAGTGAGGTGAGCAGTGTAGGGTGTCTGTATTTTAAGTGAGGCTGTCAGAGCAGGCCTCTTTGGGGAGGGGACTTTAGAATAAAGACCTTAAGGAGGGGCAAGAGCAATTGTTCAAAATGTTCCCCACTTAAAAAGGCCTATGTTCTTCCTAGAACTCTGTCGACTAAATGTCCAGTTGGCACTGAGTTTGCTCTGGACTCTTTATGAAGGTTATATAAAAATAATACTTTTGGCTAGGTGCAGTGGCTCATGCCCGCAATCCCAGCACTTTGTAAGTCTGAGATGGGAAGACTGCTTGAGGCCAGGAGTTTGATACCAGCCTGGGCAACAGAGTGAGATCCCCGTCACTATCTTTTAAAAAAATTCATCTCTCATTATGAATGCAGTTATCTGTGATATGTGTTGTTACTAATTGGGTTTTCTTTTCTATTTTTTATTTTTTGAGACAGAGTCTTGCTCTGTCACCCAGGGTGGAGTGTAGCAGCATGATCTTGGCTCACTGCAACCTCCACCTCCCAGGTTCAAGCAATTCTCCTGCCTCAGCCTCCCAAGTAGCTAGGACTACAGATGCGCACCACCACACCTGGCTAATTTTTTGTATTTTTTTTTTTAGTAGAGACAGGGTTTCACCATGTTGGCCAGGGTGGTCTTGAACTCCTGACCTGAAGTGACCCACCCACCTCAGCCTCCCAAAGTGCTGGGATTACAGGCATGAGCCACTGTGCCAAGCCAATATTTCTCTTCTGATAAGACTCTTGTTTGCCTTTTTTTTAGGTGCATGAACAATTCTGTTCGTATTTATTTTCATATCGTGTTGATATTTCCCAAAGCAATAATATAATATTAAGAAGCAATATATCACATTTTATTGACATTTGCTTGTTTGTAATGATCCGTGAAACTGTTTTCCAAAAGTTCTCTAGAATGGGTTGTTTGTTTGCTTAAGGCCTACAGCGCCTTGTATTCCCAGGCAGTTTCCCATCCAGGTACTAATGAGACCTCACCCTGCGTAGCTTCTGAGGTCAGACAGGATTGGGTGCGTTCGGAGTGTATGGCTGTAGACAAGAGGGTTTTGAGATACTAGATGTAATCAAGGGCTTTAACTAGACAGCTTGATCTTCAAGTTACAGTACAGTTAGATGCCAAGGAGTATTGCATGTATAGCATGAATGGAGGAAAAATATGATCTGAGATGAACACCAAAATCAAGAGACAGGGAGGGAGGGGCTGGCCAGAACGGGTTCCGTAGTTGGCTCCCAGTTTTTGTTGGTGAGGAAGAGTTGATCAGACTAAGAAGTCATCTTCTCTGGTTCAGATATGATCACTCACTTCCTTAGCCTGCTTGTTATCACCTGGAACCATTTGGTTCTTCCCTTGAGTCAGGGGTTGAGGAGCAAAAAGGAGGAAACTGCTAGAGACTGAGATCAACGCATACTCTGAAAACAGTTTATTTGGCAAGGAAACCTCCTGGACTCAGCACCCCAGCGACAGCCCCTTTGCTGAAGCACCCTGAGCATTGAGAGTGCTTGTGTTTTCTAGCTGCGGTTGGATTTCTCACGATATCCAGTGTTATCTCCATGTCTGCCCCTTTCTTCCTGGGGAAGATCATCGATGTCATCTATACCAACCCCACTGTGGACTACAGCGACAACCTGACCCGCCTCTGCCTTGGGCTCAGTGGTGTGTTTCTGTGTGGTGCTGCCGCCAATGCCATTCGTGTCTACCTCATGCAAACTTCAGGTAACAGTCTCTCCTCTCAGGGATGTGAGTCATCCTGAAGAAGATGTAGAGTCCTGTGGGTTTGTTCAGGCTCGAATCTCATGTGCTCCAGGCTCCATTCTCTTTTCCTCTCTTCCTGGCATCCCGTTAAGTGGGGATAGAGCCCAATGACTGCCCAGATGTTGGAGGTACAGATTATTTTAGATCAAGCACTATTCTCAACTCTTCTGTTATAGTTGAAGTTGAGCTGTAAGGGCAATAATGTTGGTCTTACGGGAGGTTTGGAAATAAGCCCCTCAGGCTGGGTGTGGTGGATCACGCCTGTAATCCCAGCACTTTGGGAGGCCGAGGCAGGTGGATCATGAGGTCAGGAGTTTGAGACCAGCCTAGCCAACATGGTGAAACCCCGACTCTACTAAAAATACAAAAATTAGCCAGGCGTGGTGGCGTGCACCTGTAATCTCAGCTACTTCAGGAGGCTGAGGCAGGAGACTCACTTGAACCCAGGAGGTGGAGGTTGCAGTAAGCCCAGATCACACCACTGCTGGGGGTCCTCCAGCCTGGGAGACAGAGTGAGACTCCATCTCAAAAAAAAAAAAAAAAAAAAAGGAAAAAAGAAAATGAGGCCCCTGGCCATGAAGCTGGACTTCTGAGGCTTCCTGAAGGCTTCAGAAACCCATTTACATGCCCCATGCTTGTGTTTCTCCTTAAGTAGCAGCTGGGATGATAACTTTGTTAGTATTTCTGTGAAGAGATCTCCTTGGTACAGGCAGGTCACTGCCACAATAATGAGAGAACCCGGGACACCAACTGGAAGTTGGTTGCTCTCCATTTAACTCTGTGGATGATTAACTGTTCTTGCCATTTAAAGGTTCAATACAGGAAAAGGTTTCCAGGGAGGAACAAAATGAGCTTTTGGAAGTTAATGTAGTAAAACTTCTTTGTAAATAATACCTTAAAAAACTCTCGGCCAAATGTGATGGTTCACGCCTGTAATCCTAGCACTTTGGGAGGCTGAGGCAGGAGGATTGCTTGAGCCCATGAGTTTGAGACCAGCCTGAGCCACATAGCAAGACTCCGTCTGTACTAAAAATAAGTTAGCTGGGTGTAGTGGCAGACGTCTGTAGTTTCAGCTACCTAGGAGGCTGAGGTGGGAGGATGGCTTGAGCCACAAGGTTGAAGCTATAGTGAACTATGATCATGCCACTGCATTCAAGCCTGGGTGATAGAGCAAGACCCAGTCTCTTAAAAAAAAAAAAAAAGTAAAATAGAAAAAGCCTCTGAGTCATGTTATATTTATTTTATTCCTATATCCTCTCACTAGCCCCCACAGTCTGTAGTTAATAAGAGAAAAGTGCTGTTAGTAGTGCATGACAGTTAATGTGCCTGGTTTGGGAAAGGCTCTTTCTCCCCATGGGATACGTGCAGCAGACACGCTCAGAGGCTGCATTGCTCAGAAGGGTTACAACTCCAGGCCAAGCTGCTGCACAGTAGGTGGCTGTCCCATAATGGTAATGGATGTCTTTACCCCTGGTGAGCCTGTTCGTGTTTGCTTTTGCAGGTCAGCGCATTGTGAATAGGCTGAGAACTTCGTTATTCTCCTCCATCCTGAGGCAGGAGGTTGCTTTCTTTGACAAGACTCGCACAGGAGAATTGATTAACCGCCTCTCATCAGACACTGAACTCCTGGGGCGCTCAGTGACTGAAAACCTCTCAGATGGGCTCAGGGCTGGGGCCCAGGCTTCTGTAGGCATCAGCATGATGGTATGTTGGCCTGGTTCCCCTTGGTACCTTCCTGCCAGGGCTTGGCTTGCACCAGGCCTCTCAAGTGTGAGATGAGCTCAAGGTGAGCGATTCGCATCATTCTGTAAGTGCCTAGAGCCAAAAGTGCTATTGCAGAGGCTGCTGGAACATGGGGATTGCCTCTACCTGCATGGCCTCTTGTACCTTCATTTCTCCAGAATGAGTGATTATCTGGAAAACGGACTCTTGTGTTACTGCTGGGTATTCTAAGATGTGTGAACCCGGGGTATTATGGCAGAAAAGAGCATCAGGTAGAAGGAGCACTGGGTACTACCCTGTGGGTGGCGCCAAGCAGTGACTAAATTCCATTCCTCTGTGTGTGTAAGTCAAACTGTGCTCTTTTAAGGGGAGAGCTCTTCATTCCCACGGCCTTTTTTCCTTTCCTTAACTGGGTGGCTTGTGCCTGTCCTGTCTACTTGCCTTACCTCTCCAACCAGTATTTCTGTTTAGCCCAGTGCTGCAGGTCGGTAGAGAGGCAATGCAAGCCACATATGTGATTTTAATGTTTCAGTAGCCACATTTAAAAAAGCAAAAAGAAGCCAATCAGATTAATTTTATTTTTTTAATTTAATTTTTTTTTTAGAGACAGAGTGTTACTCTGTTACCCAGGCTGGAGTACAGTGGCAAGATCATAGCTCCCTGCAGTCATAAACTCCTGGACTCAAGTGATTCTCCTACCTCAGTCTCCCAAGTATCTGGGACTACAGGCACACACCACCAAGTCTGGCTAATTTAAAATATATATATATATTTTTTGTAGAGGCAGGATCTCTTTATGTTGCCCAGGCTGGTCTCCAACTCTTGGCCTCAAGTGATCCTCCTGCCTCGGCCTCCCAAAGTGCTGGGATTACAGGCTTGAGCCACCATATCTGGCTGAGATTAATTTTAATAATGTTTTGTTTAAGCCAGTATAAACAAATTATTGTCATCTCAACATGTAATTAATATCAAAATTATTAATGAGGTATTTTATATTATTTCTTTCATATTATAGTTGACCCTTGAACAATGCAGGGGTTGGGACACTGAACCCCACACAGTCAAAAATCAAAGTATAACTTTTGACTCCCCAAAAACTTAACTACTAGTAGCCTACTGTTGACCAGAAGCCTTACTGATAACATAAACAGTCAATTACCATGTATTTGGTGTGTTATATGTATTATATACTATGTTTTTATAACAGAATAAGCTAGATAAAAGGAAGTGTTATTAAGAAAATCATAAGGAAGGTAAAATATATTTATTATTTATTAAGTGGAAGTGGATCGTCATAAAAGTTTGTTTTGTTTTGTTTTGTTTTGAGACAGAGTCTTGCACTGTCGTCCAGGCTGGAGTGCAATGGCGGGATCTTGGCTCACTGCAAACTCTGCCTCCTGGATTCAAGTGATTCTCCTGCCTCAGCCTCCCGAGTAGCTGGGATTATAGGCGCCCGCCACCACACCTCACTAATTTTTTTGTATTTTTAGTAGAGATGGGGTTTCACTATGTTGGCCAGGCTGGTCTTGACCTCGTGATCTGCCCACCTTGGCCTCCCAAAGTGCTGGGATTACAGGCGTGAGCCACCGTGCCTGGCCCATCATAAAAGTGTTTATCCTCATTGTCTTCATACTAAGTAGACTGGGAAGAGGAAGCAAAGTTGTTCTTGCTGTCTCAGGGGTGGCAGAGATGGAAGAAAATCTATGCTTAAGTTGACCCATGCAGTTCAAACCTGTGTTGTTCAAAGGTCAGCTGCATTTCCAAATCTGGTGTGTATGCTCTACTTATGGAGCATCTTAATTCGAATGCTAAATTTTCATTGAAAGTACTTGATCTATATTTAGATTTTATAAAATGTACAATTGAAAAAGTAGTTTGACATACTCATTTTTTCCAGACATACTTAATAGTTTGCCAATAACTGAATGGAGTATAGGCTTTTAAATTTTAATTAAACCTAAATACAATTAAAACTTCAGTGTCTCAGTCATACCTGCCAAATTTCAAGTTTCCAGTGGCCATGTAAGGCTGTCGTTTTGGGCAGTGCAGTTCTAGACCTGTGGAATAAGAACTGTAAATAATCCTTTCTCACAAGTGGAAAAGCTTGAATTTTATCCTTCGTGTCCCATGAAGCACTCAGTTCAGAGAGGAAGGTTGTGTTGCCTATTAGATCTGACTTACGGAATGAAAAACAGCTTTGCAAATTAGCCGGGCGTGGTGGTGCGTGCCTGTAGTCCTAGCTACTCGGAGGGTGAGGCAGGAGAATGGCATGAACCCAGGAGGCAGAGCTTGCAGTGAGCTGAGATGGTGCCACTGCACTCCAGCCTGGGCGACAAAGCGAGACTCCGTCTCAAAAAAAAAAAAAAAAAAGAGAAGAAAATCAGCTTTGAAAACTCATGATTTTCCAGCTAAGAGAGAAGCAAACCTCTGGAAGAGGACCCTTCCTGCACTAACATGCCATTTTCCAAATATGAATAGTTTGGGGGATCAGGAAGAGTTCAAGCTGGGAAAAAATCACTTGGGGTACTTTTCGTAACAAGGAAAGGGAATTCAGTGTAGGATCAGATGAGCAATTCAAAGGGGTCTGTTTGGGCTGCCATAATAATACCACAGACTGGGTGGCTGAAACAAAAGAAATGTATTTCTCACAGTTCTGGAGGTTGGAAGTCCAGGATCAAGGTACTAGCAAAATAGCTTCATTCTGAGGCTTCTTCTCTTGGCTTGTAGGCAGCTGCCATCTTGCCATGTGCTCACATAGTAGAGAGAGAGTGTGCTCTAGAGTGTCTAAGGACACTAATCCTGTTGGATTGTGGCCCCACACTTAATGACCTCATTTAACTTTAGTTACTTTCTTAGAGGCCCCATCTCCAAATACAGCCATGCTGGGGGTTAAGGCTTCAACACATGAATTTCAGGGGGAAACATTCAGTCTATAAAAGGGCCTCAGGAAGTGGCTTCACCTAGCATCTGATCTTTGGCTCTAGGGGATCAGAAATGTGACTTTGTTTCTCCTGCACAAACTCATGGACCTGACATAGGAGATGTCCAATTATGAGAACCTGATACTGTGTATGCCATACTGCCAATGTATCAATTTACATAGTGGGCCTTCCTACTATTAAGTTGTGTTTCTGCTATTCCAATTTTGTGTGTGTGTGTGTGTGTGAAACAAGGTCTCACTCTGGTGCCTAGGCTGTAGTGCAGTGGTGTCATCTTGGCTCACTGCACCCTCCACCTCCCGAGCTCTAGCAATCCTCCTACATCAGCCTCCCAAGTAGCTGGAACTACAGGCGTGCACCACCATGCCCGGCTAATTTTTGTATTTTTTTCTATAGAGACAGTGTCTCACCATGTTGCCCAGCCCACTGGTTTTGAACTCCTGGGCTCAAGCGATCCACCCACCTCAGCCTCCCAAAATGCTAGGATTACAGTTGTGAGCCCCCATGCCTAGCCCATTTCTATTACTCAAAACACTTCATTATGGTGCCAGGACGCTGTATTAGTCATCAGAAGGTTTTTTGGGTTTGTTTTGTTTTGTTTTTTTTGAGACAGAGTCTTGCTCTGTCTGGCTGGATCTCAGCTCACTGTAAGCTCCGCCTCCTGGGTTCAGGCCATTCTCCAGCCTCAGCCTCCCGAGTAGCTGGGACTATGGGCGCCCGCCACCTCGCCCGGCTAGTTTTTTACATTTTTTTAGTAGAGACTGGGTTTCACCATGTTAGCCAGGGTGGTCTCGATCTCCTGACCTCGTGATCCACTCATCTCGGCCTCCCAAAGTGCTGGGATTACAGGCTTGAGCCACTGCGCCTGGCCAGAAGGTTTTTCATTAAGTATGGAACCACAGTGAAGGAAGGGGGTGGTTCTGGGACAGTTCCAGGAGAATCTTGATGAACTGTGCCTGCCCCACACAGAGGACACCTGTTCAGTTGGTTCATTTGACATCAGTTGTGTTCAGGCCCCAGAAGTGTTAGACCTGTCCTGTTGGTCTCATGTCCTGATGGTGACCATCAGAGATATGATTATGCTCCGTGAGGCTCACCCCAGGTGTCCTGATGGACTTGTCTTCTCAGGGTGGGACATTTGTGTACACATCTGCTTGCTCCTCTGTGAAGGTGCCAACCTCCTTTCTGCCTCAGGGTCTTTATGCAATGGCTCTTCCCTCTTGGTGGAGAGGTCTTCCAAGATCATGTTACATCTGAAGTGATACTTTCTCTCTCTTATACTTGTTTGTTATCTAAGTCTCATCTCTTCTTTCTTGCGTGAAAACTCTGTGAGGGTTGGTTATCTCCCAGGTGCCTGGAATAGTGCTTGCACTCAGTAACATAGGCACTCAGTAACAACTTGTTGAATGAGTAAATGAATGAGTGAATGATTGGTTGATCCATCCACTTACATGTCAGTTTGCGGCTTTTTGTTAGTATTATTTAGCCTTGTACTGATTATACTATTTTCTGTGCAAATGAGATATGGTAGATTTTAGGAATTTGTCAAAGAGATGCTGGTACTATTGAAAGTACAATCACCAAATTGCAAGGTTGACAGGGAAAGCCTCTGTTACTTACTTCTAGAAGTTAGGTTATCCTTTCAGCAATTCCAGTTGCTAGAAGCTTCTCGGTATGTTGAGCCCAGATCCATCCTGCAGACTTCAGTCCACTGAGCCATGAAAGCAGCTTTAATTCTTCTTCGACTTGGTGGTTGTGCCCTCCAAGTCCTCTGTTGACTGTTTCTCATGCAATGTGTGGTTTTTGTTTTTGTTTTTGTTTTGAGACAGAGTTTTGCTCTTGTTATCCAGGCTGGAGTGCAGTGACTTAATCTTGGCTCACTGCAACCTCCACCTCCCGGGTTCAAGCAATTCTGCTGCCTCAGTCTGCCGAGTACCTGAGATTACAGGCATGCACCCCAACACCCAGCTACTTTTTGTATTTTTAGTAGAGATGGGGTTTCCACCATGTTGGTCAGACTGGTCTTGAACTCCTGACCTCAGGTGATCCACCTGCCTTGGCCTCCCAAAGTACTGAGATTACAGGCGTGAGCCACTGCACCCTACCCAGTGTGAGGTTTTTTGGTAACTTCAGCATCTTGGTCATTTTGATGGGACATGTTGCTCTGGTTGTTCAGTGCCTGCAGGTGGTTCAGACCTGAATATACAACTCCTGATGTGGTCTGGAGTGTGGAGCAGAATGGGCCTCTGCCACACTCATCCTGTCTCTTCCCACTCTGTTGTTAAACAGCATGGTCTGATCTAGTATTGGCCTGAGGATTCTTTCTTCAGCAATTGCTTGTCACATTTCTTCTGTGTGGCATGCTGAATATTTATGGGGTTTTGTGAAGAATAAAGATGTCTGAAAAATTCCACCCAAACAGGATGTAACAACTTGGGAACAGTACCTTCAAGCCTGCTGTTAATTTAAATACTCACACACACAAAGACACACCCCTACACACACTCCCCTATCGTAGGTAATGAGAATGTCTTGCCACCCTATGTAACAAACACCTCTCAATTTTTTTTGTTTTTGACAGTTTTTTATCTCACCTAATCTGGCCACCTTTGTTTTGAGCGTGGTGCCTCCAGTGTCAATCATTGCTGTAATTTATGGACGATATCTACGGAAACTGACCAAAGTCACCCAGGATTCCCTGGCACAAGCCACTCAGGTAAAAGCCCCTTCTCATCCGCGTGGTTTCCAGCAGAATGGGATCACGGCCAGGATCCTAGATGGCAGATCCTAAGGGATGTGCTTAGGTTTTTCAATAAAGTGCCTTCCTTTCCTTTCATTAGAAATTACCCCAAGATCCCAGAAACTTAAACTACTCTGTTTTCTAGACTAGGTTTCTACCCATATCTCAAAGTAGATCCAACTCGACTAAACATTTTGTGGAGTCCTCACTTCTTACTATCACTATTTCTTTTCTTTTTTCTTTTCTTTCTTTCCTTCCTTCCTTCCTTCCTTCCTTCCTTCCTTCCTTCCTTCCTTCCTTCCCTTTCTTTCTTCCCTTTCTTCCCTTCCTTCCCTTCCTTTCTTTCCTTTCCTTCCTTTCCTTCCTTTCCTTCCTTTCCTTCCTTCCCTTCCCTTCCTTCCTTCCCTTCCTTCCTTCCTTCCTTCCTTCCTTCCTTCC
>NW_016808133.1:2252297-2280757 GCF_001698545.2 Rhinopithecus bieti
TTCTTCCTTCTCCTTCCTTCCTTCTCCTTCCTTCTCCTTCCTTCCCCCCTTCCTTCCTTCCTTCCTTCCCCCTTCCTTCCTTCCTTCCTTCCTTCCTTCCCTCCTTCCTTCCTTCCTTCCTTTCTTTCTTTCTTTCTTTCTTTCTTTCTTTCTTTCTTTCTTTCTTTCTTTCTTTCTTTCTTTCTCTCTTTCTTTCTTTTTCTTTCTTTCTTTCTCTCTTTCCTTCCTTCCTCCCTCCCTCCCTCTCTCTCTCTCTCTCTTTCTTTCTTTCTTTCTTTCTTATTTTTTGAGACAGGGTACATGAGAAAAGTCTTTTTCATGCACTCTAGGCTAGAGTGCAGTGGTACAATCACAGCTCAGTGAAGCTTTAACCTCCCAGGCTCGAGTGATCCTCCCACCCCAGCCTCCTCAGTAGCTGGGACTATAGCCACATGCCACCATGCCCACTGATTTTTAAAATTTTTTGTAGAGACAGGGTCTTACTGTGTTGCCCAGGCTGGTTTCAAATTCCTGGGCTCAAGCGATCCTCCCATCTCAGCCTCCTGGAATTCTGGGATTACAGGCGTGAACCACCATACCTAGCCACTATCACTATTTGTCATGGGACAAAACAGTTAATCAGGTTTTGAAAATAGTTACTAGATAACACTGTGTTTCATTAATTTAATAAATCTGGCTTTGCAATGCTGTGCAACGTTATCTTTTCAAAAATTAAAAATGGCCCGGTGCAGTGGCTCGTGCCTATAATCGCAGCACCTTGGGAGGCCAAGTCAGGTGGATCACTTGAGGTCAGGAGTTTGAAACCAGCCTGGCCAACGTGGAGAAACCTTGTTTCTACTAAAAGTACAAAAATTAGCTGGACGCGCTGGTTCCTGCCTGTAATCCCAGCTGCTTGGGAGACTGAGACAAGGAGAATTTTGAACCCGGGAGGCAGAGGTTGCAGTGAGCCAAGATTGTGCCATTGCACTCCAGCCTGGGTGACAAGAGTGAAACTCTGTTCCAAAAAAAAAAGAAAAATTAAAAATAACCGTTATACTATCACGGTACAAAAACCATGCATGGGGCTGGGTGCAGTGGCTCACGCCTATAATCCCAGCACTTCAGGAGGCCGAGGCAGGCAGATCACAAGGTCAGGAGATCAAGAACATCCTGGCTAACATGGTGAAACCCCGTCTCTACTAAAAATACAAAAAATTAGCCGGGTGTGGCGGCAGGCGCCTGTGGTCCCAGCTACTCGGGATGCTGAGGCAGGAGAATGGTGTGAGTCCGGGAGGCGGAGCTTGCAGTGAGCCGAGATTGAGCCACTGCACTCCAGCCTGGGTGACAGGGCGAGACTCCGTCTCAAAAAAACACACAAAAAACCATGCATGTTTATTGTTGAAAAATTTGAAAATAGAAAACAAAAATACGCATAATCCTGTCTTTGAGAATTAACATTATTAACATTTTGGAGTCTGTCTTTTCTCTGCATAAAATGTATTTCTGCGTCTACATATGCTCCTATTTTCTGTCTATATATAGGATATGTTTAGGTATAGTTTTTTCCCCAAAACTAGGATGGCTTTGTGTACTCTGCTGTCACTCTTTTTTGACTTAGTCACGTATCAAGAGTGGTTTTCCACTGATAGTGTCTTTTACGGAGCTCTCACTTCTTCCTTTTACTATTTCTTTTCTTTTCTTTTTAATAAATAAATAAATGAAATGAGAACCACATTTTATTTTTGCTTCTAGAAGCTCTTGAAATATGACCCTTCTCCTTCTAAAATGTATTTATTATTCTCCCAGCTAGCTGAGGAACGTATTGGAAATGTAAGAACTGTTCGAGCTTTTGGGAAAGAAATGACTGAAAGAGAGAAATATGCCAGCAAAGTGGACTATGTGATGCAGTTAGCAAGGAAAGAGGCATTCGCTCGGGCTGGCTTCTTTGGAGCAGTGAGTAGATAATTTTGGAAAAAGTGAAAGTGGCTGATGTTAGAATGGTGAGAGTTTTATTCTGTGGTGTTCAGCATAAGTAGAAAATGATTTTAATTTTTAACATTTTAGTCTTAATTTCAAGGCTGAGAATGACTTTCTTTAAAATATTTTTGTGAAAAAGGAAGAAACAAGTAAATGTCCTTAGAGAAAAGTCAGTGCATGGTGCGATCGGGCATGGATTATTTGTGCGGTGCAGGCCAGCAGCATCAGCTTTGCCTGGGCCCTGGTCAGCCTCGCTGAGACTCAGCTCCATCGCAGATCTGCTGGGTAGGAAACTGGGGCCAGCAATCTGTTTAACAGGCCTTCTGGGTCATTCTCATGCCAGCAGAGTCTGAGGATTAACCAAAATCACCTCAATGTGTTTCAAGAAAGAAGTATAAAAAATCAATCACAATGCACTCAAATAGGACACGGAAATAGAAAATCACCATGAGGGCAAATTCAAGATATGTGTAAACTGAAAAGAACTTCAGAGACAATTCCATCATTGCTGTGATTAACAGATAAGGAGCAGCGGCCCGGAGAAGGCTGCCCCTATGCCTAAGACAACCACACATGCAACCAAGGTAAAAGCAGGCCACAGATACAGGAGGCCAGCTCCTCAGGCTTGTGTCCTTGCCCACAACATCTCATTGTATTATATAAACCCACGTAGTAGATACTTATTTGTTTCCTCTAGTTAGGGAAGGAACCTTTAGTATTACTTTTATCCTTTGCAAACTGAGTAGATGGGATAAAATTGGGATCTGATGGGAGACAGCTTATTGGTTTTCATGGTGATTAGATTGTTTTCTTCATTATTGCAATAGTACAAAACCATTTTTAATTTGAAACTCAGGTGAAATTAATATTTTGGAAAAATCTTGCTGTGACAGTTGAATGAAAAAGGTACATTACAGGTTGTGTTCACGCTTTTTGCATTCTGGGTCCTTGATCCCCACCTGACTTCTGTGTTTTGTTCATTCGACAGACTGGGCTCTCCGGAAACCTGATTGTGCTTTCTGTCCTGTACAAAGGAGGGCTGCTGATGGGCAGTGCCCACATGACCGTGGGTGAACTCTCTTCCTTCCTAATGTATGCTTTCTGGGTTGGAATAAGCATTGGAGGTAAATAATTTAAATAGGCTTGGGGTGTTACAAATTGAAAATCAGAGCATCATTTCTGAAATAGAAACTGAAATTTCACATTACTTCAATTAACTTCGACTGAAAAAACATTTCCTAGAATGTTATTATTCCAACTGGGCTTTTAAAGAAGTAAAATGAGTGTGACCCTCTGCAGCAGACAAGCAAACACCTCCTTGGTTGGGAAATTTGGGGATCTTTGCAGGCCTCAGCATTGCTCTGGAGTGGTATTTCCCAACCTGTGTCTTCAGACTGTTTGTTCACTTGCTCACAGGTGCAGGCAGGAGGAGGACAGCACTGAGCAAGTGTAGACACAGAAACCCATAGTCCTGTGTTAGTGATGGTTTCGTGATTAGCAAATCAGTGGAGAATAAAATTCCTTTTGTACAAAGTCAACCATATTCAAAACTAATGAGCAATCAAAAAATATTTATAAATTATCAAGTGCATGAAACAGACTTGCTTGCTTTTATTAAGACCGTCAGAGTTCAGCTTTTATTTTTCATTCCCGGATGAAGGAAAGCAGGAATGCATCCCCAGTCAACTTGGGACAAATGATTTCCTAGTTTTTGTTTCCCTTCTTCTCTTTGAAACTCAAGATGGAAAGGTCAGGTAAGTAGCTTAAGGTCTGATTAATGGAATATTATCAGGTATCCTATGGTGTTCCTTCAACCAGAGGGTTTTATTTTCAGGGTTTTTTGTCTAATTGTTGAAGGTAGAGGCATTTCTGTAGACATCTACAGGCAAGTGAAGATTTTTTTCTGGAATGATATTTTCAGAGACCCCTGAAAAAAGCATTTTAGTTCTGCCGGCTGGTCTTAAATAAAAACTGATTAAGATGTTTCGGGGTGCTGGATGGTTTGGGAAGCGAGAAGGCAGACTGGTTCAGGAGGACCCACAGACAGTATGTAGCTCTTCCCTCTCCATTTCTTGGATTAAGCCTGCTAAGCTGGAGGTTTCACACCCCGTTATGGTCCTGTTCCCTTAGGTCTTCTGTCCTCCTTCAAGTGGACTACCTACCCCTCTTCCCTTCTCCCTGGCCTTTCTGTTCACATTCCAGATTTCCTCCCTGGCCTCCCCTCATCTTAATGTTTTCTGCCACATTTGACATAATCTGTCTCAGCCCCTCCTCTTCCCTCCTCTGTACCACTTGGCATGATAGAAGTTATTTCTGTTTGTGGTTGTTCTGTTGTCCTCTCTATTCACAAGGGGCAAGTTCACAACTGTGTCTTGCACAGAAAGGGTTGGAAAACAGTTCTAATCCGTTGCTATAGTCAGTTACCACCACTGGTTATAGGAGGTGCTGCTAAGGCTTTGTCTACGTGCAGAGATTGGGTAATTTGGCTTTCTTAACCACAGGCTAGCCCACAACTCTGGTCAACTGTCTTGTTCAGGATCTGCCATCTGGTGCGAGGAGGGATGAAAGAAAATATGGGTAGGTCAGTGTATACCTGTTGCCACCGGTTCTTCCACATTTATAACATAGATGCCTGAGGTGATAGGAATTTAATCCAGCAACTTGATTTAGCAGGTGAGAATTCTACCACTGAACCACCAATGCCCAACAACTTAAATTGGATTTTAAGTGCTTGTTTGTTTGTTTATTTAGAGACGGAGTCTCGCTCTGTCGCCCAGGCTGGAGTACGGTGGCATGATCTCGGCTCACTGCAACCTCTGCCTCCTGGATTCAAGCAATTGTCCTGCCTCAGCCTTCTGAGTAGCTGGGACTACAGGCACATGCCGCCACACCTGGCTAATTTTTTGGATTTTTTAGTAGAGACAGGGTTTCACCGTGTTGCCCAGGCTGGTCTCGAACTCCTGAACTTCGGCAATCCGCCCGCCTCAGACTCCCAAAGTACTGGGATTACAGGTGTGAGCCACCGCACCCAGCCGTGCTTTTATGTTTTTAAAGTAATTTTATACTTTTATAGAATCACTATCCAAAGTGATTCTATAATAAATCTACAAAGCAAGAAATTCTATTTTATTTATTAAATAAGAATTTTTATTTTGATTTCGGCTTAGAAGGGCATACTAGGGGTAAAAACCCCAGTGATTCTAAGTACATTCTCTTCTAAGATGAAGTCAGAAGTACTGTATGAAGAAAAGCAAAACCTAACCATTTTCAAGTTTACAATTCAGTGGTGTTTAGTACATTCGCAATGCTGTGCAACCACTACCTCCATCTAGCTCTCAGACAGTTTCATCACTGAAAAGAAAACCAATACTCATTAAGCAATCTATCTACATTACTTCCTCCTGCCAGCTCCTGGCAACCACAGTTTGCTTTCTGTCTTTATGTATTTACTTATTGTAGATATTTCATATAAAAGGGATCATACAATATATGTCGTTTTGTGCCTGGCTTCTTACACTTAGCATAATATTTTCAAAGTTCATCTACATTGTAGCACGTATCAGTAGGTCATTCCTTTTTTTTTTTTCCCCCCGAGACAGGGGCTTCCTCTGTCACCCAGGCTGGAGTGCAGTAGTGCAGCCTTGACCTCCTGGGCTCAAGTAGTCCTCTCACCTCAGCCCCCTGAGTAGCTGGGACTTACAGGCATGTGCCGCCCTGCCTGGCTAGCTTTTGTATTTTCGTAGAGACAGAGTTTCACCATGTTTCCCAGGCTGGTCTTGAACTTCTGGGCTCAAGCAGTCTACCTGCCTCTGCCTCCCAGAGTGTTGGGATGACAGGCATGAGCCACCACTACTGGGCTAGTGGGTTGTTCCTTTTTATGGTTGAATGTTACATTGTAAAGAGAGATCACATTTTGTTCATCCAGGGCCATTGTGCTTTTGTTCTTCAGAGTCAAAGCTCTTTACTATGTTAAACTACTTTTTACTGTTTCCCTTTACTTCTTTTTTGTTTTGTTTTGTTTTAGAGACAGGGTCTCACTCTGTCTCCAGGCAGGAGTGCAATGGCACAATCCTAACCCACTGCAGCCTCGACCTCCTGGGCTCAAGTGATCCTTCTGCCTCAGCCTCCTGAGTAGCTAGGACTGCAGGCATACACAACCATACTCAGCTAATTATTTTTTTTGTAGAGACAGGGTCTCGCTATGTTGTGTTGCCCAGGCTGGTCTCAAACTCCTGGGCTCAAGTGATCCTCCTGCCTTGGCCTCTCAAAGTGCTGGGATTATAGGTGTGTACCACCATGCCCAGCCTTAATTTTTTTCTTCTTCCTTTCTTCCCTCCCTCCCTTCTTTTTAAAAATTAATACCATTTTCAAAGTAGTTTTACATTCATAGCA
Organism: Rhinopithecus bieti; assembly: GCF_001698545.2. Taxonomy (NCBI): domain Eukaryota; kingdom Metazoa; phylum Chordata; class Mammalia; order Primates; family Cercopithecidae; genus Rhinopithecus; species Rhinopithecus bieti. The sequence continues at coordinate 2,258,646 of NW_016808133.1, forward strand.
AAATTGTGTAGAGAAAGGGGTGCATACCCATGCCCCCATATACACACAGCCTCCCTATTAACATCCCCCGTGGAGTGGTACATTTGATACAATTAATGAATCTACAGCCGGGGGCAGTCACTCACTTCTGTAATCCCAGCATTTTGTGAGGCTGAGGCGGGCTGATCACTTGAGGCCAGGAGTTCGAGACCAGCCTGGCCAACATGGCAAAAACCTGTCTCTACTAAAAATACAAAAATTAGCTGGGTGTGGTGGTGCATGCCTGTAATCCCAGCTATTTGGGAGGCTGAGGCAAGAGAATTGCTTGAACCTGGGAGGCGGAGATTGCAGTGAGCTGAGATTGCGCCACTGCACTCCAGCCTGGGTGACAGAGTGAGACTCTGTCTCAAAAGAAAAAAAAAAAAGCCTACATTGACACAGCATTACACCCAAAGTCCACAGTTTACATTAGGGTTCACTCTTGGTGTTGTACATTCTGTGGGTTTGGACAAATGCAAAATGACATGTATCCAACATTACTGTACCATACAAAGTATTGTCACTGCCCCAAAGATCCTCTGAGCTCTGCTTATTCATCACCCTTCTGAAACCCCTGACAACCACTGATGGTTTTTACTGTTTCCATGGTTATGCCTTTTCTAGAATGTCATATAGTTTTAATCATACAATATGTAGCATTTGATTGGCTCTTTTCATAGAAATATGCATTTAAGATTTCTCAATGTCTTTTTATGGCTCAGTAGCTCATTTATTTTTAGCACTGAATAATATTCCATTGTGTGGATGTACAACAGTTTATTCATTCACCTATTAAAGGACACTTGGCTGCTTCTAAGTTTTGGCAATGATGAATAAAGCTGCTATAAACATCCATGTGTAGGTTTTTGTAGCTCATTTAGGTAAATACCAAGGAGTACAACTCATTTAGGTAAATGAGCTCATTTAGGTAAATACCAAGGAGTACAACTGCTTGATTGGATGGTAAGAATGTGTTCAGCTTAGCACAGTGGCAGTATCATAGGCACTGAGGTTTATCCGAGGCATGATTATTGCTAATTGAAAACTTTTCCCAGTACCCTGCTGTGATGACTTGCAACGTAGTCAGCATTGGCAAGGTTTTTTTTTGTTTGTTTGTTTTATAAAGGGAGTCTCATTCTGTTGCCCAGGCTGGAGTGCAGTGGCACCATCTTGGCTCACTCCACCTCCCAGGTTCAAGGAATTCTTGTGCCTCAGCCTCCCAAATAGCTAGGATTACAGGCATCCGCCACCATGCCTGGCTTTTTTTTTTTTTGAGATGGAGTCTCGCTCTGTCACACCGTCTAGAGTGTAGTGGTGCAGTCTCGGCTACTGCAACCTCCACCTCCTAGGTTCAAGCGATTCTCCAGCCTCAGGCTCCCGAGTAGCTGGGACTACTGTTGCGTGCCACCACGTCCAGCTATTTTTTTTTTTTGTATTTTTAATAGAGAAGGGGTTTCACCATGTTGGCCAGGCTGGTTTCAAACTCTGACCTCAAGTGATCCACCCACCTCGGCCTCCGAAAGTTCTGGGATTACAGGCATGAGCCACCCACACCTGGTCTAATTTTTGTATTTTTGTATTTTTTTTCTTTTCAGTAGAGATAGGGTTTTACCATGTTGGCCAGGCTGGTCTTGAATTCCTGGCCTCAAGTGATCTGCCTACCTTGGCCTCCCAAAGTGCTGGGATTACAAGTGTGAGCCACTGCACCCGACCAGCATTGGCAATTTTTGACATCTCTATGGAGACTGAATGAATTTTTTCTTAAAAAAAATTTTTTAGTTTTGTAAGAAACTCCCAAACTGCCTTCCAAAGTGTGTGTCCCATTTGCATCCCCACCAGCAAGGAATGAGAGTTCCTGTTGCTCCACAGCCACCCCAGCATTTGGTGGCGTCGATGTTCTAGCTTTTAGCCATTCTGATAGATGCGTGATATTTCATTGTTGTTTTAGTTTGCATTTCCCTGGTGACATATGATGTTGAGCATCTGTTCATATGCTTATTTGCTCTCTGTATATCTTCTCTGGTGAGTTGTCTGTCTGTTCAGGCCTTTTGACCATTTTAAAATAAGTCTTCATGTTTCCATATTGTTGAGTTTTAAGAGTTCTTTGTAAATTTTGGGTAGCAGTCCTTTATTGGATAGGTCTTTTACAGATATTTTCTCCCAGTTTGTGGCTGGTCCTCTTCTTTTCACATTGTCTTTTGCAAAGCATACATTTTTAATTTTAATGAAGTCCATCTTCTTTCTTTCATGGATTGTACCTTTGGTATTGTATCTGAAAAGTCATCACCAAATTCAAGGTCATCTATACTTGCTCCTGTGTTGCCTTCTAGGAGTTTATTGTTTTGTGTTTTACATTAGGTCTGTAATTCACTCTAAATTAGTTTTTGGGAAAGGTGTAAGGTCTGTGTCTAGATTCCTTCTTTGCATGTGGGTGTTCAGTTGTTCTAGACCCATTTGTTAAAAAGACAATACATATATTGCCGTTGCATCTCCATTGTATTGCCTTTGCTTCTTTGTCAAAATCAGTTGACTATTTGTGGGGTCCTATTTTGCCAAATGCATTTTAATTCAGCCTAAAATTTTAGTCCATTGTATCCTGCATAAATATTCATACCATAGAATATTCTAATTGTTTTTTTTTTTTTCAGTATCCTCACTGAGGGAAAATGTTACAAATATATGTCCTCACATTTGATGTAGACCATTGCATTTGGGTTTTAAGTTGTTAAATAATGGTTCAGGCCATTATTTAACTCACATTATAGGTGACTCACACCTATAATCCCAGCACTTTGGGAGGCTGAGGCAGGTGCATCACTTGAGGTTGGGAGTTCAAGACCAGCGTGGCCAACATGGTGAAACCCCGTCTCTACTAAAAATACAAAGATTAGCTGGGCATGGTGGGGGATGCCTGTAATCCCAGCAACTCGGGAGGCAGAGGTTGCAGTGAGTAGAGATTACACCATAGCAGAGCAAGACTCCCTCTCAAAAAAAAAAAAAAAAAATCATGGTTCAAAGCTGACTTTAAAAAGTGATCGCTAGAGGCCAGGGAAGGAGACACACACTTGTAATCCCAGCACTTTGGGAGGCCAAGGCAGGAGTGTTGCTTGAGCCCAGGAGTTTAAGACCAGCCTATGCAACATAGTGAGGCCCTGTCTCCACACAAAAAAATAAAAATAAAGAGATTGCTGGAATGTTTAACATTAACCAAATTTATTTCAGTGTTTGCTACTGTGAAAGTTTTTTTTTTTTTTTAGACAGGGTCTCGCTCTGTTGCCCTGAGTGCTGCCAGAGTGCAGGGGTGCAGTAATACCTCATTGCAGCCTTAACCTCTTGGACTCAAGCGATCCTCCCGCCTTAGCCTCCCAAGTAATTAGGAATATGGGCACATGCTACCAGGCCTGGCCTTAAAATTATCTTTTGTAGAAACAGGGTTCTCTCTGTGTTGCCCAGGGTGGTGTTGAACTCCTGGGCTCTAGCAATCCTCCCACCTTGGCCTCCCAAAGTGTTGAGATTACAGCCAGGAACCACTTTGCCTGGCCTCATTTTATTTATATTTTATTATTATTATTATTATTTATTTTTTTTTTTTTTGAGACGGAAGTCTTGCTCTGCGCCCCAGGTGGAGTTGCAGTGGCCGGCTCCTGAGCTCACTGCAAGCTCCGCTTCCCGGGTTTACGCCATTCTCCTGTCTACAGCCTCCCGAGTAGCTGGGACTGACATTGCGCCGCCTCGTCGCCCGGCTAGGTTTTTTTTTTTTTTGTATTTTTGTAGAGACGGGGTTTCACCGTATTAGCCAGATGGTCTACGCATCTCCGTAGACCTCATTTGATCTCGCCCGCTCGGCCTTTCCAAAGTGCTGGATTACAAGGCTTGAGGCCACCGTGCCCGGCCTATTTTTTTTTTTACATAACATAACATTGTATTAGGTATTATAAGTAATCTAGAGATTACTTGAAGTATATGGGAGAATGTGAGTAGCTTATCAAAGTTGTATTTATTGATCGCCTGAAGATGAGGTATTATTTTGTGGATTTGTCTTTAAAATCAACATTGAAGTATTTTATATTTTTTTAAATTATGAGATAGCATTACAGTTAAATTGCTATACTTTTAACTAGGTAGACTTCCTCTGCAGCATTATGATTTTAATCCAGTGGTTGATGAGTATGACTATATATGTTTTTCAGTCCCTGATCAAACATTAAATCCTTATTAGAAATCAATGAAATGTGGCTGGGCGCAGTGGCTCACGCCTATAATCCCACACTTTGGGAGGCTGAGGTGGGGTGAATCACCTAAGTTCAGGAGTTTGAGAGCAGCCTGGCCAACATGGCGATACCCCATCTCTACTAAAAATAAAAAAAATTAGCCAGGCCTGGTGGTGTGCGCCTGTAATCCCAGCTACTCGGGAGGCTGAGGCAGGAAAATCACTTGAACCGGGGAGATAGAGATTGCAGTGAGCCAAGATCGTGCCACTGCACTCCAGCCTGGGTGACAGAGTGAGACTCAGTCTCAAAAAAAAAAAAAAATCAATGAAACTGGAGGAGGAAAAGCCAAAGGAAAACTCGAGTATGAGATAACGGAATTTTGAGTATCAGTTCCCAGGAAGCTGCTTCAAGTTGTTTTTTGAAAATATTAATAACAGATTTCATATTAAAAGCAATTATTGTCACTCCTCTTGGAGGTGTGGTGGTCAGTGCCGGTGCCAGTGGTGGACATGTGTGTGGATTCTTCTTCTCGTCCTCAGGTCTGAGCTCTTTCTACTCGGAGCTGATGAAAGGACTGGGTGCTGGGGGGCGCCTCTGGGAGCTCCTGGAGAGAGAGCCCAAGCTGCCTTTTAACGGTGGGTCTCAAAATGGGTTGTTTCTTTGCTAGGATTAAACAAATGTGGCTTTGAACAATGAAACTAGCTCTTCCCCTGCCTGTGAGGGAGTGAGGGATGAGCCACAATAAACGTGTGGCTCCTGCTGCATGGCGGGCCGGGCAAGGGGGTGGTCAGGTTTTCTATGAGAAGGGGAGGGACAGCTGCTGTGGCACTGTTGTGGGCCGGGATGCCCCTGGATGCATGGGCTGGCCACATAGTGTGCTGCCCTCTGTTCCTCTCCCTGCATCTGTGCATTACTGCCAAGGGCAGAATGGAAGTCACTGTGGACCAGGGCTGTGACTAGGAAGGGTCCCGGCTAGTCCACCAAATTGATCTTCCCTAGTGATTCTGACATCTCTGTGGAGGGCTAGGGTGGGAGGAAGGGAGGAGGAATCAGACATAAGAAAATATCTAAGTTTCTTGGCTTTTTGGGGTGCAGTAGGGGAGGCTAGTACTCATTGGCTGGAGCCATCTCCTTATCAGTGACTTCCCTGGAGCTGTAGGGTCTAGACCAACTAGCCAGGAATCAGGAGAAATGGCTGAGTAGTAACCACTCCTAACTGCTTATTGACTTCCTAGGACATTGTTAGGTAGCCCCAGGTCCATAAATGAAAGCCAAATATTCTCCAATGTGATAGGCCTAGGAAATAGACCCAACTGAGAGAGTTTGAGTGGTGTCTGCCAAAGCAGAGCAGGTGAACACCAGGGCAGAACAGACCTCTGACCCCCTCCAGTTCTGCAGCTGTTGTGCGGTGCCCCCCTATTCATCATAACTTTCAAAATATTTATTTGGGGTAGGTAAAATAAACTCTGGAGCTACACAGGGGCAGTGGCATAGACAGAAGCCATTGGGTTTGAAACCAGACTACAAGGGTGGATCTTAACTCCACTACTTGTTAGCTTAAGCAGGTTGTTGTCTGTGGCCTTCAGTGTCCTCATCAGCAAAATTGGAATCAATTTCTACCTTGCAGGGTTGTCAGGATCAAATAAGACCATCTGTGTGTAGTACCTTGGATATAGTAGGTGCGGAGTTGGCACGTGGTAAGCATTTAGCCTGCTTCTGACTTGCCCTTTAAGAGCTCATATGCCAGGACTAGCTATGATAGAGTCACCCATCCATAGCCAGATGAGTAGGAGAACTGAGTTCAGCTGTGAATTTAATTTTTTGCTTTAAGTAATTAATATTCCATTTTATGTTTCAGAGGGGGTCATCTTAAATGAGAAAAGCTTCCAGGGTGCTTTGGAGTTTAAGAACGTGCATTTTGCCTATCCAGCTCGCCCAGAGGTGCCCATATTTCAGGATTTCAGCCTTTCCATTCCATCAGGATCTGTCACAGCACTGGTTGGCCCAAGTGGTTCAGGCAAATCAACAGTGCTTTCGCTCCTGTTGAGGTTGTACGACCCTGCTTCTGGTAAGTGATTCACCACACTATAGCACCAGGGGACTCTCCCGAGCTCTGCTCTCACTTTTGTGCCCTGGGAGATGCTCAAACCATGCAGATACCTTCTTTTGTGAGAGTACCTTCTTTTCTAAGTGCCAATGGAAAGAAATCCCTCAAACAGAAGGTGTCATTTGCAGGGGCATGACAGCTCATACAGAGGCCTTTAGAGCATTTTGTATATAATGTGTCCTACCTGTTCAAGCCCAGAGTGACTTCCCCAGTTCTACGTCCTCATCTCCCACGTGGGTATCTCCTCTGGACATGCCCTCTACTGGGAGAAGATGGACGAGGCTGTGCTCAGCAGCCAGGAGAAAGTGCCGGGGCTGCTGCTGGACATCCCTACACACCAGCAGCACCCTGGAGAACCGCCGTTTGCCAGCGTGCGTGCTAGGCGCAGGAGTGATGGGGAGCTCCTGGAGAACCTCTGCCTCTGCCTGTGACCCACTGAGTGCTTATTATAACACAGTTAACTTGGCAATCAGTGATTCGCTTCTTTTTGTTTCACTGTGTCACCCAGGCTGGAGTACAGTGGAATGATCTCCGCTCACTGCAAGCTCCGCCTCCCGGGTTCACGCCATTCTCCTGCCTCAGCCTCCCGAGTAGCTGGGACTACAGGCACCCATCACCACGCCCAGCTAATTTTTTGTATTTTTAGTAGAGTTGGGGTTTCACCGTGTTAGCCAGGATGGTCTTGATCTCCTGACCTCATGATCTGCCCGCCTTGGCCTCCCAACGTGCTGGGATTACAGGCGTGAGCCCGCATGCCCGGCCAGTGATTCGCTTCTATGTAACTTTTCCATTGAAACTATTTTGAGCTAGTAGGGATTTTCGTAATGGATGATTTCTCTCATTCTGGTTTTTATTTTATTTTTAACGGGATTATAAGATCTTTAAGAGCAAAGATTGTCATGATTTTACTTCTTTATATCTTCCCTGTAGTAGACAACAATATCAGCAAGCAAACAACTCTTAGTAAAAATCAAATCATGAATTTAGAAGAGTATTTTGGCCGGATGTGGAGCCCCACACCTGTAATTCCAACACTTTGGGAGGCTGAGGTGGGAGGATCACTTGAGGCCACAAGCTGGAGACCAGCCTGGGTAACATAATGAGACCCTGTCTCTATTAAAAAAAAAAAAAATTCTTTAATTTACAAAATGAAAAGAATGTTTTGTGTCTTTGTGCTTATGCTTTTTGGTTAAAATAATGTGGGAGCTGGTTACATGTCAGATAAATATGTGACTTGCAAATCCTGACCCACGGAATCACTACCTGTGTTAAAATGGGACTTACTATATACTGTTTGCCTCTGGAATTACTTTCTTGATTCACCATTGACTTGCTATAAAATTTGGAGTTTAAAAAAATCCTAGTTAGCCAGGCACAGTAGTTCACACCTGTAATCTCAGCTCTTAGGAGGCAGAGGTGGGAGGATAGCTTGAGCCCAGGAGTTTGAGACCTGCCTGGGCAATATAGTGAGGCCCTGTTCTCCACAAAAAGGAAAAAAAAGACAAAAAACAATCCTATTTAGGTTGCTGTAATTTAAGTAAAAATACTGAGTCTCTAGTTGCTTCATCACAATGAATAAATCCAGGACAAAGCAAGCTGCAGTTAAATGTCTGCCACGTGTAGTCTATAGAGAGCTCTGTGCTTTTTCATCAAAGACCTCAAGTTTTTGCCAGTTTGTGAAAGTTTCCCCCTGGCTCCTATAATTCCACAACATTAACTGAGAAGAAATGGCATTTCTTATGCTGTCACTGTTGTCATCATCCCCAAGTATTGTTGAGCACCCTCAATGTGAAGAATTATGTTACTGAAAGTCATAGAGATAGCGTCTGATTATTTAAAAGCTCTGCCATGGTATCGACCAGATTCTTAGTTGCAGACAACAGATTCCTCACCAACTAAGCTTATACAGAAAGGGATAATTTTAAGGAGTAATAAAAGAGCTCAAAAATCACTGGCAGGGGTGACAAAATAGATTCTAGATTGTACGTCCAGGACAGTTCCCAGAACTCCACCCCAGAACCAGGCCTTCAGGGTAGCTGCTGACACTGGCATGGTCAGGAAGCTGCAAATTTAGGCAGTTGCCATCATGAGTACCAGCTTCAGAACTGTGCCACCTCTGCCAATATTCGTGCCAGCAAGTGGACACCTCATGACTTGTCCCTCCCTTCTTAATTAAAGCTTTGCACAAGTGCATCTTATTGGTGGAATCCTAAGTCACTAGGGAGTTCTAGGGAGTTTTGGGAAAACTCCCTCCAACCTCCGGGGTACAGAAAGGCAAGCTGGACAGATGGACTAGGTGAGATAGTCATCCAGCTACTATCGGGAGGCAATAAGTTGGACAATCCAGAAAGAACCTTTTAGCTTTGAAATGCCATGAAATACGTTAGTTTTAGAGTCCATCTGGAGGTTTTCCATACATTTTCATCTTTAAAAAATGAGTCTGGAATTTTCCCACTGGATCTTTTCTGTGTTGATCATCAGCCTCATCACACTCAGTGACTCTTTCCTTTCCTCTCAACAAGGAACTATTAGTCTTGATGGCCATGACATCCGTCAGCTAAACCCAGTGTGGCTGAGATCCAAGATTGGGACAGTGAGTCAGGTAAGAAGAGAGGCTTCCATTTCTATTTCACTTTTTTTTAAAATTTCTTTTTTTTTTTTTTTTTTTTTTGTCTCGATCTTCTCAAGAGAGAAGCAGTGGAAGTCTTCGGGATGTATTAAGCTCATCTCACATGGCAAGTTGCTTAGGTCTGCAAGTAGCACTGTTTCCTGAAAACCCTAAACCCTTGAGCAGGAGCAAAGCATTGACTTGTTGAAAGCTGGAGACTGCCATTACTAGATAGTCTAGAGGATGGGGAGGAAATGATAGAAGATTTTATTGACTCTTTTTTAGCTTTTATTGATTCTTCCCCACTTCCCATTTTTATCACCAGCCACAGTCTACTATTCTGCATAATGAGTTTCAGGGAGAAGTGATCAAAGACTGGCAAGAGCCAGAGTCCTCCCTGCAAAGAAGCTGCAGATTTCAAAGCAGAGTGTTAATGTGATGTGGTCACTTTGATAAGGCCATTTTCACAAGACCCTTTGGGGCAGGGAAATGTTGCTGCAGCTGTTTTAATTTTTATTGAACAGGCTGTGCACACAGCATACAAACCTGAGCCTCCCCCCATTTCTGAACCTCTCTTTGTAATTAGCTCATCCTCTCCCCACTCCACTTGGGTGAGGGCAGTGATGGGTGCTCAGGAGTGTAGGGACATCAGTGGTGTATATTATTAGGGAAGGAGAAAAGAGCCTGGAAGTTTGCTTATTTTTTAGGACTACTTCATACAGTTCTGTCAGAATTATTTATTCCTATCTGGTTTGTGTGTATTTCAAAAAGTAATGGATGGGGATGGATTCCCCACTTTGTCCTGAGCGGAAGGCAGGCAGCTGGAAAATGCAGCGGGACTCGGGGTCTCCCAGTGCCTCCTGATTCCTAAGGCAGGGGACTGACATTTATGAAGTTCCTACGATGTGCCAGGTGCCTCGCGGGCACCTGCTGTGAGGTCTCATTGTCTGCAGCATGGTGAGAACTCCAGATGATAAAATCCTGTTTATGGCAAAACATAAATTTTAAAAAAGACTGCTAGGTCTCAATTTATTAGACATGTTGGAAGTCTGTTTGAAATTCGTGATATGTTTTATTTCCAATTTGTAGGAACCCATTTTGTTTTCTTGCTCAATCGCTGAGAACATCGCTTACGGTGCCGATGACCCTTCCTCTGTGACCGCTGAGGAAGTCCAGAGAGTGGCTGAAGTGGCCAATGCAGTGGCCTTCATCCGGAACTTCCCCCAAGGGTTCAACACTGTGGTTGGAGAAAAGGGTGTTCTCCTCTCAGGTGCATTTCTTTACTGCTTTGTAGCAAAATCTCTATATCCAAAGAACTTTTCACATGTTTCTTGTTTTGTTTTTTGTCTTTTTTTTTTTTTTGAGACGGAGTCTTGCTCTGTCTCCCAGGCTGGAGTGCAGTGGCACGATCTCAGCTCTCTGCAAGCTCCGCCTCCCAGGTTCATGCCATTTTCCTGCCTCAGCCTCCCGAGTAGCTGGGACTACAGGCGCCCACCACCAAGTCCAGCTAATGTTTTGTATTTTTAGTAGAGAAAGGGTTTCACCGCGTTAGCCAGGATGGTCTTGATCTCCTGACCTCGTGATCCGCCCACCTTGGCCTCGCAAAGTGCTGGAGCATGAGCCACTGTGCCCAGCCCACATGTTTCTGTATTGCAGTATTATTTTCTAATTAGGTTTTCATCTTTAGAGTTTTTGAAATTAGCCTTACCACTTGCTCTCTTACATGTGGAAAACTCCCCAGTGTTTCTTTTCACTTTCTACTCCATATGTGTTCCAAAAATTCTGAGTAGTACTCAGCCACAGCAAGCTTTTTTTCATCTGGAAAAAACAAAACAAAAAAAAACAAAAAAACTGTGCTTTGCAACCTGAGACCCTCAAAAATTAAAGAAAATAAGATAAGAAGTGGCAGGATGATTTGCCCAGGGAGTCAGGGAATGTGCATCAGGAACAAAGCTGAAATTGAAAGAGTTATTTACTCCCTACATACTAGACCAGGGTTTGACAAACTTTTCTTTAAAGAGCCAGAGAGTAAATATTGTGGGTTTTGTCCAGGCACGGTGGCTCATACCTGTAATTCCAGCACTTTGGGAGGCTGAGGCGGGTGGATCACTTGAGGTCAAGAGTTCAAGACTAGCCTGGTGAGCATGGTGAAACCCCGTCTCTACTGAAAATACAAAAAGTTAGCTGGGCGTGGTGGTGGGTGCCTGTAATCCCAGCTACTCGGGAGGCTGAGGCATGAGAATTGCTTGAACCCAGGAGGCAGAGGTTGCAGTGAGCCGAGATCGTGCCATTACACTTCAGCGTGGGACACAGAGCAAGACTCTGGCTCAAAAAAAAAAAAAAGAATCGTGGGTTTTATGGGCCACATATGATTGCTGTCACACATTCTTCTTTGTGTGTGTGTGTTTTTTAAACAACTCTAAAAATGTAAAACACATTCTTAGATTGAGGGCCGTGCAAAAACAAGCCATGGTTCAGGTCAGGCCTGTGGGCCATAATTTGCTGAATGGACTCACAGCTGTAAGGCAAAGTAAGCGGTTCCCTGTGATGTCAGACCACAGCTATCATTCTGGATCACATTATGGGTGCCGTATTTTGAGGAGAGAAAAGACTTACTTTGTATTTCTTTAAAGTGCAGAAATGGAACCAATGAGTAGAACTTAAAGAGAAATAAATTTTCAGCTAAACACTTTTTTTTTGTCCATACAAATATTGAAATGTTTCCTTGCAAGATAACAAGCTCCTGGCCAGGCACGGTGGCTCACGCCTGTAGTTCCAGCACTCTGGAAGGCCAAGACAGGCTGATTGCTTGAGCTCAGTAGTTCGAGACCAGCCTGGGCAACATGGCGAGACTCTCTCTCTATCAAAAATACAAAACAATAGCCAGGTGTGGTGGTGTGCGCCTATGGTCCCAGCTACTTAGGAGGCTGAGGTGGGAGTACTGCTTGAGCCCAGCGGGGCAGAGGTTGCAGTGAGCTGAGATGGCACCACTGTACTCCACCCTTAGTGACAGAGTGAGTGAGAGACCCTGTCTTAAAAAAAAAAAACAACAACTCCTTGTCTCTGCTTGAGCAGAGGGTGGGTGCCTCCTTATCACAGTGAAGGCTGGCAGATTAGACTGAAACAATAGTCTTTTCCAATGCTAAACTTTTCATTTGAAGTTAGACCACAGAAAATATAAAACAAAAGGGTTTTAAGCTTATTGTATATGATTAAAAAACATACATAAGCAGTAGATGAAAGGGCATCTTTGATAGATCTGAGATGTTCCAGGAGTAGAATTCCTCTCTGCTGTGTAAAAGTGAACTGCTACTCCATCTCTGAAATGTATCTGAGAAACGGGGCAGAAAACCAGTTTAAACTGCTTGTGGTGAAATTATTGAACATTGAAGTATGAGGCTTGTCCCAAGAGCACATCACCTTCCTTGAAACAGATTCTGCATGTCTTTCCCTCTGGTAGGATCCTCCAGCTCTGTTTCTCAGTGAAGTAACCAGAGGTTCCAGTCTCCTCTTACTTTCTGGGAGGAAGACAGAGCACCTAGTAATAGATTCCCAGTGTGCTGACTGGCACCACAGATGACTCACAGGGGACCTAAGCCATCAGCAGGCTGCTCTAAGGACATACCTCAGGGCACTCAGGCATCCTCACCAATCAGAGGCTCAGGAGAGGGTTTTCCTCACTGCTCTCCTTGTGTGCACTGGTTTCCTGTTTGAGAGCAGCATTTAGCAGCACCACACACCTCAGATGTAGAGGATGAACCTCTCTTATATGAAATAAAATGATGTCCAGCAACTGCTGTTGATAAGTATCTTCAGCCAATAAAATCAACCAAAAAGGAATGTTTTTTATCCCTAGAAGTGGAATTGGGTTTTATAAACAATGTAAGTTGGGAGGAGTGAGCACTCTGAGACTTTCCAAGTGTGACTTAGGAGTAGCGTCCCTGGAGAAGAGGAGGGAGGATGGGGTGAGACAAAGATAGGGAGGGAATCAACACAGATCCTGCTGACTCAACTCCATCCCACCTTCTCCCACACCTACTTCCAGTTTGTTCCCTCACTTTTAGTAGAATTTGAGCTTAAAAAGACAGGGAGGATTAGAGTGGCCTACTGTAATTTTCAGTGTCATACATACACACATACTACTATTTGTTCCTCTAGAGGAGGGGGAAAAAAGAACATTGTAAAGAATAAGTGCTATGTTAGCTGGGCATGGTGGCACTGCCTGTAGTCCCAGGTACTGGGGAGGCTGAGGCAGGAGAATCACTTGAGCCCAGGAGTGAAAGGTTGCAGTGAGCCATGATTGCACTACTGCACTCCACCTGGAAGACAGAGCAAGACTCTTTATCTCAAGATAAACATAAAAATAAAAAATAACTGCTATAATGTGGGAATATTAGAATTATCAGTCTCAGCACCATTGATGTCCTTTGCTCCCAGACATTTCAAGTGTACTTGGGAAACCTGCAAATATCTTGAGTTTCTGGTTTCCTTGCTACATTGGATATTCTGCTAGGGAGGAAGTGTGTGTAGCGATGAACAGCATAGATCTTTACATGCTTTTAAGAGCATACCCCTTGCACTGTGTAGGTTCAGATCTCAGTTCCATTACCTACCAACTGTGAGATCTTGGTCATGTTACTTTGTATCTCAGTTTATCATTTGTAAAATGGGAAAAATTATAGGGTCTATGGCATAGGATTTTTTTAAAAGATTAGCCAGGCACAGTGGCTCACAATCTCAGCACTTTGGGAGACCAAGGCAGGAGGATCTCTTGAGTCCGGGAGTTTGACACCAGCCTGGGCAACAGAGCAAGATCGTCTCTACAAAAAATTTTAAAAATTAGCCAGGTGTGGTGGTATGGGCCTGGGCTCCCAGCTACTCAGGAGGCTGAGGCGGGAGGATCACTTGAACCCAGGAGGTTGAAGCTACGATGAGCTGTGTTCATGCTGTTGCACTCCAATTGGGTGACAGAGCAAGACCTTGTTTGAAATTATTCAAAATAAAAACATTAAATGAGATAAATGCATGCAGTGCATATAGAAAATGCCTGGTATTGGCTGGGCACTGTGGCTCCCACCTATAATCCCAGCACTTTGGGAAGCTGAGGTGGGCAGAATGCTTGAGCCCAGGAGCTTGAGACCAGCCTGGGCAACATGGCAAAATCCCATCTTTACCAAAAATTAGCCAGGTGTGTTGGTGCACACCTGTAGTCTCAGCTACTTGGAAGGCTGAGGTGGGAGGATCACTTGAGCCCGGGAGATTGAGGCTGCAGTGAGCAGTGATCACGCCACTGCACTCCAGCATGTGTGACAGAGCGAGACCCTGTCTCAAAAATAAAGAAAGAAAAGAAAATACCTGGTATATAGGAAGTCCTCAACAAATGTTGGCTATGATAATAATTGTTATTATTAATTTTGGGATTGATATATTTTAAACCTGTATTTTAAAATAAGTTTCTGGTCTATCTGTGTCAGCTATGACTAACTAGAAGAAGCTTACCTTCAAATTGCTATATGGTTTATCATAAAAGCCTATTACTAAGATTTTTTTGTTAAGGCTTTCTTTTTTTAAATATTGTCTTTGTCAGGTGGGCAGAAACAGCGGATTGCAATTGCCCGTGCTCTGCTAAAGGTAAGCCTGAAGCAACTTGGATGTTTTAAAATTAGGGATTATTTTTATTAGGGACCTTGTAATTTGTAATTTAGTATTTATCTTCTTCCTTTTCTGTTTTTTTTTTCTTGGAGGGGGAGGGTGACAGTTCTGGTGAAAGGTAAATTAGTGTAGTGTATTGTCCGAATTTAAGAAGTGTTTCTTAGGTATCATGAGCCCAGTACTGTGCTAAGGTTGTTGGAGGTAGAAGAATGTAACACATGGACCCTCCATCAAGAAGCGTACACTCTAGCCAGTGAAACAGTGATTATTAATGCAAAATATAAAACAGCACAAGTATGCATATTTGTACAATCTGTAATCAGCTGCTAAAATGAATAGTACAGACTTGAAGTACTTAGGCAAGATTCCTAGAAGGAAAGGGAAGAGCCATTTTAGCTGAAAGGCAGGCATTCTCTTTTTAAGGAAGCAATAGCCTTCCCTTTGTTATACAACTGTTCTCCTCAGACTTATAGGTGATTTTTTTTTTTAAAGCAGCTTTACTGAAGTGGAATTTACATATGTAAAATTCATTTATTTTAAACGTACTTTCCAGTGACTTTTTTTTTTTTTTTTTTTTTTTTGAGATGGAGTCTTGCTGTGTCACCCAGGCTGGAGTGCAGTGGCCGGATCTCAGCTCACTGCAAGCTCCACCTCCCAGGTTCATGCCATTCTCCTGCCTCAGCCTCCCCAGTAGCTGGGACTACAGGCGCCCGCCACCTCACCCAGCTGGTTTTTTGCATTTTTTAGTAGAGACGGGGTTTCACTCTGTTAGCCAGAATGGTCTCGATCTCCTGACCTCATGATCTGCCCGTCTCGGCCTCCCAAAGTGCTGGGATTACGGGCTTGAGCCACCGCGCCCGGCCTCCAGTGACTTTTAGTAAATTTGCGGAGTTGGTTGCACACAAAGTCCAGTTTCAGAACATTTCTGTCACCCTAAAAAGATCTCTCGTGCCCACTGGCAGTCGTTCCTTGTTTTCAGCCCCAGGATGCCATGAATCTACTTTATCTCTGTCTAGATTTGCTTTTCCAAACATTTCAGATAAATGGAATCAGACAATATATGGTTTTTGGCATCTCGCTTCTTTCACTTAGTACAGGTGGAGTGTTTTTGAGATTTCTCCAATTTGTAGCTTGTATCAGTACTTTATTCCCTTCTGCTGTTGAGTAGTATGGATGGATCCCTATTTGTTGATTTGTTCACCAGCTGATGAATGCTTGGGTCATTTCCAGTTTGGGGCTATTGTGAATAATATATGAAGACTAGTAGCCACCTTTTTGTGAGGGTGTGTGTTTTCCATTTGCAAAGCTAGAATTGTAATGTTTTATCGACATCAGATTAGTGGTTTTTTTTTTAATCTTACATGTTAGCTTTTCTTTTTTATTATTATTATTTTTCTTTTTTTTTTTTTTTTTTGAGACAGAGAGTCTCGTTCTATCACCCAGTCTGGAGTGCAATGGTACGATGTCAGCTCACTGCAACCTCCGCCTCCCAGGTTGCAAGTGATACTCATGCCTCAGCCTCCCAAGTAGCTGGGATCACAGATGCATGCCACCACACCAGGCTGATTTTTGTATTTTTAGTGGAGATGGGGTTTCACCATGTTGGCCAGGCTGGTCTCAAACTCCTGACCTCAAATGATCCACCTGCCTCGGCCTCCCAAAGTTAGTTTATTATTTCTAAATTATAAGCAGGACCTTGAAAGTTATAGACTGTATCTTTCTAATTTTATTTTTATCTTATTAATTTTTAAATTTGTGACAGGGTCTCATTCTGTCACCCAGGCTGGAGTGCAGTGGTGTGATCATGGCTTACTGTAGCCTTGACCTCCTGGGCTTCAGTGATCTTCCTGTCTCAGCCTCCCGGGGAGCTAGGACTATAGGTACATACCATACCAAACCCAGCTAATTAAAAAAAACATTTTTTTTGGTAGGGATGGGGTCTTGCTATTTTGCCCAGGCTGGTCTTGAACTCCTGGGCTCAAGCAGTCTTCCCCTCTTAGCCTGCCAGAGTGCTGGGAGTACAGGTGTGAGCCACCATACCCAGCCTTACTCATTTTATTTATTTATTTATTTACTTATTTATTTTCTGAGACAGAGCCTCAGTCTGTCACCCAGGCTGGAGTGCAGTGGTATAAGCTTGGCTCACTACAACCTCCACTTCCCAGATTCAAGTGATTCCCCTGTCTCAGCATCCGGAGTAGCTGGGATTACAGGCACGTGCCACCAGGCCGGCTAATTTTTTTGTATTTTTAGTAGAGATGGGGTTTCGCCATGTTGGCCAGGCTAGTCCCAAACTCCTGACCTCAGGTGATCCACCTGCCTTGGCCTCTCAAAGTGCTGGGATTACAGTCGTGAGCCACCAGGCCCAGCCACCTTACTCATTTTAGATTCCCATCTCACTGACCAGCAGGATAAAACTGTGCTATAAATGATAGCTGGTCTAGTGATTACTCTGATGATCATTTAAAATAGTCCCTAATTCTTTCATTTATGTACTTATCCCAGACACTTAATAATTTGTGGGGTTTTTAATAACAGTTTGAGATATAATTCACATACTACATAATTTGCCCATTTAAAAAATATAATTCATTGGTTTTTAGTTTATTCAGTGTTGTGCATCCATCATCTCAATTTTAGAACATTTTCATCACCTCCCCCACCCCAAGGACTCTACTCTTTAGGAGCCATGCAGCTCCCCTTCCTTATTTCCTGCATTGAACCCAGCCCCAGGTACCCACCAATCTGCAGAAGTGCCTGTTGTGGACATTTCATATAAGTGAACTCATACACTGTGTGATCCTTTGTGTCTGGCTTCTTTTACTTAGCATGAGTTTCCAAGGCTCATCCACATTGTAGCATGTGTCAGAATTTTATTCCTTTTTATTGCTGAGAGTTTGTGTTTTTCCAGTAAAATTGTTTTATCTTTTCCTTTTTTTTCCTTCTTCAGAATCCCAAAATTCTTCTCCTAGATGAAGCAACCAGGTGAGGATATCTTAATAATATATGCGATTATGTGTATTAAACCAAATTATTCTTCACCAAAACATTTTAATTCTGTACCTCAAAGTGATACAACTGAAAATGCTTTTTTTTCCCCCTTTACTTTAAAGTGAGGGAGGCTGAATTAATAGTGACAGTTGAAAAGGAGTGGGCAGTCTGAGTCCTAGTTGAGGGTTCTAGGTCCACTTCAGACATGGTTGCCATCAATCCCAATCACTCTGTAAGCCGTAACTGTGCAGAATGCTTTTCTCCTTATATTACAGTATAGTTTTATGGAGATCAGAAAGTCCCAAACAATTGAAATTTTGATCATAGTAAAAATTCATTGC
Source organism: Rhinopithecus bieti (assembly GCF_001698545.2). Classification (NCBI taxonomy): domain Eukaryota; kingdom Metazoa; phylum Chordata; class Mammalia; order Primates; family Cercopithecidae; genus Rhinopithecus; species Rhinopithecus bieti. Next base: position 2,276,574 of record NW_016808133.1, read on the forward strand.
TCAGGAAGGGCTGCAGTGTGTGTATCAGGAAGCACATGTGCCTGTAGTGTAGGTGTCACTGACGTCTTTGCTTTCTCGTGTACGCTCCTGAGTCAGTGCGCTAGATGCTGAAAATGAGCACCTTGTTCAAGAAGCTCTAGATCGACTGATGGATGGAAGAACGGTGTTAGTTATTGCTCATCGTCTCTCTACCATTAAGAATGCTAATATGGTTGCTGTTCTTGACCAAGGAAAAATTACTGAATATGGAAAACATGAAGAGCTGCTTTCAAAACCAAATGGGATATACAGAAAACTAATGAACAAACAAAGCTTTATTTCAGCATAAAGAAAACAATTACTGGTAAACAACATGAGAGACTTTAATGCAAAACAGTGTTACAGAAAAAAAAAACTCAAGAGACTGTATGAAATACGTAAACCATATATCAAGTTATTTGAAAATACCTATTTTTTTCCAAAGTGTGTAAAATATTGTTTTGAAATGTACCTGTTCTCAAGATCTTTTATTCAGAGTTTTAATAATTGTAACTTTTCAATGTCTATAGCACTGAAGTTATTTTCAGGTTCTGTATTTTCTTTTTATTGTGGAATATTTTAATATAGCATGGCACCTCATTTCTTTTGCCTGAAGATTGAAGACTATTGTCAAATGACAACTTTAAAAAGGGAATTATTAAATAAAAGCCTGTTAGTTTTAGGCCAGTTTACAACTCACTGTGTAATTCTTCTGGTAATATTCTAATCTAATTTAAGTTCAATTTACTAGATAGAGTAATGGAAAATGAAAATTTAACCCTGTTTCCGATAATCTCTGAGCGAACTTAACTATTTAACATCGCTGGAAAGAAGGGGAACATTTCTAGTGGCCGCTCCTGTGTCTTCAAAGGTTGAGAGGTGAGGAATATGGTTCTATTGGGAACTATGTTTGAATATGGTGCAGTATTTCAACATTTTGGACATGAAATCCTAACAAGTTTTTAAAAGGGCAGAAACCTTTATTTTTTGAAACAGGAAAACCTATTTTTTGAACAGGAAAACCATATTTTTTGAACAGGAAAACCATTTTTTAAATTCACGTTTGACTTCTGGGAGCAAGGAGCACTAGTATTATTAAGAATGAATGATTTTCTCATTTGTTTGAAGGGCATGTATTTTGAAAAAATATCTTAGAATTTATCTTTCAAACGAATTGAATCTTATAAACACTTTTGGAATTTCATTAATAAGGCTAAATCTGAGGAATATAACTAATTTTCAGCTTAAGACATTTCAGTTTGGAAGTCCTTTGCTATTCAATAGAATAACAAGAAACTTCAGAATGTATCACTCATCTGAAAAGAAGATACTAATAAACCCTTTTTTATTTCTGGTTATAGTTTTTTTATCGGTCTCAAAATTTACTAAAGCAATGCTGACCAACCATTGAAATTTGCCATTTTTTTTCAGTGCTGTTAATGTGCTGTTGCCTGAAGAAAGTGCTTTTTCCTCCATTGATGAAGGCTAGACCCTAAGAAGTATTAAAGTCATGGAAATCAAATGGAATTTTGCCATGAACTAAGCCATTTATTAGTTCCCTATTAGACTGGAAGAAGAAACCACTATCATGAAAAGCATGGAATATTATATTTTATTCTTCATAATTAATAAAATTGATATGAATGAATGTAGTGTTCTTTGAATTAGTAAACAGTACAGCTGTGACAATCATTTTTAACAAGCTCTACTTGTATTCTTTATAAAGTGTGATTTTCAGAAAGCAAACAAAACACAATTTCAAGGTTGAATCTGAGGAAAATAATCCTTGTGCCATAGAAGTATTTACAAAATTGCATTTCATTGTTATGTTTTATTTTCTGATACATGATGTTCAATTATATCTTTAGGTAATATTTTATATCATAGATTAAAATTTATAGTGAACTTTATCTGTGTCTGTCACTTTTTTTTTTTAATGACCCCGGAACCAAAGATGCAGTCTGTCATTTCTTATAAAACTTCTCACTACATTGTTTCTTACTAGAATTTGGCTGCAGAGATTCAGGAATAAAGAAAAGACTAACATTACACATATAGAAAAACATGTTGTAATTAAAAGTTCCATTCATTCCTCCGTATCAAGTTTGTTAATGTCATCACTTGTTTCCTACTTACAAATATTCTGTTGAGTTGTTTCACTGCAGTAAATAAGTATCTCCTACCCACATCAGGGACAAGGCACTGTGCTGTGAAGTTGATGATAGATGAGGAAGGCACAGTTTCTGCCCTCAAGGAACTTCTAGTTTTGAAGGAGCGGTAAGGCAGGGGAAAATTAATAACAAGAATGCAGCTAGGCACCATAAAGAGGTGTAGTTGTAACACTGTGTTCTGGTATCACTTTTTTGTCTCCAGAGTGTTTGTATGTTACATTTGATACTTTGACAAGCCTGTAATTTAGACAAATATTTATCTTCCCCATTTCACAGAGGAGGAAATAAGCATAGGCAAGGTGTGAATTAATTCAGCATTAATGACATACAGTTTCAGGCAAGAAGTGGTGAAACAAGATATTAGTGAGATAGGCAGAGGCCAGCTCAAAGCTATGCTGAAAATACTACCTTTTGTCTTATTCCATGGAGCCTTTGAAGGGATATGTATCTTCATGTAAACAATTTAGAAAATAAGCAAAAAAGAAAATTTACCTGAAATCCTCCATGTGAAGATAAAATTTCACATTGTTGACTGGGTGTGGTGGCTCATGCCTGTAATCTCAGCACTTTGGGAGGCTGAGGCGGGTGGATCGTGAGGCCAGGAGTTCGAGACCAGCCTGGCCAACATGATGAAACCCCGTCTCTACTAAAGATACAAAAAATTAGCTGGGCGTGGTGGCAGGCACCTGTAATCCCAGCTACTTGGGAGGCTGAGGCAGAAGAGTTGCTTGAACCCAGGAGGCAGAAGTTGCAGTGAGCCGAGATCGCACCACTGCAGTCCAGCCTGGGTGATAGAGTGAGACTCCATCTCAAAAAAAAGAAAAGAAAATGTTCACATTGTTGAGCTCAGCATTTTGTTATATACCCTCCCAGGCTTGTCTCTATGTGCAAGGTCTCCCCTGACCCTGGGCCTGACAGGTTCTCAAAGAATAATCACAAGTTAAACCATTGTAGGTCAAACCCTTGTTAAGTGCACTCTTATAAAAGTAGGGCTCCATTTTGGGAATTCATCTTTTTTTTTTTTTTCTTGAGACAGTCTCACTCTTACCCAGGCTGGAGTGCAGTGGCGCGATCTTGGCCACTTTAACCTCGGCCTCCTGGATTCGAGCGATTCTCTTGCCTCAGCCTCCCGAGTAGCTGGGCCTACAGGCGTGCCCCACCATGCCAGGCTGCTTTTTGTATTTTTAGTTGAGACAGGGTTTCACCATATTGGCCAGGCTCATCTCGAACTCCTGAACTCAAGCGATCCGCCTGCCTTAGCCTCCCAAAGTGCTGGGATTACAGGCGTGAGCCACCGCTCCCGGCCTGGTTTTAGTTTATTTTTGATAAGCTTTGGCAGTTTTATAAAATAAGATGAATCCCCGGCCAGGCATGGTGGCTCACGCCTGTAATCCCAGCTACTCAGGAGGCTGAGGTAGGAGAATCGCTTGAACCTGGGAGGCAGAGGTTTTAATGAGCCGAGACTGCACCACTGCACTCCAGCCTGGGAGACAGAGTGAGACCTTGTCTCAAAAGTAAATAAATAAGCGAAAACCAGTACAAATGTTACAAAACAAATATAGATTAAATAATTATGTGAAAACTGCATTGTAAATGTTCCTTTGGAGTGTATTTCTGAGGCATCATGGGGTTTTCCTGGTCATCTCTGTCCACTGAATTCATTCAATAAACATTTACTGAGCATCTTCGATTTTGCTAGGTCCTGTGCTAGGTGCCGACTGTGCCCCCCTCACAAAGCTAGTGCAAGGGTTGGCAAACAGCTGTTTTTGTATAGCCTGCAGGCTAAGGATAGTTTTTACAGTTTTAAATTGTTAGAAAAAATCGAGAGACGAATATCTCATGACACATTAAAAATACATGAAATTTGGCCGGGCTCACGCTTGTAATCCCAGCACTTTGGGAGGCCAAGGCGGGCAGTCACGAGGTCAGGAGATCGAGACCATCCTGGCTAACGTGGTGAAACCCCGTCTCTACTAAAAAAAAAAAAAAAAAAAA
>NW_016808133.1:2283275-2305902 GCF_001698545.2 Rhinopithecus bieti
CCCCTGCACTTCAGCCTGGGCAACAGAGCGAGACTGTCTCAAAAAAAAAAAAAATCATGAAATTCAAATTTTTAGCTTACTCCTTCTCGTACGAATTGTCTACGGCTGCTTTCACACTACAGCCACAAGGGGGAGGAGTTGTGACAGAGAATACATGGCGTACAAGCTGAGGTGCCTGACAGAAAACCTCACTGATGCCAGAGATAGTGAAAAAATTCTGCACTACTTGAAGGACTTCTAAACCACACTGAAATTTAGAGCCATCTCAAAAAGTTCCATTGACAGGATTAGATGAGTGCCCGGAAAATGACTGGGTGTGGGTAATTTCCATATGTGTTCTTCATTGTTCCTGTGCCTCTCCATTTTAACACACTAATTACCATGCTGTGAGAATGGGAGTCTAGTAATTCCACCACATCGGCAGGGAATCATTCTGGCTGCTTTCCTATTGTCGACTGCAGTTGTTAGTCCTACATAAATTAAAGTTTGATCTTAACTGCAAAGGTGATATTTTGGGAAGGACATACAGAGGAGAGGCACATCTCCAAGTGGAACCACAAGTTGGCTGGGCGCCTCACATACACACATGTCTACACTGGGGAGGTATTTTTCTATTTATTTTAATAAAATTTAAATGCACTTATATTGCATGTAGGGGAAAAGAAATACCTTTTCTTCCCATCTTAGGTTCATGGCTAAGGCCCTTATAACAAAAACCAGATTCACAAGAGAAAAGCATGCAAACTTATTTAAAAGTTTAACGTGACATAGGAGCCTTTGGAAATGAAGACCCAAATAAACAGGGAAACTTGTGCATTTTTATGCTTAGGTTTGATGAGTGGACAACTTGCGGAAAGGTATGACTGGACAAAGGTCTGATCTAATGGTAATAACTGGGGGAACTTGGTAAAGCCTGTTTGTTCAGACTCTTCTCTGTGGCCCTGTGTCTTCAGAGATAAGGGTGTTTCTTTCCTGCAGGTATGGGGAAGGCATCTCTCAAATGAGGGTCTTATGACCTGCTTTAGGGGAGAAGGGTGGAAGAAGGTCAGAGAATGATCTTCCTACTTCTACTGTGTTCTCAAATGCCAAGGTGCCACATTTTGGGGTGGTAGGTCCTAAACCCTGTCACTGCACACACTGTTTTTTATTCTATATATTTAAGGTGCACATGATGTTGATATGTGTATGCATAGTAAACTATAGTCAAGCAAATTATCCTATCCATTATTGTCCATAGTTGCTTTTTTTGGGGTTTTTTGAGGAAAGAGTCTATAAAATCTCCTCTCAGCAAATTTTTAGGATATAATACAATGTTGTTAACTATAATCCTTATGCTGTACATTAGATCTCTAGACTTATGCATCTTACGTAACTGCAACTTTGACCTAATTCTCTGCACATACTATTTTAACCAAACTGCTTTTAGAAAATTTGCACGAATATTTTCCTACATCATTAAGTGTTCATTACTCACGTCCATATGTATTCTTTTAAATATAGCTTTTCATAATGCTTTCTTTTTTCAGACTCAGGACCTTAGTATTTTTTTTTTTTTTCAGTTTTCCATAATGTGGATGCACTATAAATCTATAGTTGGCCATTTATGTTGCTTTCTACTTCCTTCACTATTATAAACAATATTGTCTTTGTTATTTGATTTTTTTCACATAAATTTCTAAGGTGAAATTGCCAAGTAATTATAAGGCTTTTTGATAGAAATTGTCCTCTTAAAAGATTGTACTTTTACAGTCCCACCAGATAGATATGTAAGCAGTGCTTGTTTCCCCACAGCCTTTTCAATATGAACTGCTACCATTTTTTTTTTCTACTCTGTTGCCCAGGCTGGAGTGCAGTGGCCAATCTTGGCTCACTGCAATCTCTGCCTCCCGGGTTCAAGCGATTCTCCTGCCTCAGCCTCCTGAGTAGCTGGGATTACAGTTGTGCACCCACGATGCCCAGCTAATTTTTGTATTTTTTTTCTTTTTTTTTGGAGATGGAGTCTCGCTGTGTCGCTCAGTGGCGCAATCTCAGCTCACTGCAACCTCTGCCTCCTGGATTCAAGCGATTTTCTGCCTCACCCTCCCGAGTGGTTGGGACTACAGGTGTGCACCACCATACTCAGCTCATTTTTGTATTTTTAATAGAGACGGGATTTCACCATATTGGCCAGGCTGGTCTCAAACTCCTGACCTCGTGATCCACCCGCCTTGGCCTCCCAAAGTGCTGGGATTACAGGCGTGAGATACGCACCCGGCCACTGTTACCATCTTAAAAAAACATCTTTGGGAGGGTAGCGGGAGGAAGAGCATCAGAAAAATAGCTAATGCATGTGGGGCTTAATACCTCGGTGATGGATTTGATAGGTGCAGCAAACCACCATGGCACATATTTTATTTTATTATTATTATTTTTTGAGAGGAAGTCTTGCCCTGTCACCCAGGCTGGAGTACAATGGCGCGATCCTGGCTCATTGCAACCTCCGCCTCCCAGGTTCAAGCAATTCTCCTGCCTCAGCTTCGTGAATAGTTGGGATTAAACGTGTGCACCACCCCATGCCTGGCTAATTTCTGTATTTTTAGTAGAGATGGGGGTTCACCATGTTGGTCAGGCTGGTCTCGAACTCCTGACCTTGTGATCTGTCTGCTTCAGTCTCCCAAAGTGCTGGGATTACGTGTGTTAGCCACTGCGCCCAGCCTATTTACTTTTTGAGACACAGTCTCGCTCTGTCGCTCAGGTGGGAGTACAGCAGCACAATATCAGCTCACTGCAACCTCCACCTCCAAGGTTCAAGTGATTCTCCTGCCTCAGCCTCCCAAGTAGCTGGGACTACAGATGCGCACCACCACGCCTGGCTAATTTTTGTATTTTAGTAGAGACGGGATTTCACCAGGTTGGCCAGGCTGGTCTCGAACTCCTGACCTCAGGTGATCTGCCCGCATTGGCTCCCAAAGTGCTGGGATTACAGGTGTGAGCCACCGCCCCCAGCCTCTAACATTCCTTTATTAAATTCTTTTAACTACCTAGCTTGAGGGTACCATCTGTTTTCTCTAGGATTTTTTTCTTTTCTTTTCTTTTTTTTTTTTTTTGAGACAGAGTTTTGCTCTGTTGCCCAGGTTGGAGTGCAGTGGTGCCATCACGGCTCACTGCAACCTCCACCTTTCTGGCTCAAGCAATTCCCCAGCCTCAGCCTCCCAAGTAGCTAGGATTACAGGTGCACATCACCATGCCCAGCTAATTTTTCTGTATTTTTAGTAGAGACGGGATTTCATCATGTTGGCCAGACTGGTCTTGAACTCCTGACCTCAGGCAATCCACCTGCCTGGGCCTCCCAAAGTGCTGGAATTACAGGCGTGAGCCACCACGCCCGGCGTTCTCTAGGATCTTATTTGACAGAGCCTAAAGGCCCTTCATAGTCTCTCCTTATTTCTCCAATTTCCTTTACTTTTAGTCTTTCAGGTTGATTTGTTTGTTTAAAGTCCCTGGTTCTAATCCCAGCTACTCAGGAGGCTGAGGCTGGAGGATCACTTAAGGCCACAGGAGTTTGAGACCAGCCTGGGAAATATAGCAAGATCCCATTTTTTAAATTGTATTTTTTTAGAATTTAAAATAAAGTTTCTTGGGGAGACAGGGTCTCGCTATGTTGCCCCGGGGCTGGTCTTGAACTACTGGCCTCAAGCCATCCTCCCACACCTTAGCCTTGCAAGGTTCTGGGATTATAGATGTGAGCCACTGTGCCTGGCCCTGAGACCCCATTTCTAAAAATGTACATATAAATAAAAAATAGGCAGGTGTGGTGGTACATGCCCATGGTCCCAACTCTGAGGCTGAGGCAGGAGGATCACTGACGCCCAGAAGGTCAAGGATGTGGTGAGCTTTGATCACGCCACTGCACTCCAGCCTGGGCAACAGAGTAAGACCCAATCACTAGAAAAATAATAAAGTAAAATAAAAATAAATAAATTCCCTAGAATGCACCAAGTCCTTTGCTGCTTCAGGACCTTCGGCCAAGGATCCTCTGCCTGAAGTATTCTTCCTCGTATGCTCTTATGCTTCATGTCTCAGGTTAAATGTCCTTTTCTCTCAGAGGCCTTTATAGACCTCCATCCAAAAATAGGTAGCCCCAGTGATTCTCTCTCATACACTTTGCTCTTTTATTTCATTGTACACATCTCAGCTTGTAGCTGGATATTTGTGTTCATTTTTTCAGTGTCTGTCTTTCTAATTGGTCTGTAATCTCCATGAGGGTGGGACCCGTTGGGCTTTGTTTAGTTATAAACCTTAGCACTTATCACATAGCCTGACAAATAGTAGGTACTCACCAAATCCATAACGAATGGATGACTTTTAGTGCTGTCTGCTCACTATCCTTCAAGTCATACATTTGGACTCCAGGAAAGTTCTTGCTCAAAGGTGCCAGCAAGTCATTCTAACTCCTGCAAACAACAGCTTTTACAATAGGATGGTGGGGAAACCACTAACCAGTCCAACAAGGCACAAGAATAAAATTGATCCCACCAATCCTCTCAGACACAACTACTAATAATACTCTTTATTGCCTATTTCACACCCCTCCTTGTAAGAATGAAACAGGAGGGAAATGCACTGGGCTCTCAGAGCCCTAAGACTCAACAAGCTGCCAAGTTGGATTAGACACCCAGGTTGGAGAAGGAGTAAAGCAGCTAGCCTATGGAACCTTGGCAAGGTAACTGCTCAGATGCCACTGACATGCATAGATCGATGACTGGCTTCCCAGGGGAATGTCAGCAACTGACACCCACACTGTGGTCTCCCACATGTGGATACATCAATGTTTACTTAACCATTCCCTTATTTCAACACGTGTTGAATGAAAGTCTACTATATGTCTGTTACTGTGTGCCACAAAGGTAACAAAGTCACTGCTCCTGCTGCTTTTAAAAGACATTTAAAAGGAGGTACTTGAGAGACAGTTATGAAAACAAACTATTATGCAGGATAAAAATACAGTCTACACAAAGGAGCGGAGAAGACAAAAAGGATAAGGGCTATCTAATCCTGTGGAAGGTTTCACTGAGAAGGCAGCACAGAACTGACCTGATGCGTAAGATAGGCGCCTTCTGGACCAACAAGGCACCGAGTGCATTCCAGGTGAAAGAAACACGTACATGCGCATTGGAGGGGGATTTGGGTTTTTAAGTTCTTGGAATGTGGAGTACAAGTGGGAAGTGGTGGAAGTACAACACGGACAGAAAAGCCAACCTGACTTAGATCACATAGGACCTTGCAAAGGAGCTTAGCAAATAACTACTGGCAATGGTCAGCCACTGAAGCATTTACAGGCCCAAGAGCAGCATTCGGTTTGCCTTAATTCATTGGGTTGGCAGCGAGAAGATAGAGTGGAGTCAGACTAGACACAGATAAGGAACCATCTCCCCGTCTCTCGTCTCTCCCACTCCCTCCCGCTGGCAGTAAAGAGGCTACGCAGTGGTTGAAGAACAGTACCAGAACCAGAGCAGAGGCGGTGCAAATGTGTGATCTAACACAGATACGTAGGAGCTACAACGTATACCAGGATCTTAGGGTGGAGGTAAGTGTGAGGGATGACTGTAGAGCTCCTCTCTTTGCCTTGGACAACTGGCCAGTCTTACCAAGCTGGAACAGAGATGGTGGCAGGAGAGGGGTCCTAAAGGAAAACATGAATGCGCTTTTCATAAGCGGATTGTGAGGAAGCCGCAGGACTTACAGGTTAATGTGTTCCCTAGGGAGCTGATTTGATAGGGGTCTGGGGGTTTTGAGCTGGATCCAGGTTAGAGACACGGATTTATGGCGTCACTAGCGTGGATGAAACTGTGCAAAGTTGAATGGGAAAATGGCAAACCTAGAAAACAGCAAATATCACAGTGCGATACCAGTGTCAGCTTTACGGCTTTTCTCCGTCCTCAGCTTGGACTGAGGAACATCTTTCATTTCACAAGAGGCTCAGGTGTGAAAAGAGGCTGCGTCCAAGCTGCTGGAGGGCCAGTTCCAACTAGGCGCAGTCAAGAAGGAGGCCTGGCTTTGCAGCTTCACGTCCCTGGAAGCTCTGCACTCCAACGGTTCTGGATCTGGGGTCACCGGCCGCCTTCCCGTCCTCCCCCACGGGCTGGGCGCTGCCCTTAACGTCACGATCACGCCCCCGCCAGCGCTCCGACCGCAACCCGCGGGAGCCACTGCGTTTGACGTCATCATCGCGCGCCATCCCTCCCCTTAAGTGTTTAATCTCCGCGCGCAGGCCGCTCTGAAACCCGACGGCCGGATCCCTAGTGGTCCTAGTTGCTGCTCCTTAAGTGTTTAATCTCCGCGCGCAGGCCGCTCTGAAACCCGACGGCCGGATCCCTAGTGGTCCTAGTTGCTGCTCCTTCGAATCATGTTCCCAGCCGCCCCTTCTCCGCGGACCCCGGGTCCCGGGTCCCGAAGGGGCCCCCTGGCCGGACTCGGGCCCGGCTCCACGCCCCGGACGGCCAGCAGGAAGGGTCTGCCCCTGGGGTCTGCAGTCAGCTCCCCAGTGCTCTTCTCACCGGTGGGCCGGCGTAGCTCGCTAAGCTCGCGGTAAGTGATCTCCTTGGTTGGGTCTGGCAACCAGCGGGCTCACCGGCCGCAGTGGGCCGGATCGGTTAGTGTCTTCAGACGCCTTCGGAACCGGGGGCGGCGGAAGAGAATGCCAGAGTATTGGAAAATAGACGTTTTCCACTCTTGCAGGTCATACCTGCTTCACTTTTTGAGTTGATTCCCCACTTTGCATTTTTCATGAATACCTTTGTGCAGAAGTGAAGTACAAACCGGATTCGCATCCGTGGTTACCCACTTCCCACCTACTACCGCTGTGATCTGGCGTAAGTCACTCGTGATTTTCTTCATCTGTGAAATGGCGATAATATATGTCACCTGAGCCAGAGGAGTTATTAGTATGAATTGCCACGATGCAGATGTAAGGTGATGGTGATAATGAGGACCTGCAACCCTGAAAGATCATTGTTTAATGCCTAACATACCAACTGACATTAGTATCTGATGATTGGTAATTAAAGGGTTTCTGGCTACGGAATTTAACTTTCTAGGTAAATTATAGGGAAAAGGCTTTACGTAAGTAAGATAAGAGTACTGTGATAATTTAGTTACTAAAACTGCTGGTTTGGAGCACCAGTAAAATCACACACACCCTTCCCCCCGCCCCCCAACACACACCATGTTCATAATTAACCTAAAACTTTAGAAGATAACGTGTTTCTGCATAGTTTTCTCTGAATTCATCTATAATAAATGAATTTTTCGCTGCAGGAAAACACCGAGTATTGTGTCTTGAAATTATGGTTAAAATTTATCTGTAAAATTTTGCAGTACTTTAAAGGAGAAGTGGTTTTTAAAGAATACACCGTATCTTTGATTTTTTTTGGCATATTTTGAAAAGTACTTTACAAAGTGCTGATCTTGGCATTGTTTTCTATTCCTTTTACGAAAAATTGGAGAATAAAAGCGTACTTTATTTATTGTGTGTGTTGTTTTGTTTAAATCTCTTTTTTCTGGTGATCATTTGAAGAAAAACCTTTGTTATCCTCTGTTAGGAAACGAAGCCCTCAGCCATTCTGTATGTGCATCTCCTCATTTAATTCTCATAAGACACAGAATAACTTATTCTGGTGGCTTTACAGTATTCTAAATGTTAAGAAGAGGGTGAGCAGGAAAGACGGGTGAGGCAGCGAATAAGTTTTTACTCTGATATCTGCTGTTGAAGACTACTGGTAACAGCTGATGGCTCATAAACCTGGTGTTGGATTTCTTGCTTGTTAGATACATCGCGTCGATAGGATTTTTTTTTTTTTTTTTTGTGTTTTAGAAGAGACAGGGTCTGTCGCCCAGGCTACAAGCTGGTGCCACAATGCCTGGCTAATTAAAAAAATTTTTTTGTAGGCCGGGCGCGGTGGCTCAAGCCTGTAATCCCAGCACTTAGGGAAGCCGAGACGGGCGGATCACAAGGTCAGGAGATCGAGACCATCCTGGCTAACACGGTGAAACCCCGTCTCTACTAAAATACAAAAAAAAAAACTAGCCGGGCGAGGTGGCGGGCGCCTGTAGTCCCAGCTACTCGGAGGCTGAGGCAGGAGAATGGCGTAAACCCGGGAGGCGGAGCTTGCAGTGAGCCGAGATCCGGCCACTGCACTCCAGCCTGGGCGACAGAGCGAGACTCCGTCTCAAAAAAAAAAAAAAAAATTTTTTTTTGTAGAGACAAGGTCTTGCCATGTTGCCCAGGCTGGTCTTGAACTCTTGGTCTCAAGCAGTCTTCCCACTTCAGCCACCCAAAGTGCTGAGATTATAGGCATGAGCCACTGCCCTGGCCATATCTGGTAGATTCTTAAAACCCTAAAGCCAAATGAGAGCTTAAATCTCATCTAAGCCAATATTTGTAAAATATATTTGACCACAACATATGGTAAAAGCTGATGTTTTATATTGTCTTTCAAAAATATTGATTGAGATCTGCAAAACGACCCACTTTTTGAAAAAAACACTGGTCTAGTTAAGCCTTATTTCACAGCTAAAGAGGCAGAATTATAAGGAGTTTAGGTGAACACAGGCATGCATTTTATTACTAGAGCATATGGAATTGAAGCCAAGTTTTCCTAAATCCTTTTTTTACATGAAAAATATTACATTTAATTACATGATAAATATGAGCCAGTGTTAATTTTTTTAAAGAACTCCTTATTGTGAAAATAGATACATAAATAATTAGGATAATGGAAAATTTTAAGTTATAAGTAAGGTAATTAGACTTTTTTCTTTAGAGGAACACCAACACGAATGTTCCCACACCACTCCATAACTGAGTCTGTGAACTATGATGTGAAAACGTTTGGATCTTCTCTTCCTGTTAAAGTCATGGAAGCCCTAACATTGGCTGAAGGTAGGTGTCATCTTTCCATTTACCTATATTAGCAATTTAGGATGGAGCCTAGATGCGGCATAGAGGTTAAATTTATGTTTTCTTATGTATACCTTTACGTAAATGGAGAGAGATGGGTAGCCTATTTTTTTTTTGAGACAGAGTCTGACTCTGTCACCCAGGCTGGAGTCGTGGCACGATCTCAGCTCACTACAACCACCATCTCCCAGGTTCAGGCGAGTTTCCTGCCTCAGCCTCCCAAGTGGCTGGAATTATAGGTGTGAGCCACCATGCCAGGCTAATTTTTTGTATTTTTAGTAGAGACAGGGTTTCACCATGTTGGCCAGGCTGGTCTCGAGCTCCTGACCTCCGGTGACCTGCCCACCTTGGCCTCCCAAAGTGCTGGGATTACAGGCGTGAGCCACCACACCCAGCCACCTGTCTAGTTTTTTATTTAATTTTACTTTTTTTTTTTTGAGACAGAGTTTTGCTCTGTTGCCCAGGCTGGAGTGCAGTGGCGTGATCTCGGCTCACTGCAAGCTCCTCCTCCTGGGTTCACACCATTCTCCTGCCTCAGCCTCCCGAGTAGTTGGGACTACAGGCGCCTGCCACCATGCCTGACTAATATTTTGTATTTTTAGTAGAGACTGGGTTTCACTGTGTTAGGATGATCTTGATCTCCTGACCTCGTGATCCACTTGCCTCAGCCTTCCAAAGTGCTGGGATTACAGGCGTGAGCCACCGTGCCCAGCCCTAGTTTTTTACTGTAATTGAGATATATAATAAATTTGAGAAGGAGAGTGAGTTCATTTGAACACAATCAAATTAAGTCTAATGGTTTTAGGTATTGTACAGTAGTCCCCCATTATCTTTGAGGGATATCTTCCAAGATTCCCCAGTGGATGCTTGAAACCTTGTATAGTACCAAACCCAAAATATACTCTGTTTTTTTAATATGTACACACCTATGATAAAGTTTAGTTTATAAATTAGGCACAGTAAGAGATGAACAGCAATAACAAATAAAGTGGAACAATTATAACAATATACCAGCACTACTCTTGTATTTTGGGGTCATTAAATAAGAATACAAGCATTGCATTACTGCAACAGTTGATCTGGTAACTGAAACAGCTACTGAGTGACAAACAGCTGGATAGTCTCAGGGGTGTCCAATCTTTTGGCTTCCCTGGGCCGCACATAAAATACACTTAGCCTAACAATAGCTGATGAGCTAAAAATAAATAAATAAATAAATAAATAGATCTGTGTGTAAATCTCATAATGTTTTAAAAAGTTTACAAACTTGGGCCGCATTCAAAGCTGTCCTGGGCCACACATGTCCCTGTGCTGTGGGTTGGACAAGCTTGGTGTATACAGTATGGAAATGCTGCACAAAGGGTTGATTCACAACCTTTAGACAGGGCAGTATGAGATTTTTATCACTTTACCCAGAACAACATGCAATTTACAACTTAGGAATTGTTCATTTGAATTTTCCATTTAATATTTTCAGACTACAATTGACCACAGGTATTTGAAACTTCAGATAAAAGGGGGAAATACTGTATATGCAAAATTCAGTCCTGTTTGAAGAGTTGATCAGGTTTATGAAGTTTACCATTAAAAACCCCAAAACTGGCAAGTTATGTTATTGGGTTTAATAATACAGTAAATTCAAGTCCTACCTCTATTTCTGGATCCTATGTAGCATCCCAGAGGCTGTGTGCACAAATTTACGATGTTACCATTGTGGTGGTGTACCTTCAGAACAGTCTGTTGGCAGATAATTAGTGTGGAATTTTGACAGATACAATCAACACAAGCTTAGAAAGGCAACTTTAAAGATGAGCAGTTGGATGACACTGGAAGAGCAAAGTTCAGAGCATCCTTAATATCTGCTGAAGTCATTTTTATTAAGGATTGAATTCTAGATCTTTGTGATTTTCTGGAACAGCGTTTTTTAAATTGTAGGAGTGACTAAAATTTAGCGGTTCTTGACCAGCATTTAAAAAAAGAAGAAATAGAATGCATCTCGTATAATGTTTAGTAAATTTTGTTTGTTTTACTTAAATTGTATATGGGTGTATCATGAAGTAAAATATTATACTGTGAATAACTCTATTTACTGTATATATTACTGTTAACAGTAAAAAAAAAAAAAAAAGCTGAAAGTACTCTGTTTTAGAAGAAGGAATATATCTCATCAAACTGGAACTTGCACATCTTGCCTATAGGTCCTTGGGAGCTTTAGGGATAGTTATTTTCAGACAACTGAACTACCAACCTCTGTATACATTGTTCTGTTTTAAATAAATAAATAAATATACATATTGCGTGTATATATATGTATATTTTCTCCTCTAAAATTTCAGTTTAAATTACATTGAAACCTTTTAACCTACTCCTGGTATTTTAACAGACTAGATTAAATAACACAGCCCCACATCTAGAAATTCAGAGAGTCCCTAGGAGTCAGGATATATAAAACAAAGAGATGTGTCAACTTGAAGAACTCTTCCGCACTTAGAAACCTGCCAACTACTGTTAAGTCAGCCCTTAAGGGCACACCAGTCGAAGATCTGGAGTGATTGTAGTGCTTTCAAGAAAAAGGAAATTACTGAACAGATAGTTCAGTTGAGCAAAAAGTCCTCACTTAGCCTGGGCTTGGTTTGATATTTTCACTTGTACATTATGCCTTTTACTTCACCCTTCTACCTTTCTTTAAAGAGCAAAGTTCGACTTAATAAAATTTCCAGGGCTGTTAACACGTTTGTGGAGGTTTACCACCAATACTAAGACGTATGCTAATTTAGTTTTGTCACTTAATAGAGAATGTAACTCTTTGTCTCTATGTAATAAATAGTTTATCATTTCTTTAAGGAGCTCTTATTTGAAAATTATGTGCGTTGGAAGGAACATTATTTTCCTTGAAATGTTTTATGTAGTTAAGGAGGAGTTTATTGCTTTTGTTACTTTATCGATATAAATGTTGCTAAATATTTCTTTTTTGTTAGTTTGTTTTGAGATAGAGTCTCGCTCTGTCTCCCAGGCTGGAGTGCAGTGGCGCGATCCCGGCTCATTGCAACCTCTGCCTCCCAGGTTCAAACCATTCTCCTGCCTCAGCCTTCTGAGTAGCTGGGATTACAGGTGCACGCCACCACGCCCGGCTAATTTTTTTTTTCTGTTTTTGGTAGAGACAGGTTTTCATCATGTTGGCCAGGCTGGTCTCAAACTCCTGACCTCGTGATCTGCCCAATTCGGCCTCCCAAAGTGCTGGGATTACAGGTGTGAGCCACCCCGCCCAGCCTTTCTTCGTTTTTGTTTCCGCTTATTTATTTTTTGATATGGAGTCTTGCTCTCTTGACCAGGTGGAAGTGATGTGATCATGGTTTACTGTAGCTTCAGTCTCCTGGTCTCAAGTGGTCCTCCTGTGCCTCAGTCACTCTAGTAGCTGGGAAGTGCAACACCAAGCCTGGCTGTTTTTTTTAGAGATAGAGTCTCACTTTGTTGCCCAGGCTGGCCTCAAGCAGTCCTCCCACGTTGGCCTCCCAAAGTATTGGGATTTATAAGCATGAGCCAGCATGCCTGGCCTAAATATGTCTTATAGGAAATAAGCTATCTGGTCTGTTTGTAACAAAAAAATTAAGGAATATTAAATGTCCCAAATACAACTGTTGCCTTTAGATATGTTTCTTTTTTTTTTTTGAGATGGAGTCTGACTCTTGTTGCCCAGGCTGGAGTGCAGTGGCGCAATCTTGGCTCACTGGAACCTCCACCTCCCAGGTTCAAGCGATTCTCCTGCCTCAGCCTCCTGAGTAGCTGGGACTACAGGCACGTGCCACCACACCCAGCTAATTTTTTGTAGTTTTAGTAGAGATGGAGTTTCACCGTGTTAGCAAGGATGGTCTCTATCTCCTGACCTTATGATCCACCCACCCTGACCTCCCAAAGTGCTGGGATTACAGGCATTAGATGTATTTCTAAAGCTGGTTATCAGAGTTAAATAGATCTGTTGTTTTCGGTGTTGATAATTTTGGAATATTCAAAAGTATTTGTTGTGAATTAGTCCTTTCTGAGTGTGCCAATTACTTTTTTTTTTGATAAAGCATGTGGTAATAAAGATTTATACTATATGATTAGTCACTCACCTCATTTTTTCCTTTAGTCGATGATCAGCTGACCGTTAACATAGATGAAGGTGGATGGGCTTGTCTGGTGTGCAAAGAGAAGCTCATTATTTGGAAGATTGCTCTGTCACCTATTACTAAGGTAATGGCTCTTTAGAGAGCTGGAAGGAGATGGAGGAGAGGAATGCCAATTGACTTTTAATTTTTACCCTAATTTTTTTACAGTTGGAGGATAGTTAATATGAAACTACTTAGGCATTAAGGGTTTGCATTTTCATAGTGATGTGAAATAATAAGCATGCACACACATTTGTATATTGGGAAAAAAGTTTCCCCCTTTTAAAGATCTGTGTTTACATTTAATAAAATTAGAGACATTGAAATTTTCAATGAATATTGTGCTAATCCGTCTGCCTAATGAAGTATCAGACTAAATGCTATCCATATAAGCAAATGAACTTTGAGTTTGCGTATTTCCGAGAAGATAGAATTATGTTTTGTTGAACCTACTGAATGATGCTTAATAAAATAAGAAAATATACCAATTGCTAGTTAAACTTTTCACTTGTCCACTTCCAACAGTGGGATTATCATTTGCACGTCTAGTAACTTATCCTCAGCAACCTTTTTTGTTCGTTACAACTTACTACTCTCTTCCACCACTCATTACTCACTTGGCCACGTTCCATTGGAACTCAGGGCTCCTGCTTACCTCAACTCTTCACTTCTGCTGAACTGTGTTACTGCTGCCTAGAAAAGGGTATATGTGGTTAGGAGTAATAGGTGAGGGAGAAGTCCTGGGGGACATAGTGAGTTAGCTGAGGGATCCTGATATTTGGCTGAGAGTCTAAGAAATATTTCCTAGGTAACTTGGTATAATTACTCTTTGTTCATGCTAATTTTAAATGTCAAATAAACAAATCAGTAGTCGATTGGGAAAGTTCCATAGGAAGCCTAAGCACTTCTCTTAACCTTATTTAGCCTTCTCTTAAGTGGACTTTTCTAGCCCAGGAAGAGGTTAGGATAGGTGTTCTTCAGAGTTTGGTCTAGCTTTAAGTTTTCATGATTCAATATCTCTTAAGATACTTTGTTTTAAAATTACTGAAAGCCTGATTAAAAGGAGATGTGAGAAGAAAGAATATTTGTAGAACGGTGTTTCCAGCAATGAGTCAGAATCTAAAGTATGCAGAGAAGGGAAATCAGATGCATCTTCAAAATATTGGATTTGATGTGAAAGATTTTCTGTTTGGGTTTGTTCTACAGTTATCGGTTTGCAAAGAACTTCAGCTGCCATCTAGTGATTTCCACTGGAGTGCCGACTTAGTGGCTCTCTCTTACTCTGCTCCCTCAGGTGAAGCACATTCTACTCAGGTAGGTGACTTAAAAGCTTATTGAAATAAACTTTATACAGTAAGGACATCCTAAAGTTGAAGGAATCATCCCATTTGATTTTGAGACATAACTATAAAGCTATAGAAATCAAGACATTGCGATATTGGCAAAGAGAGCTACACACATAGGGCAGTGTAACAGAATAGAGAATGCAGTTACAGATCCACATAAAGGCGCCCATTTGATCTCTGACGAAGGTGCAAAACCAATTCAGAAAGAATGGTCTTTTACAGTGATTTTTCTCTGTATCAATGCATAGTGTAGGAACATTTGTAATTTTAAAAGTACAGATGACCAATTTGTATTGTATTGAATTTTCCCTTAAACCTCATACTTTGTTATAAAGATTAATTTGAAATGGGTCATAGATCTAAATGTAAAACAGTAAAACTTTTAGAAGAAAACAGGAGAAAATCATTATGACCTGAGATTAGAGTTCTTGGAAATCACCAAAAGCATGATCCATAAAAGAAAAGTTTGATAAAATTAATATTAAAATTAAAGTAAAATAAAAATTTAAAGCGTTGCTTTGCCAAAGACAAGAAAATGAGGAGACAAGCTACAGAATGGAAGAAGACATTTGTAAATCATGTATCCAGTAAAGGACTTGTATCCAGAATATTTTTTAAAATTCTAAAAACTTGATAAGAAGACAATCCAGTTTAAAAATAGGGACTAGGACTTGAACGGACACTTTGTGAGGATATAAGGATGGCAAATAAGCACATAAAGAGATGTTCAGCATCATTAGCCATTAGAGAAATGCAAACCAAAACCCTAGTGAGTTCTTATTTCTGATTTTTCTTGATCAAATAGTAAATTGTTCTGTTTTTTGTGTCATCAGACTCCTGGTTTTGGGGTTCTTCTTTTATTGTGATTGACGATTGTTGTGATCTTGTTTTGAGGCTGTTGCTGTCATGGTTGCCACCAGAGAAGGATCCATCCGCTATTGGCCAAGCCTTGCTAGTGAAGATACCTACACAGAGACTTTTGTTGATTCGGGAGGTGATAAGACTTACAGTTTCCTAACAGCAGTGCAGGTATACCATGGATATTCCTTTATGTTTATTGGAAAGCTGTGATTTGGCTTGGAAATGAGATTTTTATTTATTTTTTAAAATAGAGACCAGATCTCCTTATGTTGCCCAGGCAATTCTCAAACTCCTGGGCTCAAGCAATAACTCCTGCTTTGGCCTCCCAAAATACTGGGCTTACAAGCATGAGCCACTGCACCTAGCCGTGGAAATGAGATTTTATGACTAAAAATGTGGAGTTTTGAAGAGACTGTAGAGACCAGGGAGGAATCAAAAAGAGACAAGGAAGAGAAGAATGTAAGGATCTATGATTTGAACAGTTAGACGAGGGAGGCTCTTCTCACAAGGCTCTAAAATACCAATTTCAGATAGTAGTTTGTGATATGCATTTCTTTTAGAAACATTTTATGAGAGTGGCTTGTTTTTAAGCCACCATCAGACACTATAAAGAATGGTTTGCATTATCTTCTCTGTAGGTTCACAAAGAAACAAAATCTGGCTGAACATGGTGGCTCATGCCTGTAATCTCACCACTTTGGGTAGCTGAACTGGAAGGATTGTTTGAGGCCAGGAGTTCAAGACTAGCCTGTGCCACATAGTGAAACTTTGTCTCTACAAAAAAATTTAAAAATTATCTGGACGTGGTGGTGTGTGCCTGTAGTCCCAGCTGCTCAGGAGGCTGAGGCAAGAGGATCTCTTGAGCCCAGGAGATTGAGGCTGCAGTGAACTATGATCTCACCAATGCACTTCAGCCTAGGTGACAGAGCGAGACCCTGTCTCTAATAAAATAGCAAACAAAAAATATAAATAAAAATAAAATCTGATAACCTGATTTGTTGAATCTGAAATATGAGCGTGTAGTTTAAAAATCAGAATTTAAAAAACATGGACTTTTTTTCTGCTACAGAAGTTTTGTTTTTTTTTTTTTTTCTTTTTTCAAGACACAGTTTTACTCTGTCACCCAGACTGGAGTGCAATGGTGCAATCTCAGCTCACTGCAACCTCTGCCTCGTGGGTTCAAGCAATTCTTGTGCCTCAGCCTCCCAAGTGGCTGGGATTACAGGTGCGTGCCGCCACACCCAGCTAATTTTTGTATTTTTAATAGAGACGGGGTTTCACCCTGTTGGCCAGGATGGTCTCTATCTCCTGACCTCAAGTGATCCACCCACCTTGGGCTCCCAAAGTGCTAGGATTACAGGTGTGAGCCACCATGCCCAGCCAGTTTTTCTTTTTTCTTATGAGAGTTTTTCTATGTAGGATTAATAATATCAACTGAATGGATTCTGAAATGTATTACTTTAATAAAATAACATTCTATTTTGTATTCTTTTAGATTTATTTCAATTACAATGATTTTTCTCTGTATCAAAGAATTTTTTTGTTAGTTTTCTTTATCTTAGCGTTAGATGCTAAACTGAACTAATCTCATATTTTTTCACAGGGAGGAAGTTTTATTCTGTCCTCGTCAGGAAGCCAACTAATTCGGTTGATACCTGAGAGCTCAGGAAAGATTCATCAGCATATCCTGCCTCAGGGGCAAGGCATGCTTTCAGGAATTGGTCGAAAGGTTTCTTCTCTTTTTGGAATTTTATCTCCTAGTAGTGATCTCACAGTAAGTTTATAAAATAACTCTTTTACAAGCTTATTTCTTAGTTAAATCAGTAAGTTGAAAGTATGCTCTGAAGTTAGTGTTGCCTCCATATGGACGAAAGTGTATGCAAAATAGAACCTTTGACCTTTTTAGTGAACTATTTTTATTATGATGAAATGAGTTCATACTAACCTTCTCCCATAACTTGTAACAGTAATATCTTTAAATCAGATGATCTCACAAGTACATTTTTGGAACTAAAACTATTATGTAAAATTTAAAATGTGTTTCTTAAAGATTAATTTGACTTTTTAGATTTAACCGGAAGCGTGTCTCTACTGCCATGCCTCCAGCTGTCTGTGTGGGTGACTGAAATCTAGATCTGTTGGTTGGATTTCTCTGCCCCATACTCTAGTATAGTGAAGGGAGGATGATGGGAACTAATATTTATGGACCATCTACTCACTGCTCGGTGCTCCGTAGTTGTTATATTCATATTGTGTAATCATTGTGACAACCTGTAAGATAGTGCACTTTCCCTCCAGTTTACAGATGAGGAAGCACCCTCAGCCAGAAGGTGTGTAACTGCTGAGTGGCAGAGCTGGGAATAATACCCAGGCCTGCTCTTTTTACTGTGCTGTTGTCCTCTTGTTTCAGATAATTAGCATCACCTGCTTCCTTGAATGTTCTTTAAACCTAAACTTAACATGTTTAAAAACAAATTTATTGTATTCTTTCATCTCTCCTATTGACTACTCACTTACCCCTATAAAACTCATTTCTCTTTTGATCGGTTTTTGTTAAGAGCACCATCACTTTTTCTCAGTGACCCAGGTATAAAACCTTGTTATTTTTTGTGTCTCGCTCTCCTTCTATAGCAAACTAGTTATTTACCAGGTGCTGTAGATTTAACTTCTATCCAGTCTGGTTTCCATCCCCATCTTTCTGCTTTTGATGTTATGCCCTAACCTATATTCTTGATAAATTTTACCTAAGTTCCTGGTACCTGCTCAGTTTGCTTACTGTTGACCTTTCTGCCCCATCACTGATGGGTTTTAACACAAAGCAATCATGTATATCCAGCTTTAAAAAGCCAAATATCTATACTTCATGATTAAGCGTATACTGAAAAGGCAAAATAATACTCTTGTGTATGACTACATACATTCTGCCAAATGCATTCGAACACAATTCTGTGTTCAGAAGCTATTGATAATATCTCCCTTGATTGCTATACTTAAACAGATTCACATTCAGCACTCTCTGCTGTATGTCCCTGATTTTTCATTATTTTTTATTTTTATTTATTTTAAAATAGAGACAGGGTCTCACTATGTTGCCCAGGCTGGTCTCAAGCTCCTGAGCTCAAGTGAGCCTCCCTCCTTGGTATCCCAAACTGTTGGAATTATAAGCATGAGCCACCACACCTGGCCTCATTATTTTTCAAAAAATCCTTATTTTTGCTTCTTTTCGACTTGTCATCTTCATTCCGATGTTAGAGGATGACTTCTTATTCTCTAAAGACGCTGTAACTTTCCCACCTTTCAGCTCTGCTCTTCCTGGGCCTTCCACCTATATCCTTCCTCTAGAGTCCAATGTTGCCCTCAAACTCTATTTCAGGATCACTTCTGCTGCTGTTGTTGTTGTTGTTGAGATGGAGTCTCACTCTGTCGCCAGGCTGAAGTACAATGGTGCGATCTTGGCGCCTTTGCAACCTCTGCCTCCCGGATTCAAGTGATTCTTCTGCCTCAGTCTCCCGAGTAGCTGGGATTATAGGCGTGTGCCACCACACTCGGCTACTTTTTTGTATTTTAGTAGAGATGAGGTTTCATCATGTTGCCTAGGGTGGTCTTGAACTCCTGAGCTCAGGCAATCCACCTGCCTCAGCCTCTCAAAGTACTAGGATTGCAGGGGTAAGACACCACACCTGGCCCAGGATTACTCCTTTCTTTAAATCCCAAAGGAAGAATTCTGCTAGGATTACTAATCACATATGTGAAATTTGAGTTTTAAAACAATGATTCCTTAACATTAGAATTTAATCTATGAATTTGACTTCTTTTTCTTTTCTGAATAGCTTTCAAGTGTTCTTTGGGATAGTGAGAGATCAAGCTTTTATAGCTTGACAAGTTCAAACATCAATAAATGGGAATTAGATGACTCTTCAGAAAAACATGCATACAGTTGGGATATAAATAGAGCCCTGAAGGAAAACATTACCGATGCTATTTGGGTAAGAAACAATAATGTTCATCTCTGTAATTCACGCTGTGGTTGTATGATAATGCTGGTTCCCTTAATTATGTATTTCAACACATTTCAGTGTAATAAACAACATAATGTATAGTTATCAGATTAAGTGGAAATGGGGTAGTCAATCTCTAGAAATATTGGAATTGCTGGTTTACTTGCTTAGCAATTTTTTTAAATGTATACATTATTCATTCATCAACTGAGTTATCATGGATGAAGCACTTCACTAGGTGCTAGGGGTATAAAGGTGAAAATAAATCATTCCTACACTCAAGCTTACATTATTGATATTTTCATGTAGGGATCTGAAAGTAACTATGAAGCTATTAAAGAAGGAGTCAACATTCGATATTTGGACTTGAAACAAAACTGGTAAGCAATTAATTTGTCATAAAGAACATAGATAAGAGTTTGGAAAAAATAAGTTGATGTTTATTATAACATGACGAGCAATCTCACTGTCTGCTCTTTTTTTGGAGACAGGGTCTCACTCTGTCACCCAGGCTGGAATACAGTGGCGCCATGATAGCTCACTGAAGCCATGACTTCCTGGGCTGAAGTGATCCTTCTGCCTCAGCCTCCCAGTAGCTTATACTGCAGGCATGTGCCATCGCACCTGTCTGATTTTTAAAATTTTTCGTAGAGATAGGGTCTCACCATGTCACCCAGGTTGGTCTTGAACTCCTGGGCTCAAGCAACCCTCCTGCCTCAGCATCCCAAAGTATTGGGATTACAGGTGTGAGCCGCCATGCCCAGCCTGTTCTTTTACTGCTGATCTTCTCATGCTAGCTATTAAGCTTTACTGAATGGTCTTGCTGTTGTTTATTGAGTGATACTAGTTCATCTGGGAAATTGAGACATTTTTCAGCCTTAAATGGTATAATCTTACATTGGTATCTCATTCATTAGAGACAAAGCTTTTCTGCTCTTACAGCTAGAACTTCTCTTCTTCGCTGCCAAGAGATACCTGAGACCCTGTCATTGCCCACTGCTGTGGGTGCCCCATGGTGTGATCTTCCTCTTATTGGATGTATCAGGCACATGTTTCCCACTTTCTGTTGCTCAAGGAGCTTTAGGCCTACGATTGTGGCTATGCTGAGTTAAGGATGGGATAAGGCTTTGTCTCGTTAGTACAAATTCGAACTTTATCATAGTTCATACTCAGAGTAAATTTCCTCATAGAAACAGTGCTCTAAGTGGTGCATAGGATGCCGGGTTAGTCTGATAAAGCTAATTATCCCATGTTACTATTTAACTTTAATGCTCAGGGTCACATGGAACTTAAAAACCATTTGTAACATTGCTTGTAGTGAATCCAAATATATAACTAGTAATCCTTCAGAAGACAACTTCTCAGAAGTTGAAGACTATTTTTTATGAGTTTTAGAGTAACTTTTACTGTTCTTGTTACATGTTTTGGGTTAGTAGAACAAATTCTACTTGTTCCTTGGAGAGACATTGCAGTTGTACTACTTTGTGTAATTTTTCTCTCTGTTGGGCTGTTTAGACTCTTAGTAGGCTCCTTTACAGTCTGGAAACCTTATTAAAGCTATCAAAGAGGTAAAAGTAATAGTACTGTTTAATTTCTGTAAGCATTTTAATTAAATACAGTTTACCTGTTTTTATTTGTCTTTACCAGACTTTTGGAAATGTAGGACTACTGCTAGGACAGCCTGCTGTGGGCATATAATGCAGACATTTTTCTTTTTTATTTTTTTTTTGAGACTGAATCTCACTCTGTCACCCAGGCTGGAGTGCAATGGTGTGGTCTTAGCTTACTGCAACCTCCTCCTCCCGGTTCAAGCGATTCTTCCGTCTCAGCCTCCCAAGTAGCTGGGACTACAGGTGGGTGCCACCACTCCCAGTTAATTTTTGTATTTTTAGTAGAGACGGGTTTTCACTCTGTTGGCCAGGCTGGTCTTGAACTCCTGACCTCGTGATCCGCCCGCTTCGACCTCCCAAAGTGCTGGGATTACAGGTGTGAGCCACCGCGCCCAGCCATGCAGACATTTTTCACGTAATTTTCTGAATTGGAGGCATGGGGTTGAGAATGAGAAGCATGCTTAGGAATTGCTATGCAGGGTCCACCCAGGGCTTCTCTCCCCCAGTGTCATGCTGACCAGCGGGGTCCCTGTGAGGTGCAGCCCTCATCCTCCTTGACCTTACTCTCCACCTTTACTCAAAATGATCCAGTTAGTACTCTATTATGTCCTTGAGGCCTCGTGATCAGAACTGTACAGAGAATTTCTCATATGGGTCCGTTTTCTTTATTTTAAGAATAGTGTCTGTCTTCCTCATAGTCACTCACACCTACTGATTTGTTGTCCATTTGGGCAGAGCTACAATCTGAGCTTATAATTTCAGTGAGCAGCTGGGCTGGGTGGCTCACCACTTTGGGAAACCAAGACAGGAGGATTGCTTGAAACTAGTAGTTCAAGATCACCTGGTCAACAAAATGAGACCCTATCTCCACGCAAATAAAAATAAAAAATTAGCCAGGCATGATGGCGTGTACCATAGTCCCAGCTTTTCAGGAGGCTGAGGCGAGAGGATCACGAGCCCAGGAGATGGAGGCTGCAGTGAGCTATGATCCCACCACTGCACTCTACCGTGGGCAACAGAGAAAGATCTTTTTTCTGAGACAAAACAAAAATAAATAAATTATTTTACTAGATGATTACTAATACAAAGTTTAGATATCTTCATTTTAGATATAAAGTTTGGAATTTTTTTAACCTTAACTTCATTACTTTGGATATACTTACATAAAAACTTAACTGGTCAAGCAGGAGGATCACTTGAGGCCAGGAATTCTAGGGCAGCCTGGCATTGTAGAGAGAGAGACACTGCCAATATGTTACAAGTTTGGGCCAATATTCTTTTTTTAAAATTGATTTTAAAATTTTTTTATTTCAATAGTTTTTGGGGTACAGGTGGTTTTTGGTTACATGGGTAAGTTCTTTAGTGGTGATTTCTGAAATTTTAGTGCACCTGTCACCTGAGCAGTGTACACTGTACCCAGTATGTAGTCTTTTATCCCTCACCCTCCTTCCCACCCTTCCCCTTCAAGTCCCTAAAGTCCATTATCATTCTTATGTCTTTGTGTCCTCATAGCTTAAACTCCCACTTGTAAGTGAGAACATATGATATTTGGTTTTCCATTCCTGAGTTACTTCACTTAGAATAATGTGGACCAGGCCGGGCGCGGTGGCTCAAGCCTGTAATCCCAGCACTTTGGGAGGCCGAGACAGGCGGATCATGAGGTCAGGAGATTGAGACCATCCCGGCTAACACGGTGAAACCCCGTCTCTACTAAAAAATACAAAAA
>NW_016808133.1:2306197-2317375 GCF_001698545.2 Rhinopithecus bieti
AAAAAAAAAAAAAAAAAAAAAGAATAATGTGGACCAATATTCTTGAATTCCTTTCAAGAGTCCAAGCAGAAGTGATAAAGTTTGGGGAGCTAGGGGAAGAGAACCGTGAAGAGGGAAAATGAGAGCTGTGCTAGGATTGCTTGCTTTGAAATGTCATGTCATTTAGTTACTTGCTTGGTTTCTTGTTTTTAATTGTCAGTAGAGGGTGCTTTGCCACCCTTTTAATATTTCTGGAGAAACCCCGTGTCGACTAAAAATACAAAAATTAGCCGGGCTTGGTGGTGCATGCCTATAATCCCAGCTACTCAGGAGGCTGAGGCAGGAAAATTGCTTGAACCCGGGAGGCGGAGGTTGCAGTGAGCCGAGATCACACCACTGCACTCCAGCCTGGGCAGCAAGAGTGAAACTCCGCCAAAAAAAAAAAAAAAAAAAAAAAAAAGTTGTTAGTAATAGATGTTTTAGAAGAGCTAAAATAGGACCATTTAATTTATTGGGGGCAGCAAGTTTGCTAGACTTAAGGGACAAATAAGCTTTACGATGCAAAATGGTTTGTTTTTACATATACAGCAGTTTGAAATTTCTATAACCGATTGTTAAAAAGCCTTTACATATATATGTATATTTTTAAACATTAGAGACAGTGTTGCCCTGTTTGGTCTTGAACTACTGGGCTCAAGCGATCCTCCTGCTTCAGCCTCTCCCAAAGTGCTTGGATTAAACACATAAGCCACTGTGCCTGGCCTAAAATTATTATTATTATTTTTTTAAGAGTCTCACACTGTTGCCCAGGCTGGGGTGCAGTGGTATGATCTTGGCTCACTGGAACCTCTGCATCCCAGGTTCAAGTGATTCTCATGCCTCAGCCTTCCGAGTAGCTGAGATTACAGGGACATGCCACCATGCTGGGTGTTTTGTATTTTAGTAGAGATGGGATTTTGCCATGTTGGCCAGGGTGGTCTCGAACTCCTGGCCTCAAGTGATATGCCCACCTCGGCCTCCCAAAGTGCTCAGGTTACAGGTGTGAACCACCACACCTGGCCTTTTAAATTTATTTTAGAGATACATGGTCTCACAGTGTTGCCCAGGCTGGTCTTGAACTCTTGGGCTCAAATGATCCTCCTATCTCAGCCTCCCAAAGTGTTGGGATTACATATGTGAGCCATCGCACCTGGCGGTAAAATTTTTTTTTTTAATGTTTTTCCTCTGGACAAAAGCGAGTAACCTTTAAATAACTGAGTACATCAGGGACTGGCAAACCTTTTCTGTAAAGGGCCAAAAGTAACTGTTTTAGGCTTTGGTGGCCATATAGTGTTTATTGCAGCTACTCTATTTCACCAATAGTATCATGAAACATCCCTAGAAAATGCATAAATGAATGTGTATGGTTGCCTTCCAACAAAACTTCATTTATAAAAACTGGTTTGAGATCAGTTTCACTGGAGGGCTGTACTTTGCTAATCCCTGGATCAGATGGTTGTTTTGATCTTTTTTTTAAAGTCCGGTTTATTGAGCTATAATTTATATAGAGTAGAAAATTTACCCTCTTTAGTGTATAATTCTACAAAATTTTTTTCTTCTTTTTTTTTTAAAATGGAGTGTTACTCGATCACCTAGACTGGAGTGCAGTGGTGTGATCTCAGCTCACTGCAACCTCCACCTCCCGGGTTCAAGCAGTTCTCCTGCCTCAGCCTCCCAAATAGCTGGGACGACAGGCATGTGCCACCATGCCTGGCTAATTTTTGTAGAGACGGCTTTGCCACATTGGCCAGGCTGGTCTTAAACTCCTGATCTCAGGTTATCTGCCCACTTTGGCCTCCCAAAGTGCTGGGATTACAGATGTGAGCCACCGCACCCGGCCCTGATTCTACAAATTTTGACAGATACATAATTTAGTCATTTAATCACAACAGTCAATACAGAACAGTTGTATAACCCCCCAGATTCCCTTGTGCCATTCTGTAATCGACCCCTCCATCCACCCTTAGCCCCTGGAGACCACTGATGTGGTTTCGTCTCTATAGTTTTGCCTTTTGCTTAATGCCATAGAAATGGAACATACAATGTAAAACCTTTTGAGTCTGGCTTCTGTCACTTAGCATAATACATTTCAAATGCATTTGGTATTTTTTTTTTTTTTTTTTACTACTGAATAGTACTCTTTTGTGTGGATATACCACCATTTGTTTATCTGTTCAGCAGTTGGAAGACATTGGGTTGTTTTCAGTTTTAGGCAATTATGAATAAAGCCACTACAGTCATTGGTACACGGGTTTTCGTGTGAACATAGTTATTGGTTTTTGTTTTTTTTTTTTAATTTTCTCTTGTATAGGTGTCCACGAATGGGATTGCTAGGTTATATGGAAGCATATGTTTAATTTTATAGGAAACCCCTAAGTTGTTTTTTAGGGAGGCTTTACATCTTTATTTTTTATTAATTAGTGATGGGCTGGTGATTTTGGCAGCAGCATGGCACTCAGCAGACAATCCGTGTCTCATCTATTACTCTCTGATAACAATAGAAGATAATGGTTGCCAAATGTCAGATGCAGTTACTGTAGAAGTCACTCAATATAATCCACCTTTTCAGGTAAGATTTATGTTGGTTAAATTAAAAAGCAATAATATGTTGAGTATTTTTCTAACTATTTCAGGGTCTTATTTATTTATTTGCAGAGTTTTGCTCTGTCACCCAGGCTGGAGTGCAGTGCCTTGATCTCAGCTCACTGCAACCTCTGCCTCCCCTTCCAGGTTCAAGTGGTTCTCCTGCCTCAGCCTCCCGAGTAGCTGGGACTGTGGGCATGTGCCACTATGCCCAGCTAATTTTTATGGTTTTAGTAGAGACGGGGTTTCACCATGTTGGCCAGGCTGGTCTCGAACTCCTGATCTCAAGTGATTCCCCCAACTTGGCCTCCCAAAGTGTTGGGATTACAGGCGTGAGCCACGATGCCCAGCCCATTTCAGGGTCAAATTTCTTGACAGATTTCATCTGCAGGACTTGGCAATATTTTAAAATAGCTTGTTTCTAGACGTTGCATTTTCTTTGCCATCTCAGGCTTGTTCTTTTGCTTAGTTTTGGCTAAAGGAAAATTAGAATGGAAGCAACTAGCAAAAAGCAGTTTGTTTATTCTGCTCTAGGTCTTTGGAGGGATTGTCATCTCTGTATTTAAGTAGAAAGAAGGTATTGATTAATTTCAGGGTGAAAGTAAGGAAGAAACCACACTGGGCATGATGCGTACATGCCTGTAGTCCTAGCTACTCAAAAGGCTGAGGCAGGAAGATCACTTGAGCCCAGGAGTTTGAGGCTGTTGTGTGCCATGTTCACACCTGTGAATAACCACTGCATTCTAGCTTAGGCAATATAGTGAGACCCCATCCTAAAAAAAGAAGAAAAAGAAAAGAAAGCTGGTAGGAATTAGGGTTTGGTTTAGAGCCTTGCATATTATAGAAAAATCCCCCTTTTTACCCAAAGCAAGATTATATTTGTATTCAGCAGTGTTACATAGTCATCAAAGTTCTTGTAAACAACTGAAAGACAGGCTTTCTAATTTTAAGTTCATTAATAACAATTAAACGTGTTTAATAACAGATATTCGTGAAGAAAAAGCTGAACATCTATAAATTTATTTTATTTACTCTTACATGGTATCTAATTCTGTTAAATCTTTGTTTGTTTATTTTTGAAGAGGGAAAGTCTTGCTATGTTGCTTGGACTGGAGTGCAGTGATATTCACAGGTCCGTCAATAGTGCATGGTAGCCTCCAACTCCTGGGCTCAAGCAGTCCTCTCAGGTAGCTGGGATTACAGGTGTGCACCACTGTTCCTGGCTTAAATCCTCACTTTTTTTTTTTTTTTTTTTTAAATCCTTACTCTTAACATGACTCGTTTAATTGAATCCTGTAAGAAAATCTTTTGATTTGTTCTTTTATGTCAAACAGAAATAAACTTTATCGTGTGTTCTGATTATGCAGTGTGGAAAACATGCTCAGTGTTAGAAAAAAATTCAGCCAGGGCAGAAGATTATAAAGAGAATCTGAGGATTAAAAAACAATTCTAGGACCTCACATTTAGTGTTTCTGTAAAATTACTTCTTTAATAACAGCTTATTTTTAGCATATTCTAATTTTATTTAATGAGATTTATTTTTATTTCTGCCTCTGATTTTATGTGTAAACAAATCAACTAAGTTTTCTTGTCATTAATATCTTGCCAGTAAAGTAAGAACCAAAATGTTTGTTTATCAGGGATCATTTATAAAAAATTGCCAGTTCTTAATACAATGAATTAGTGCTTTCATTTTCTCCCTTGAATTTGTCATAGGCTTCTAGTTATAGTCATCATCATGGAAATGTTTTCAAAATTTGTTAATTTTGGACATTAACAAATTAGGCCAGGTGTGGTGTCTCATGCCTGTAATCCCATCACTTTGGGAGGCTGAGGTGGGTGGATCACCTGAGGTCAGGGGTTCGAGACCAGCCTGGCCAACATGGTGAAACCCTGTCTCTACTAAAATACAGAAAATTAGCTGGGTGTGGTGGCATGCGCCTGTAATCCCAGCTACTCAGGAGGCTGAGGCAGGAGAATCATTTGAACCTGGGAGGTGGAAGTTGCAGTGAGCCAAGATTGCACCACTGCACTCCAGCCTGGGCAACAGAGTGTGACTCTGTCTCAAATAAATAAATAAATAAATTTTAAAAAAATAAGCAAATTATAAGCAAGTTAACAAAATATATGTCTAATTGATGTTTATAAACTTTGTAACATTTTGTTAATCATCTCATGGGTAGTGTTTAGATTTTACAAAGAAAATAGGTGAACTATTTTATCATTTTATGAAATGTACAAAATGAATTTAAAAAATCATACAAACAAATATTTTGTTTTACTTCGTTAAATGTAATCTTAAATTTAACTTTCAGTCTGAAGACCTGATTTTGTGTCGGTTGACGGTCCCAAACTTTTCAAACCAGACTGCCTATCTGTATAACGAAAGTGCTGTCTATGTGTGCTCCACAGGAACTGGGAAATTTTCTCTTCCCCAGGAGAAAATTGTCTTTAATGCACAAGGTATGGTAGCAGTTTTAGAAAGCATGATTGGTGAGCTCGTTAGTCATTCTGAGTGCTTTTTTTCTCTTTCCCGAGTGTCACTTCAAGCATGCTGCCCTCAAATGTTACTGAGACATTTCATACCACAACTACAGCAGCTGAAGCGACAACCCTACTAAGAAACCAAAAGGGTACTAGAATTTCCAAACTATTATATTTACTGGCAAAAATAGTAACATTTGTTCCAGGAGAAGATGCCAAGAAGCAAAGAACTAATGCCAAGAGAAGTAATTGCTCATTCCTAGTTAGTAAAAGTGACTTATTCTGAGTTGATGCTCTTTAACTTTTCCACACTCCTGGATAAGAGCCTCAGGTGCTGGACTCATGCAGGTGGGCTGGTCAGGATTAAAGAGAAACCAAGCAGATACTTAGCTGAAGGGGTTGGGCAGAGGGCAGAGTCCAGGTAGGCAACAGCATGGAACCCAGGTTTTCTAGTCCCAGCACAAGAACCTTGACGGAGGGTGGGTAGGCTGTTACTAAGGCGCAAGGTAGGCTTAGACTTTTTTATTTTTTTTTCAGTCCCTGTTGACTGATGTGATAAGTTCAAGTCAGAATTAAGCAAGAGAACTCCACAGGATTGAAAAAGCTCTTCTTGTGAGTTTTGCAGAATGAATAATTTTCTTTTTTGGCTTCCTAGATTGCTCTCTGGCAAGGCTAGTTTTTATTGTCCTTAAAGCTGAAAGACACAGAGCCTGCTTCTTCAAATAGCAGCCGGTTCTTAACATTTGGTTCTGGGATTTAAAGGATGAGTTTGAAGTAGGAGTAATACTGTAAAGGAAAAAATGTGCTTAATATATCACCAAGGTGATTTTCTGCCCAGGGTGGTCGATTTTACAAAGCATTTTGTTGTTGTTGTTAAATGTATTTGACTCTGTGTTTCTCTTTCTTTTAGGAGATAGTGTTTTAGGTGCTGGTGCCTGTGGTGGTGTTCCTATCATTTTTTCTAGAAACAGTGGACTGGTGTCTATTACTTCACGGGAAAATGTGTCCATATTGGCAGAAGACCTGGAAGAGTCCTTAGCATCTTCATTTGCTGGACCAAACAATGAGGTAATGTGATTCTATAAGATTTTGAAGTTTGTATGTTATTTATTTTTTAGAGGTAGGGTCTCACGCTGTCACCCAGGCTAGGGTGCAGTGGCACAATCGTAGTTCACTGCAGCCTCTAACTCCTGGCCTCAAGCAATCGTCCTGCCTCAGACTTCCCAGTAGGTGCCTGGCTAATTTGTTTTGGTTTGGTTTGGTTTTTGAGAGAGTCTCACTCTGTTGCCCAGGCTAGAGTGCAGTGGCATAATCATAGCTTACTGCAGCCTCATCTCAACCTCCCGGGATCAAGGAGTCCTCCCCTCTTAGCCTCCCAAATAGTTGGAACTACAGACATGCGCCATCTCACCTGACTAATTTTTTATTTTTTGTAGAGACAGGATCTCCCTGTGCTGCCTAACCTGGTCTCAAACTCCTGGGCTCAAGCATCCTCCCGCCTCAGCCTCCCAAAGTGCTGGGATTACTGGCATGGAGCCACCGTGCCCAGCCTAATTTTTATTTTTATCAGATTATTTTATACAAATGGTCTCAACACTGAGACAGTTTTCAAAGACTTAACGATGCAGACAGTTCTTTTTGTCTTCCTCATCCCTTCTGTCCTCTTTGCCTGAAGCAACTACGTTTAAGCCTTTTAGTGATTTATTCTGGTATTTTTCTCCATATAGCTAAGTAATGTACATATATTCCTGTCTCCTGATTCATCTGTTGATTTTCTACTATAGAAAATGAGGTTTTAGGTTACCTTATACTCCTTCCTCTATCATTCTAACATAAATTTTTTCCGTTGTAATGACAATGTGAATATTGTTTATGGTTTGCTGAGCCAAATACTGATTACATTTCCTTCATTATACAACTTTGTGTGACTCTTGGAGTGTGTCATGACCTCATTTTATATTTTCTCACTTTCCTTTCATATGTGACTTAATCTTTTTACACACTCTGGGAGTTCTGTAGAGTGCCCCTCAGTGTAGTTTTTCTCAAAGTCAAGTCTCCACAAACCTTCCATCTGCACAGTTGTCATCCCGGAACTTCTCTCTTCCACGGTCCTCAAATCCTCAGGAGCTGTCCCTGCACCATGCATAGGTGGCCTCATCTCCTGTCGGTGCTGCCATTTCCCATTCCTTCTGCTTTCTGTCTTCCTTTGTTGTAGTTGGAATCGCAGATATTTCCATGGAACTTGTATTTCTGTTTCTTTTTATTCTGGGATGATTTTTTGAGAGGAATAGCCGGGTAAAAATTACCAATTTTTTTTTCTATTGTCTTGAAACCTGAAATATCCCATCCATGAGGTTTTTATCATTCGTTTACAGAAGACTAAAAATAATTAATACTGTTTGGGGTAATTTCCATTTGAGTAGTGTATGAAATATACAGACTACCTCTATAATTCAAAATTAAAATGAGTATAGTTTTAAAGGAAAGTAGCACTTTTTTACTTTTTTTTTCTTTTCACAAAAAGGAGTAATACTTTGGTTATTTTGTAATTGTATGGTTATTGTAATACTGTTACATATTCTGAAGCAATTTTATAGTGTTCCATTTCTTTAAAATTTTTCTAAATCCTTGTTTAAATTTGTAATCAACCATTATGCTTAGGTAGTATACACTGTGGTGAGTCGTGTAAGAGCAAACCTGTAAAAAGATTCTGTTAATTATGACGAAATCTCCAAATTGTTTTACTTACAGCATAATCCCCGAATTACCTGTACCTTTTCTGTATGACTGGTTGGTCATTTGGTGCTTTATAGTGTTTCAATAAGTATATGAATGACTGGTATAGACCAAGCTTGTTCAACCCACGACCCATGGGCTGCATGTGGCCCAGGATGGCTTTGAATGCAGCCCAGCACAAATTCGTAAATTTTCTTGAAACATGAATTTTTTTTTTTAAACTCATCCGCTATCATTAATGTTAGTGTATTTTATGTGTGGGCCAAGACAATTCTTCCAATGTGGCCCAGGGAAGCCGAAAGATTGCATACCCCTGGTACAGACAATATGGCAAACAGCTTGTGTATATACAGAGTTGCTGTCATAGGATGGGTACAGTTTTTAGTCCAATAATTAAGAATATTCAGATGCCTTTACCTCTAAACTATGCTTTGTTATTTTGCAGAGTATGATTTTTGAGACCACTACAAAGAATGAAACTATAGCCCAGGAAGATAAAATCAAGTTGCTGAAAGCTGCCTTTCTGCAATACTGCAGGTATAACATGTTTTTTAAATTATGGATTATTTTATGTGTGAAGATACGTTTTACTGACATGTGCTACTTATTTATTGACTGGTGGGAGCAAGTTGGAGGAATGATGCTATCAAGAAAAGAATTTTTTTTTAACTTTAGCACTTTAATAGACTGTTCTTCTGAAGTTAGTAGCCATGGGAGGTTTCCAGCTAGCTCGGCTAGGGAAAAAAACATGGGATCTAACATACTCTCTCCACTTCACGAAAAACAACGTACCATTAAAAATGGTGATCATGAAGACATCTTGCAAGGGTCTTTTATGAATAATGTTAAGGTGCAAATAAGTTGCTTACCAAGTTTTTTCTTTTTTTTTTTTTGAGACACAATCTCACTCTGTCACCCAGGCTAGAGTGCAGTGGCGTGATCTCAGCTCACTGCAACCTCTGCCTCCTGGGTTCAAGTGATTCTCCTGCCTCAGCTTCCCAAGTATGCGGGACTGCATGCGTGTGCCACTACGCCTGGCTACTTTTTTTATTTTTAGTAGAGACGGGATTTCACCATGTTGGTTAGGCTGGTCTCAAACTCCTGACTTTAGGCTGACTCCTAAAGTGCTGGGATTACAGGCGTGAGCCACCACTTCCAGCCGCATACAAAGTTTTATTGGTAATATGAAAGAATTATGGCCTGATGTAGTGGCTCACACCTGTAATTCCAGCACTTTGGGAGGCTGAGGCAGAAGGATCTCTTGAGCATGGGAGTTCGAGACCAGTCTGAACAACATAGAAAGACCTCATCTCTACGAAGAAAAAGTTTAAAAATAATTAGTGGGGATGGTGATGCATGCCTCTAGTCCCAGCTACTCAGAGAGGCCGAGTTGGGAGGATCGTATGAGCCCAGGAGGCCAAGTCTACTGTGAGCCATAATCACACCACTGTACTCTAGCCTGAGTGACAGATCAAGATCCTGTCTCAAAAAAAGCAAAAGAATTAGACCTGGCCTATTAGTTGAGTTTTGCTTTATGCAAAATCACCACAAACCTTAGTGACTCATTTAACATAGCTGATGATTCTGCAGTTTGACTCTTGGGGCTGGGCTTGGGGGGGGTAGTTTTACTGTTCTGAGTAGACTCACTCACTTTCGTCTGCTGCAGGGCTGACTGCTCTTTACTGTACTCACATTTTTGTGCCATTGACTGGCCAGCTCGCTTTCTACTTTCTGTGACATCTCCTCAACTAGCAGGCTGCCCTGGGCTTATTCACGTATCACAGGGTTCTAGAGTGGCAAGAGAGCAAGTGTCATTCTAAGTCTTTGCTTAGATGGCGTTTGCTAGTGTCCTGTTGGCCAGAGCAAGTCCAGTTGTAGTGAAAGTGTGCCTGAGCAGATGCGTGTATGGGGTGGGGAGTGATTGTCCTCACTCGGTCACACTTGCTGCTCTAATTCTCTTCTGGGTTTAAGGCGAATGCAGATTTCAGTTTATCTTAGATATGTATTCTGCTCGTGTATTCTGGTACTTTCCTTAAAAGGTATGGCAAATTCACATTTGAATAAATACTCAGGAAAATGGTGATCCAGCCCCCCTGCGCTATCTGTTGTTAGCTGTGGGAAACTTTGGACAGATTGCTGAACATTTCTGCCATTCTGTTTGTATTTCTTCCTTTTTGAAGTATTGAGTGGGGAGCGAGTTAGAATGGCTAAAGGATCATTAGTTTATCGTCAGATCTTTGTTTTGAAGGAATATGCTGAGTTTACTACCTTCATTTCCCCCAGTTCTCAGCCCATGATTCCGTAATCCCACTCATACTGGTATCTGAGGCATAAAGGCTCACTCACAGAGACAACAGATTCTGAAGTGCTTTTACAGTTCCAACATTATGTGCCTCATGATCTACAGAGCTTAGTTTGTCGCCAGAAGGGGGCATCATTAGGCAAGTTTTTTGTTTCCTTTTAAAATTGTGTTCTTTTAATCTTGTTCTTTTACATGGTTCAGTCTTCAAAAATCTTGGTTGAAATGCTGAGTTTTTATCTTTCACAAGTTTATCTTGTAATGAAAATTCTGTCAGATTTGTGGCATCTCAAAATGTAAATGATAATGCAGCAAGTGACTAGTCATTAGATTTGTTTCCTGTGGCTGCCATAACAAATCACCACAAACCAGGAGCTTCAAACAACAGAAGTGTCTTCTCTCACAGTTCTGGAGGCCAGAAGTCTGAGAGTGAGGCATGAGCAGAGCCCTCTCTCTGAAGGCTCTGGGAAAGGATCTGTCCTCACCTCTCTCAGCTCCAGGTGGTTGCTGGCAATCCTTGGCTTGTAGATGTGTCACTCCAGTTTCTGCCTCCATTGTCACGTAGCTGTCCTCACATTCACGTGGCCTTCTTTTTTTTTTGAGACAGTTTCACTCTGTCACCCAGACTGTAGTGCAGTGGTGCGATCTCGGCTCACTGCAACCTCTGCCTCCCTGGTTCAAGCAATTCTGCCTCAGCCTCCAAAGCAGCAGGTGTCCACTGCCATGCCTGGCTAATTTTTTGTATTTTTAGTAGAGACGAAGTTTCACCACATTGGCCAGACTGGTCTCAAACTCCTAGACTCGAGATCCGCCCGCCTCAGCCTCCCAGAGTGCTGGGATTACAGGCATGAGCCACCATGCCCGGCCCACATGGCTTTCTTGGAAGGACAAGTCATTGGATTTAGACTCATCGTAATTTAACACATTGTATCTGCAAAAACCTTATTTCCAAATAAAGTTGCATTTTGAGGCACTGGGTAGATGTGAATTTGTGGGAGACACTGTTCAACCTGGTGTAGTCATCTCAAGATTTTTTTTTTTTTTTTTTTTTTTTTTTT
>NW_016808133.1:2318048-2326373 GCF_001698545.2 Rhinopithecus bieti
AAAAAAAAATTAGCTGGGTGTGGTGGCACATGCCTGTAATCTCAGCTACTCGGGAGGCTGAGGCAGGAGAAACGCTTAAACCCAGGAGGTGGAGATTGCAGTGAGCCCAGATCCCGCCACTGCACTCCAGCGGTACAATGTAGGCTGTTTAACAGCATCACCAGCTGTTTCCTGCTAGATGCCATTAGCACCCTTCCCCCCAACTTGTGATGACCAAAGTTATCGTCAGACATTGCCAGATGGTCCCTGGGGTCACAATTGGTAGATAACACTTTTAAGTGTTATTATCTGTTTAATTTTTTGCTAAGATAGTATTACTGTTTTTATAGCATTATTTCTTTGAAATTAATTTTTATGTTATTTCAGTTTTCATTTTACTTAGCCCAAAAAATACAAAATCTTTTGTTCATGAGAGTTTTGGGGAACTTTTTCTGTAATTTTTTATTAAATCTTGCCATAGTCACCTTTGTATTTCCATAATCTGTAGCATGACTGGGTCACCAGCTTCACCCTGGTCTTTCATTTTTTCAAGAGTTTTTCTGCGTTTCTCCAGTCAGCTGTGTCTCCTGTTCTACCAAGGGACCATGACAGCCCTTTTCCAATCTCCTCCCACTTCCCTCAGACTTAGCAGAGGACTTAACTTCATACTTCACAGAAATCACAGAAGCCCTTGATAAGAGCTCCCTGTACCTCCTAGCTTACTAGCTATGAATGTATCTGGATCCCAAATCCTCTTCCTCTTTCCCTCCCAATAAAGTAGGAAGGTGTGCTCTTCTTCCTATCAGAGACTGCTCTTTGTTTTAAAGGCCACTCTCTCCTGCTTCACTTAAGACTACATCCTTTCAGTTCTCCCTCTCCTCTGTCTTTTGACCTTTCTCGTGCTGGCTCCTTCTCATCAGCAATTAATCATATGTAGTCTGCCATTTGTAAAAAGAACAGTCTTTGACTTTGCATCCTTTGAGCTACCACGTTATCTGTTTGTTCCCATTAATGGCTAAACCACCCGAAAGGTTGTCTACATTCGCTATTGTCGACCACATTCCCCCTCTCTCTACTCCCTTGGTGATCTTTTCTCCTCCATGGCTTCATTTGCTGAAGAAACAGATGTACCATGAGCTGGGCCATTATATGAAAATGGAGTGTCCAGCAGCAGTATATATTTCACAGGCATCTGCATTTCAATGTATCCAAAACTGAGCTTATCTTCTCCAAAGCTTATTCTTCCATCCCTACCTCCTGCTCCAGTGACAGGCACTACTGTCTCTTCAGTTCAAAGCAACAACAGAGGAGTCATCCTTATACAGGCATTCCCCCTTACTCACAGGGAGATATGTCTGAAGACCCCCAGTGGAAACCTGAAACTGCATATAGTACTGAATCATATATATACTATGTTTTTCCTATACATACCTATAATGTTTAATTTATAAGTTAGGCACCCTAAGAGATTAAGAACAATAGTAATAAAACAACAATAACAATGTACAATTGACCTTTGAACTGCATGTGTCTACATAATATGCAGGCTGTTTTCAACCAAATGCAGATCAAAAATTCACAGCATGTTTTCATCCAAAAGCAGATCAGAAATTCACTTACCTATACAGAGGGCCACCTTTTTGTACACTGGAGCTCCACACAGCCAGCTGCAGGACTTGAATATGGGTGGATTCTGGTGTATGTTGGGGGTCCTGTAACCATTCCCCTATGTATACTGAGAGATGCTGTACTGTAATAAAAATACGTGAATGTGGTCGGTCTCTCCTTCTCTTTCTGTCTCTGTCCTCTGTTTTCAGACTGCAGTTGACTTCAGGTAACTGTGACTGTGGGAAGTGAAACCATGGATAAGAGGGGGCTACTGTACCTCCGATCCAGCAGTAACCTTCTAACTGTATTTTTCTCTTTCCTGTCTTTTCCTTTCTGCAGTAACCTCCTAACTGGATTTTTCTCTTGTCTGATCTGACATCTGATCCCCTCTCCATATGATAGAGCAATCTTTTGGGACACTGGAACAGACTGTGACACTCCTTTACAGTGCCTGTCCATCGTCCTTGGTATTAGGTTCAAACCCCATAACATGGTTTACAAGACTGTGTCCTCTAATTTTGTGATTCATCCCTTCTCAGTATCCCTCAGTTCTTCAGATGTGCCATGGTTAATCCCCTGGTGGGTTCATGGACACCCTGGTTGTCCCCTAACCTCTCTAAGTTAGAAGAGTCTGCTGCTTTTTATGGGCTTGCCCTTCCTTTAACTGGTTATCCTGCAAGCTTTTTTCCAAACTCTTGCTCCCTGGGTGATCTCAGCCTCTCCCGAAGGCTCAGTTCTCTCCTGAGATAGAGGCTTACTTGCTGACGAATGTGGATGTATGTTCTGTGTGTAGCTATATAGCCCTGTCCCAATTCTCCCCAGCCTTCCATGACCTCCTCTTTACCAGTTAGGAAGTTTTCCCCATCTCTATCAGTTTTTATCACCTGTGTCATTGCTTGTTCAATTGCCTGGACTATTTTTTACGTCTTTTTATCTTTCTGTGTCCAGAGCCTAGCATGTTGTAAGTATTCCATGTGTATTTATTGAATTAATGAATGGATAATAGTTTTCTCCCTTTTAATTAAATAAATTTTATTAAAAGTAACTTTAGCCAAAACCTATAAATGGTTTTTAGGTTACATTTAACTTCACAATTAACTTTAAATTTTTTTTTTTTTTAATTTTTATGGGTACATAGTAGATATATACGTTTGTGGGGTACCTGAGATATTTTCATATGGGCATACAATGTGTAATAATCACATCAGGGTAAATGGGATATCCATCACCTCAAGCATTCATCTTTTTTGTGTGTTATGAACATTCTAATTATGCTCTTAGTTACAGTACAATAAATTGTTGACTGTAGTCAGCCTGTTGTGCTGTCAGATACTAGCTCTTCTTCATTCTGTCTATATTGTTTTACCCATTAGCCATTTCCACTCCCCGCCACTGCCACTTCTCTTCCTACCCTTCCTACGCTCTGGTAACCATCACTCTGCTGTCTATCTCCATGAGTTCAGTTGTTTTAGTTTTTAGCTCCCACGAGTAAGAACATGTAAAGTTGGTTACATGCCTTTCTGTGCCTGACTTACTTCACTTAACATGTCCTCCAGTTCCATCCATACTGTTGCAAATGACAGGATCTCATTCTTTTTTTTTTTTTTTTTTTTTTTTGGCTGAATAGTACTCCACAATGAATTTTTTTTCTTGGTGACTTTTGAAAATATTTTGCCTTCCCTAATACTTGTGGTTTCTGATTTTATTTCAGAAAAGATTTAGGTCATGCTCAAATGGTGGTTGATGAGCTCTTTTCCTCTCACTCTGATTTGGATTCTGATTCTGAACTAGACAGGGCAGTTACCCAAATCAGTGTAGACCTGATGGATGACTACCCAGCGTCTGACCCACGGTGGGCTGAGTCTGTCCCTGAGGGTAAGAACGTTTCAATTATGGAATGGTGTGTTTTGAACATACTCTGGTTTCTGTATTAGAGGCATCTCTTAAAGCGTGTTTTTTAGCTTCTCAAACAATTTAATACTAATTCAATATTTTTTAAAATATTATAACCTTCCTTATAGTATGTTTTGAAAAAGGCTCAGAACAGGTCTAAATAACAGAATAAGAAACTAAAGGAACATTGGGGCAAATCCTAATTATTCTATCTGAGGCAGATTAATTAGCTTTACTTAGCTTTCCTGGCTTTTATTTCGAAAACAAAATTGGTAGCATAGGTAGACAGTTGGCACTTAACTGCCCCCCAGTTTGTTTTTGGTTTTGTTTTTGTTTTGTTTTGTTTTTTTTGAGACAGAGTCTCTCTTACTCTGTTGCCCAGACTGCAACCTCCACCTCCTGGGTTCAAGTGATCCTCCCACCTCAGCCTCCCGAGTAACTGAGATTACAGGTGTGCACCACCACGCCTGGCTGATTTTTGTATTTTTAGTAGAGATGTGATTTCACCATGTTGCCTGGGCTGCTCAAAGTCCTGACCTCAGGTGGTCCACCAACTTTGACCTCCCAAAGTGCTGAGATTACAGTTGTGAGCCACCATGCCCAGCCTACTTACCCCCAAATTAAATAATTTTGGCATAATCAGTATATTTGACTAATAGAAATGGTCCATTCCCCTAAGAGCAGCAGTGATCAAATGTCAATATGTAGAAGTAGGCGAGACATGTCTTGCTGCCTGTCCCAGGTGACTGCCCCTCTTACACTTACTTCCACTTCAGCAACTTGAGGGGAACTCTGGGGTCCCCAGGTGCCAGGGAACTGTCTCAAACATATTTCTCTCCCTAATTATCCTACTTCTTAGCAAGTTCACTAAACTGCATTAGAGATTTAGGAAGAAAACATCAGAGTTCATCTCCTTTCTTTGACTGTTTTTGTTGGTGCTGTCAAGCTTAAATTGTTATAAATGATTAAACTAAAAATAACATATTTTGCCTTTTGAATAAATACAGTATGAATTATATCAAACCTCCAGAATTTTCTCCTAAATTTTTAAAACTCCTGAGTAATGTTATAAATAATTGTATTATAAGGTCGATATTTTTCTTTTGTGTAGACTTTCTTAACTTCTTTTTTTTTTCCTTTTCTTTTTTGAGACAGAGTCTTGCTGTGTCGCCAGGCTGGAGTGCAGTGGCGCAATCTTGGCTCACTGCAACTTTTGCCTCCTAGGTTCAAGCGATTCTCCTGCCTCAGTCTCCCGAGTAGCTGGGACTACAGGCGCATGCCACCATGCTCAGCTAATTTTTGCATTTTTAGTAGAGACAGGGTTTCACCATGTTTGCCAG
The DNA here is from genome assembly GCF_001698545.2 of Rhinopithecus bieti. Classification (NCBI taxonomy): domain Eukaryota; kingdom Metazoa; phylum Chordata; class Mammalia; order Primates; family Cercopithecidae; genus Rhinopithecus; species Rhinopithecus bieti. The sequence continues at coordinate 2,322,869 of NW_016808133.1, forward strand.
GATGGTCTTGATCTCTTGACTTCGTGATCTGCCCACCTCGGCCTTCCAAAGTGCTGGGATTACAGGTGTGAGCCACCATGCCTGGCCTTAGCTTTTTATTTTAATAGCAGTTGTCCACTAATATTAAAATAGCAGAGTTGTAAAACCACTATGTTCTATGTTTAAGTTTTATCACTATGTTTTAACAGAAGCACCTGGGTTCAGCAATACGTCACTGATTATCCTTCACCAGCTGGAAGACAAAATGAAAGCTCACTCTTTCCTTATGGACTTCATTCATCAAGTAAGAGCCTGGGGTGCTAGGCACAGGGCAGACCACGATGTCTGTCTGCTCTGCCTTTGTCAGTCTCTCCAACACAGTGGGAAGTCCCTTCTCTCTATTTTGAGGTGTTTCATTGGGTGGGGCATGACTAGTGTTTTCCATTTTCTGTGCTGATTTAAAAGTCCATAATTCCTGGGCTTGGGTACAAGCCTGTTAATCCAGGTATAAGAAGCAGGACTTCATTCGGATTTCCTGTGTGCATTTGTGGAAAAAGTTTTCATGAGTCGATTTTGTATTTGACAGATTTTTACATATGACTTTTAGTTTTGAGGTGCCATTAGAATCAAATCCTCATTTAAAGTATTCCTTTTCTTTTTTGTGTAAAGGTTATCCTCATATATATTGTGCCTTAATTAGAAAATGTTTTTGCTACTGGACAGAATTGTTACATGAATTCACCCATTCTTGCCTCATCATTAAAAGTGACTTGCAGACATATTACATAGCCAAATGAATGAATTTCAACCTGTTTTGGGTTTTGTTTGTTTCTTTTTTGAGACAGGGCACTCTGTCGCCCAGTCTGGAGTGTAGTGGCACAGTCTTGGCTCACTGCAGCCTTGACCTCCTAGGCTCGAGCAATCCTCTCAGAGCCTCCTGGGTAGCTGGGACTACAGGTCTGTGCCACCATGCCCATATAATTTTTTTTTTTTAATTTTTGTAGAGACAGCGTCTTACTACGTTGCCCAGGCTGGTTTGGAACTCCTGGGCTCAAGCAGTCCCTGCACTTCAGCCTCCCAAGGTGCTGAGGTTTACAGGCATGAGCTACCAGTCTCTTCCCTGATTGTTTTTCAAACTAAGTAGTGCCTACTCACTACTACACCTGGCTAATTTTTTATGTTAAGGAGATTCTAGTGAGTGCTGTCCAATCCAGTGCTTTCTGTGATCATAGGAATGTTCTCCTAGTGTGACGTCTAGTGGGACAGCTGCTGGCCACGTGTAACCTGAACAGTTGAAATGTGACTAGCAACTGAACTGAATTTTAACTTATTTAAACAGCCACCATGGGCAGTGGCTACCTTAATGGACAGTGCAGCACTAGATAATTTCAGAAATGACCGATTGTTCCTATTCCCACATTCTTCTTCAATTTTGTGCATGGTTTGTCTCCTGTCTACTCTTGTATCGCCTTGGCAAGAAAACTCCAATCATTCATTTAGTCTCTCTCTTTTTTTGTTGGTATTTTAGGTGGGATATGGATTAATGAGGAAAAAACACATTTTCTCCCGATATGGTCGTTTAATTAGCCAGGTGTATCAGTTAACTATTACTGCCTTATAAACCACCCCAAAACACGGTGGCTTAAAACAATTCTGTGGGTTAGTCAGGCAGTTCTTCTGTTGGTTTCACCTGGAATCACTCGAACTCCATTTAGGATGCACTGAGCTGGAGAGTCTGCATGCCTCTTCCCGCTTTCTGACAGTTGGTCTAACTGTCAGCAAAGGCTATGTGTTTCTCCTCCATTTAGTTGCTCATCCTGCTCTGAGCTGGACTGGCTTGCTGTAGTCTCAGTGGATGAACATAGAAGCTGTAAGCTTCTTAAGGGCTCATCTCAGATGTCACATAATGTTACTCACAGTAAAGTGACATTGGTCAAAGCAAGTCACAAGCTCAGCTGGGATGAAAGATTAAATAATTGATTATACCTCTTTTTTTGCATGTGTGTGACAGGGTTTCACTCCCACCGCCCAGGCTGGAGTGCAGTGGTGCAATCTCAGCTCACTGCCACCTTTGCCTCCTGGGCTCAAGTGATTCTCCTGCCTCAGACTCCCCAGTAGCTGGGACTACAGGCGCATGGTGCTGAACCTGGCTAAATTTTTGTATTTTTTGTAGAGAAGAGGTTTTGCCATGTTGCTCAGGCTGGTCTTGAACTCCTAAGCTCAAGTGATCCGCCTGCCTCTGCCTTCCAAAGTGCTGAGATTACAGGTGTGAGCCACTGTGCTCAGTGTGATTGTACCTCTTGATGGGAAGAGTGGCAAAGTCATTCTCATTGGAAGAGGATGTGCATATTGGGCCAGGAGGAACTTGCCCTGACCTGATTTGGCACACTCAGAGCATGGATGTATCAGAGGCCCAAAAGCCATGAGGGCATGAGCACTCACGGCTCAGCCTTCCTGGGTTCCAGAGAACCCTGACAAAGTCCCATGGCTGCTGGTAGCAGTATCTGTCCCAAGGCAATCTGTAGCTAGTTCTGAAAACCCCATTCCAGCCATGCCTTTTATGTTTCTATTTCCTTTACTATTTAGAGCTCATTTTACTAATCAGGAAGAATTTATGTTAATAATCAGGAAAGCCGGGCGCTGTGGCTCACACCTGTAATCCCAGCACTTCGGGAGGCTGAGGTGAGCAGATCACAAGGTCAAACCATCCTGGCTAACATGGTGAAACTCCTTCTCTACTAAAAACATAAAAAAAAAAAGTTAGCGAGGCGTGATGGCGGGCGCCTGTATTCCCAGCTACTTGGGAGGCTGAGGCGGAAGAATGGCGTGAACGCAGGAGGCAGAGGTTGCAGTGAGCCGAGATCGCGCCACCGCACTCCAGCCTGGGCGACAGAGCGAGACTCCATCTCAAAAAAATAATAATAAATAATAATAATAATAATCAGGAAAAAGCATAACTGGATACTTCTAAGGAAAGTTTTTTTTGGATACAGGGTCTCTATTGCCCAAGGTGGAGTGCAGTGGCACAATCATAGCTCATTGCAGACTCAACCACCTGGGCTCAAGCAATCTTCCCACTTCTGCCTCCCCAATAGCTGGGACCACAGGCACTCACTAGCACACCCGGCTAACTTTTTTATTTTCTGTAGAGACAGGGTCTCATAATGTTGCCCAGGCTTGTCTCAAATTCCTGGCCTCAAGTGCTCCTCTTGCCTAAGCTTCCTAAAGTGCTGGGATTATAAGCCTGAGCCACTGCACCCAGCCCTAGGGAATACTTCTGAATATAGAGAAATATTCCTTTTCTCCTTGAGCCAAACTTGGCATCTGCGGGGCCATATCCTCATTCTGAAGGGAGTGGAAGTAGCACCAGTGCCTCAGAACAGTACCCTTGCCTCTAGTTTTCTGATGTTGAGGGAATCCTCTGTGTTCATTCATTGTATCTCCATACAATACAGAAGCAGGGAGGTAATCTGATCATATTCACTGTGTGACTAGAATGATTTTTTTTTTTTTTTTTTTTTTTTTT
>NW_016808133.1:2326779-2341206 GCF_001698545.2 Rhinopithecus bieti
TTTTTTTTTTAGTTTTTTAATTTTTTTGAGACAGGGTCTCACTCTTGTCACCCGGGCTAGAGTGCAGTGGCATGATCATAGCTCACTGTAGGTACAGCCTGCCTGGGCTTAGCTAATCTTCCCATCTCAGCCTCCCAAGTAGCTGGGACTACAGGCATGTGCCACGAAGTCAGCTAATTTTTGTATTTTCTGTAGAGACGGGGTTTTACCACATTACTCAGGTGATCGCCTGCTTCTGCCTCCCACCAAGTGCTGGGATTACAGGTGTGAGCCACCATGCCTGGCCTAGAGTAGTTTTAATCTAGAACTGTTGCTTCCCTGTCAGTGCCACAATCAAAGCAAAGTAGAGCAGGCAATTGGGATAACCTTGCGTGAAAACTACACCTAAATTTTTTTTTTTTTTTTTTGAGACGGAGTCTTCTCTGTCACCCAGGCTGGAGTGCGGTGGCGCAGTCTCTGCTCACTGCAAGCTCCGTCTCCTGGGTTCATGCCATTCTCCTGCCTCAGCTTCCAGAGTAGCTGGGACAACAGGTACCCGCCACCACGCCTGGCTAATTTTTTTTTTATTTTTAGTAGAGGCTCCTACCTCAGCCTCCCGAGTATTTTTATTTTCACTGTGTCAGCCAGGATGGTCTCGATGTCCTGAACTCGTGATCCGCCTGCCTTGGCCTCCCAAAGTACTGGGATTACAGTTGTGAGCCACCACGCCTGGCCAACTACACATAAAATATTTTTGAGGGAACCAGGAAGTAAATTCAAGTCAGGAAAGACCATGTAACTTTTATTTTAAAATAATAAGGTGAACAGGTTGAATACATTAGGATTCAGTGAAGTATTCCACAGTCATTAAAAATAATGAAGAATATCTAAATGTGTTTTAAAAAATACGATACTATCAAATAAAACAAAGTACAGAACAATATATATAGTGTGACCCCTTTTGTATTATAAAAAAGATATCTCCTAGCATGTAAATACTGCAAGAGCATGCAGAAAATGAAGGATAAGAAAATCAGATCACTTATTAACGAAAGAGAATTATACTTAAAGTGTGAAAAAGTATTCATTATTTATGCCTGTCTTTTGGCTTCTTCCGAGTTCAGGTATTGTAATGTCGTATGCAATGAGAAAGTTTGGGAAAACCCCTAGAAGATCATAACACAGCACAGATGGGCACCAAGCAACTCAGTAGGAGATGCAAAGGGTTAAAGACGTCTTCACCCTCCCGGCAGCGTTAGGGGTATGGAATCAATCCTTGAAGGTGGAGGTTGCTGAGTTTCTGATTCCCGAAAGTCTGGAATCTAGGGGAGTTAATTGATATAGCTAGCAAAGGGCAGTGTGAGGCTAGGTGCAGTGGTTCACACCTGTAATTCTGAGAGACCAAGTCAGGAGGCTCACTTGTGGCCAGGAGTTCAAGATCAGCCTTGTAGAGACCCCCATCTCTACAAAAATAAAATTTAAAAATTATCCTGTTGTGGTGGTGTGCTGCTTGGGAGGCTGAGGTGGAAGATGGCTTGAGTTGAGGGTTCAAGGTTAGGGTGACCTGTGATTGTGATTGTACCATTGCACTCCAGCCTGGGCAACAGAGCAAAACCCTGTCTCAAAAAAGGCGAAAAGAGCAGTGTGACTGTTTTGATAACCATAAACAATAATTTGGGAAACATGATATGTAGAGACAATAGTAGTGGACAGAAGCCCTGGAGTGACCCTGCTCTTAGAACAGGAATATCTGCACTTCCTTGTGGGTGTTACTGGCCTGGCTGAAGTGTGCCTGTGTGTTAGAAACAGCTAAAACAAGAGACAGCTGGAGGGACTTGCTGGGGGAGAGCTGGGGCCATTGACTGCCCAGGGTGCTTCTGGGGAAAATACAGCTATGGTATTTTGTATGTTACCATAATTGCTTTCTAAGAATATATGTTTGCCTTTTTGCAAGGTTGGCTTATTTGGACGTCTAGGCAGTTTTCCAGTTAGAGGGACACCAATGGCCACTCGACTGTTGCTCTGTGAGCATGCCGAAAAGCTGTCAGCCACCATTGTTCTCAAGAACCACCACTCCCGGCTTTCTGATCTCGTCAACACGGCCATATTGATTGCTTTGAACAAGAGGGAGTATGAAATCCCATCCAACCTGACTCCTGCAGATGTCTTTTTCAGGGAGGTAAGATGAGTCCTCTTTCATGTGGCTGTGTAAAACTATGCCATTTAGTGATCATGCCCTAGGCAGGAAAGAGGGTGAGGACAAGTTAAATCACAAAAGATCTCACTGAAATGTTAAATTGGACCCCAGATTTTCTGGTTAGCGTATCAGTATCACTCAGAAGTATCATTTATCAGTTACCTATAAAGAAGAGCTTGCAAAGTTGACTGAGAAGTGCTCCCTGTTGACTTTTTTCCCCCTTAGTAACTATCTCCAGGTGCCTATTTGCTTTGCGTGCTGATCTTCTCCTTTTTTTTTTTTTTTTTTTTGAGATGGAGTCTCACTCGGTTGCCCAGGTACCTCCGCCTCCGGGGTTCCAGCGATTCTCCTACCTCAGCCTCCCAAGTAGCTGGGATTACAGGTGCCAGCCACCACGCCTGGCTAATTTTCATATTTTTAGTAGAGGTGGGGTTTCGCCATGTTGGTCAGGCTGATATTGAACTCTGACCTCAGGTTATCCACCCCTTCAGCCTCCCAAAGTAATGGGATTACAGGCGTGAGCCACTGCATCCATCCTGATCTTCTCCTTACTTTGTCTCTCGATCTACTGTTTTGTTTTGTTTTTTTTTTTTGAGACTGAGTCTCGCTCTGTTGCCAGGCTGGAGTGCAATGGTGCGATGTCGGCTTACTGCAACCTGTGCCTCCCGGCTTCAAGCAATTCTCCTGCCTCAGCCTCTCAAGTAGCTGGGACTACAGGCCTGTGCCACCACACCCAGCTAATTTTTGTATTTTTAGTAGAGACCCTATTTCACCCTGTTGACCAGGCAGATCTACCCTTGACTCTGCCACAGCCAAGTGACCTTCCTGAGTGGGCTCCCTTGCCCTCCTGCTTCTGCCAGGTCAGATGAATGGGAGGCCCTGCCAGAAGGCCAGAAGTTGGAGTAGTTGTTCCCCCAGCTTTCTTCCTTGCCTGCGCCCACTTTATATTGGCTGTGCACTTCTGTCAGGGACCATGCCTCCTGTCCAACTGCTTTCTCTTATTTCCAGTAGCTGTCCCCTCCTCTTGCCTTTTCAGGCCCAAGGTTGATAATGCCTCATCTTAGGGTGTTGCCCCATCCCCTTTTGGACCCCTTAATCTTGTCCACACCTTTGCAAACAGTCCCTTCACTGAACTCCTCAGCTACCTCCTAGGATCCTGTTGCTACACTTTACTTGTAAAATCAGATTTATTTTCAGAGAAAAAGTAAAGTCTGCTACAAACTTCAAAGACAGAAATGGGTAAGATGCTGGTCAGCCAGTGACAGCTGGACATTGTGGAAATAGTGTCACAGTCCTCACGCTTTTGTGAAGCTTCACAGCCTGTTGAGGCAGCAGGGTAGACTTCACTGTCTCCCTTTAAAGGTGTGACATCAGGACTTAGACCTATTGTCTTAGACTGCAGAATGATCTAGTTTTAGAAACAGTGCCAACTCTTCCCTCGGCTCAGTGAAATTTGGAATTCCTTATGCATTTGAGGAACTTCAAACTCTATTTGGTGTCTCAGATTTTGCTTCCTTCCTCCTATAGCCTAACTGTATTCTAGCATGTAACACATTATTATGCCAACAGGTCTCTTTTTCTTAATGTTTGATGTACTGTAACCTAAGTTTGATGTACTATAACCTAAGTTCAGTCTTCTGTTGATTCCATAAATGTGTTTAGTGTGAATTCTTTGTTTTTATACGTTTGGGTTAGTTCCTAGGGAATGGAAGGAAAAGTGCTTTGTTATGTTTTGTTTTTAATCTAGAGAGTATGCCAGAAATCTGAAAGAAAAATCACCTCACGTTTCATGATCTAACAAATCAAATTGTTGTCTTTTTTGTGTCCTTTTTGGTCTTTATTCATACATAGTTTTATATGATAAGACAATGAATTTTTTTTTTTTTTTTTTTTTTTGAGACGGAGTCTTGCTCTGTCACCCGGGCTGGAGTGCAGTGGCCGGATCTCAGCTCACTGCAAGCTCCGCCTCCCAGGTTTACGCCATTCTCCTGCCTCAGCCTCCCGAGTAGCTGGGACTACAGGCGCCCGCCACCTCGCCCGGCTAGTTTTTTGTATTTTTTAGTAGAGACGGGGTTTCACCGTGTTAGCCAGGCTAGTCTCGATCTCCTGACCTCGTGATCCGCCCGTCTCGGCCTCCCAAAGTGCTGGGATTACAGGCTTGAGCCACCGCGCCCGGCAAGACAATGAATTTTTAAAAATTAATGACAGACTGCTTGTAAGAACTGAGCAAGAGCCTGGTTTATTATTCTGCATTTGTATCAAAGGGCAAAGTGTAATTGTCAATGCAGTGTATGTACATGTTTCAGTTAGCTGAATTATTAGAGAAGGGTCTGGAAATTATCAGTTGGATACATAATATAGAATAGTATTTTAGGAATATGATACAGCAAAACTAAAAATGTGATTGGTTCCTCAAAAGAATGTTCCATATGAAAAATGGTAATGTTTAGGACTGTTCACCTCACTATTTATCTTCATTTCTCATGATGTTCATTGGTCTTCAGCTTCTCTGGGGTGTAGTTCTAAAGGGTTTCTCCCCTGTCATAATCATCATGAAAAGAAATATAATAGCTATGTACGTATAGTAGTTTTTCTTTTTACCTGTCCTTCCCCTTGGGGGTGACAAAGTACCTTTCTAAGGAGTATTTGTGTTTTGGGACGAGCTGGTTAACCAAAATCAATCTCTGATTGGTGGGCCATATAGAAAGATTTTTTGACTTGGCAGCCCTGAAAGAAAGTAAAACAATACAGAGCCTGCCTGAGGGTGTACTCTCCACTTTGCCTCTGTCTCCAGTTTGGGAAGGCCTTGTACCTCCCAGGGCTCTGGAAAAGCAGAGCTCACTGCTTAAGAAACAGACTATGTTGACACGGCATATGAGCAATATTTGAAATCACTGAATATATACATGATAAGATAATTTAACAAGTGTTTTGGCATTTTATGTGCTTTTATGTTATTTTCTGTCTTTTATGCTTTCCTTTTTTTTTTTTTTTTTTTTGAGACAGAGTCTCATTCTGTCACCAGGCTGGAGTGCAGTGGCACAATCTCTGCTCACTGCAACCTCCGCCTTGGTTCAAGCAATTCTCCTGCCTCAGCCTCCCGAGTAGCTGGGACTCCAGGTGTGTGCCACCATGCCCAGCTAATTTTTGCATTTTTAGTGGAGACAGGGTTTCATCGTGTTTGCCAGGATGGTCCTGATCTCTTGACCTCGTTATCTGCCCACCTCCAAAGTGCTGAGATTGCGGGCGTGAGCCACCGCGCCCGTCCATTATATAGGCTTTCATTGTGTTTTTCATGTTAACAATGTAAAATATTCTTATGCTTAATCTTACAAATTAAATGTGCTGAAGATTTCTTGCCTGGGCTGTTAGGATGCCTTGGCTAACATCAGAAATGCAAAAGGAAGAACAAGGTTTGCAAAAGGGAGGGATTTTGTTTGGGTCATGTTTTATCTGTGACTATGTATCTTGTTCCTTCAGCCAGTTTGTGAGGTCCTTGAGGGCAGCTGATCTGATTTTTCTTTCCTCTTATCTCTGTCCGTTGCTATGCAAACTCTAATAATGGGGGCAAGCTCAAATGCAGACTTGAACTTGAAACAGGAGTTTCAGTGCCTGATGGTATTTTTGCATTGTTACCTCCATGTATTAATTAATGACAAAGGAAGAATTAGAAGTTATGTATTTAGTTCATTATTCTCTTATGTTGCTTACTTCTATTCTGCAAACATTTCTGTTATGTCTGAAGAAGGGGAATTCCTCAAAGAAAGAAATTAGGAAGTTGATGTTTTGAGGTCATTATTTTAGTCTAGTAGTGCATTAGTTTGGGGGTATGACGTTGTAAAGTGACGTCATCTGTAACCTAGTGCCATTTAAAGGTGCCCGGAGCAGAGTAGCTATAATAAATAATATCGTTGTTTAAAGAAAAAAATCTACTTGGTAACAATCCAGAATTTGCCTGTTTGTAAGACTTACTTGGGCACTCTTAACTTTTAAAAGTTAGGAGATCTGACTTTTCTTGATTTTTGAATTTATTTTTACCATCAACTGTCAATAAATTTTCTTCCGTCTGTAGGTCTGAGGATATGGCTTAATGAGTACAACTCACTGGGTAGTTGTTACCCATCACCATAATTTTTGTTGTAAGTAGTTGACTTCTGTGTATTCTCTCAGGTGTCCCAAGTAGATACCATCTGTGAGTGCTTACTGGAGCATGAGGAGCAAGTCTTGAGGGATACACCTATGGATGCCATTGAATGGGCTGAAGTGGTGATCAATGTGAACAATATTCTCAAGGTACAAAAATACAGTAAAGGTTTCAGCATTTCAAAGCCCAGAGCATGGATAGACAAGGAAGTGGTTTCCATATTCCTACTCTGTATTGCCGATAATTTATAAGGTTGTAGACATTTGTTAATCCCAAAAAAAGTTAGAAAAATGTCAGTCATCTTATTATTAATCAGCTAATGAATATTTTTAATGTTAGCCTGGTGCCTATTAATAAATTTCTATAATCCTGAGTTTCTATTTGGTAGAATAATAAACCTTTCATTTGGGAAGATGTGTTTGTATCTTTGCAGTTTTTTTAGTTGGTTTTTTTCGGAGAGAAGGTCTCACTGTCACCCAACCTAGAGTGCAGTGGCACCATCGTAGCTCACTGTAACCTTGAACTCTTGGGCTCACAAGTTCCTCCTGCCTCAGCCCCCACGAGTGTTGGGATTACATGCCTGAGACACCATGCCTGATTGCAAACGTATTGTTAATGTAACTGTCTAAATATTTCTCATTTCTATTTTTTTAATTACTCAAAACCTTGCCACTTTTACTATTGACTAAAGTGTTGCATTTAATTTTAGCTAGTGGACTTATAGTAATGATTTTCCTACTTTGGTAACTATTGTTTGCCAAAACCTGAAGTTAAATTATGGAGTAAAACAAACTTTAGAAGCAGAAAGAACCAAAAAGTAATCATGCAGATCTGTGCTGACTTTTTTCTCTTATTTTCTTTTCTTTTCTTTTCTTTTTTTTTTTTTTCATTTTTTAATTTTTTTTGAGACATGGTCTCACTCTGTTGCCCAGGCTGGGTTTGCAGTGGCTTGATTATAGCTCACTGTAGCCTCCACTTCCTGGGCTCCAGCAATACTTCTGCCTCAGTCTCCCAAGTAGCTGGGACTGCAGGTGCACACCACAATGCCCAGGTAATTTTTAAAATTTTTTTGTAGAGAGGGGCTCTCACTATGTTGTCAGGCTAGGAGCAATCCTCCTACCTCAGCCTCCCAAAGCACTGGGATTACAGGTGTGAGCCAACATTTCTGGCCCCTGAGTGTTTTTTCTTACTAATTTACTTTGATGTCTTAAATTATCTTCAGAAATACTGTGATCCATCACCTTTTGCGTGTGATAACACATTAATTTTTTTTCCAGGATATGCTGCAGGCTGCTAGTCATTATCGCCAAAATAGAAACTCTTTGTATAGAAAAGAAGAATCACTAGAAAAAGAACCTGAATATGTTCCATGGACGGGTAATATACTGATTTATTAATGGTTGTTCAAAATATATTTCTAATGACCCATCATTTTTAGAAGTTGTGTTATTCCCCTAGTGTAGGTTTGTAACTGAAATGAAAAAGTGCCATCTCCAAAATGAGCAGCTCTTGTCAAAATCACTATTCTTCCCTTGCTCTTATTTATTGATCTCTCTATAATGTATGTATTTAACTGGTACTTTTGCATTTATTAGGTTTTAGTTCAAATAGTTATTCGTAGAAGCAGGTCCTGGCCTTGGAGGTATGAACTATATTTTGTGTTGATTTAATACAAGAAAGTAAGTGGAGTAGTGAAGTTGCATTAAAGGAATTTGGATGGAAGAAGAATCATGTTTACCTGGCTTTGCTGAGGAAATCTCTTTAGAGAAGATGGGGTTCAAGCAGGGCATTGACAGGTATCACCTGAATCCCTGTTTGATTTAATTTTCTAGCAGTGATGAAGAGGCATAATTTTTATGCAGTTAGTCTTAGCCGTCACTAGAACCCTTACTTAACCATATTATTTTGTGTAATTTCACAGCAACGAGTGGTCCTGGGGGCATCCGAACAGTAATAATACGCCAGCATGAGATTGTCCTGAAGGTGGTTTATCCACAGGCAGACAGCAACCTCCGAAACATCGTGACCGAGCAACTGGTAGCTCTGATCGATTGCTTCCTGGATGGTTATGTTTCTCAGCTTAAGTCGGTGGATAAATCCAGTAATCGGGAAAGATATGATAATCTGGAGATGGAATACCTACAGAAAAGATCAGATCTCTTATCTCCTCTTCGTAAGTTCATGATACTTGGCAAGAGTTTTAAATTTGCTGAATGGATGAAAGGGTCGAATAGTTAATGCAATATATTCAGTGTAGTCCTGTTAATCCAGCTGTAATAAAGAACTTAAAGCAAATATGCACAGCTTTCTGTTCTCATGTATTCAACTTTTTTTTCCAGTACTATCTAGGTATAAGAACCATAGATGATACTGAAGATGATTAATAAATACATAAATAAACAATATGTGGAGACTACCCTTGAAGAGCTTAGCATCACAGACCTTTACATGAGTAACTGGATTGCAAAGTAGAGCCTAATGAGGGCTGCTTGAGGGGGACCGATAAATAGTATGGCTGTTCAGCCAAGGACACATTATACTCCAGGCTAGGATTGGGAAGAGTTTGCTTTACTCTTACACAAAGGAAGGGAATAGCATTTTGGGGAGGCAGTGATGAAACAAGGGTCTGAATTTGCATCTTCTTTGTTGTTGTTGAGGCAGAGTATCACTCTCTCGCCCAGGCTGTAGTGCAGTGGTATAATCTCAGCTCACTGCAACCTCTGCCTCCTGGGTTCAAGCAATTCTCCTGCCTCAGCCTCCCAAGTAGCTGGGATTACAGGCGTGTGCCACCACACCTGGCTAATTTTGTATTTTTGGTAGGGACAGGGTTTCACAATGTTGGCCTGGCAGGACTTGAACTCTGGGCCTCAGGTGATCCATCCACCTCAGCCTCCCAAAGTGCTGGGATTGCAGGTGTGAGCCACCACACCTGGCCTGAATTTGCAGCTTTAATGAATTGATGTGAATTGTGAAACTAAGTGCCAGTTAAGTGGGAAGGTTTCCATTCCATTAATCATTCTTGATTTATAATAGGAATAAAGATAAAATTTCAAGTCATATTTTTTATTACAGATTTTAAGTTTTGTTAACAGGATTTTTTCCCATCTGTTCTCATTTCCACAGTTACACTAGGCCAGTACCTGTGGGCTGCTTCTCTAGCAGAGAAATACTGTGACTTTGATATCTTGGTACAAATGTGTGAGCAGACTGACAACCAGAGCCGACTCCAGCGCTACATGACCCAGTTTGCTGATCAGGTGATGAGTGTTGGGTGTGTGGCCACTGAGTCCTTTAGTGGCCTTTTCTTGAAATGGCCTTGCCATTTCAAATCTGTAATCGGGGCTTTTGGAATATGATACGATCTTTTTGTAGTTAACTGATGAGAAGATACTAATTCGTATGTTGTGTTTCTTTGTAAATTTTGTGCAGTAGCAAGATGACAGCTCACGACAGCCTCAACCTCCTGGGTCCAATCACTTCTCCCACCTCACCCTGTCCCACACCTCCCGCCTTCCAGTTGATGGGACCACAGGAGCTCGCTACCATGCCTGGCTAATTTTGTTTATTTTTTAGTAGAGACAAAATCTCACTATGTTGTCCAGGCTGGTCTCAAACTCCTGGGCTCAAGCGATCCTCCTGCTTCAGCCTCCCGAAATGCTAGGATAACAGGCTTGAACCATCGCCTGGCCACACAATTCTTTATATATAAATATTACTGAAAGATTCTTTGACCTTTGGAAAATATGTTATAACTTTCATTTCTGTTTATATATTTTCTAGTTATAAAAGTACTTAGGTACATGAATGTTGATAAAGTTCTTAAAAATTGGATAGAAGATATTTGGGAGCATAGAACACTACTTTAAGAGAGCTTAGCTTTACATACACCTCACATTCTCATTTTCCTTGAGGGATATTATGCTTCCTGTTTAAAAAACAAAGTTCCCAGCCAGCCTCAGTGGCTTATGCTGTAATCCCAGCACTTTGAGAGGCCAAGGCGGTAGGATCACTTGAGGCCAGGAGTTTGAGGCCAGCCTGGGCAACATAGTGAGACCCTGCCTTTACAAAAAAAAAAAAATTTTTTTTTTAAACATGCCAGCACACACCCATGGCCACACCTACTCAGGAGGCTAAGGTGGGGGGATCATTTGAGCCCAGGAGGTCAAGGCAGTGAGCCAAGATTGTGCCACTACACTATAGCTAGGTGACAGAGCAAGACCCTATCTTTTAAAAAAAAAAAAGTTTCCATTGTGACACTATCTTAAGTGAATTTAAAGTTGTTTCTTAAAGCCAGTCTAGTCAGTTGATTACTGTGAAAAGCTTATTTTTTTATTACTGTAAAAGTGATACTGTATAAAATTTAGAAAACCACTATAAACACAAAAGATAAAAAATCACTCAAAATGCCACCAGACGGAGAGAACCTTTTAAACATTTGGTTTATATTTTCAGTCTTTCCACTCTATGTATTATAGACAAACATGTTTTGTCCATTGCTTTTTTCACTTGATACATTGCAAACATTTGTTCATGTTATTAAATATTCTATAGCAGCATTTTTAATGGCATTATAGAATTTCATTGACTGGGTATGACTTACTTGATTAACGATCAGTTGTTGGGCTGGGCACGGTGGCTCATGCCTGTAATCCCAGCACTTTGGGTGGCCGAGGTGGGTGGATCACCTAAGGTCATGAGTTCGCGGCTGGAGGTTGAGGCAGGAGAATCACTTGAACCCAGGAGGAGGAGGTTGCAGTGAGCCGAGATTGTGTCACTGCACTCCAGGCTAGGCAACAGAGCAAAGACTCCGTCTCAAAAAAAAGTCGTTGTACATGACTTATTTAGTATTTCAAAACATTGCTAAATAAATATTTTTTGCACTGATCATGATTTTAAAATTATTTTTATGGATTTTCTTTCTCTTGACATTTTGATGCATTTTTGCATTTTTTCTTATATTTTCTTTAGCATGTTTAAATGTTATTTTAAAGTCCTTTTGTGCTTACTCTGATCATCTTTGAGTCTGTTTCTGTTGCCTGCTTTTATGTTGCTTGAATCATATTTTTCTGCTGCTTATATCTGGCAATTTTTAAATTGTATTTTAGACATTGTATATTTTTAAAACTCCATAGTATGGCAATTGATGTTATTTGTTCCCTAGTGGATTTTCCTTTTTCTGTGTTAGGCAATTTAGAGGAGAGGAAGATTGCTCAGTCCATTAGGAATAGAGGTGGCCCAGGACTCAGTCTCAGCTTTTGTAATATTCATTTCATTTCTGGTTTCAGAAGTCTTTCATGGCAGGATCCCTGCTTTAGGGGAAGTATCTCTTAAACACTGTGAGACTATAGGACGTCTTGGTCTTCCTCTCCAGCTCCGCCTCCGCACTACCCCAGCACTCCACAAATAGCCAGTGGGGAAAACTGGCTGGGCATTTGGGCCTTTCTAGATTCTGATGTATCGTGCCAGCCCATGTGGCCAGCTGGCACATAATTCTGGAATGTTGCAGTCTCAGTGCTGTCCCACAGAGCTTTCTGTGATAATGGCGCTGTTGATATGTGCTGTCCAAATGGGAGCCACTGGCCAAATGGGGCTACTGAGCACTTGAAATGTGGCTAATGTACCTGAGGAACTGAATTTTAAATTTCAATCTAATTTTTGATTTAAGTTGCTACCATATTGGCCAACGCAATCTAGATTCTGCCATTAATCTTGTCAGTGATCTTGAGCGAGGTGCCCTTTCTGAATCTGAATGTACACATTTGTCAAATGAGGTGATTGAATTCAGTGATCCTACAATATAGGAAATTATTGTTCAGAACAGGTTTTCTGTTTTGGGAGCCTTTAGGACAAAGTTATGTTTTGTTATCAGAAATGTATTTTTTAAAACTATTATGAATGAATTATATGTTCTGTTATTTGTAGAATTTTTCAGACTTTCTCTTCCGTTGGTATCTGGAGAAAGGAAAGCGAGGCAAATTATTATCTCAGCCCGTTTCTCAGCATGGACAGTTGGCGAATTTTTTGCAAGCTCATGAACATCTCAGCTGGTTACATGAAATTAATAGCCAAGAATTAGAAAAGGTAAGAAGGATTTTTATGTGGAGCAGATGTGTGCAATTTAGGTAGTTTTAATTAGTTTTGTTTTTAGTAATTAAAATACTGTTTACTGTCATACACCTGAGAAGGGGTTACTATCCAAAATATATAAGGGAGCTGGGCATGGTGGCTTATACCTGTAATCCCAGTACTTTGGGAGGCTGAGGCAGGTGGATCTTTTGAGTGCAGGAGTTCAAGACCGGCCTAGGAAACGTAAATACAAAAACGTTAGCCAGGTGTGGTGATGCACGCCTGTAGTGTCAGCTACTTGGGAGGCTGAGGCAGGAGGATCACTTGAGCTCTGGAGGTCGAGGCTGCAGTGAGCTGAGATTGCACCATTGCACTCCAGCCTGGGCAACAGAGTGAGGCCTTGTCTCGAATGAATGAATGGCAAAAGAACTGAATAGACATTTCTCAAAAGAAGACATGCAGATGACCAGCAGATGTGTGAAAAAAATGTTCTGCATCACTCATCATTAGGGAAATGCAAATTTATACCACAATGAGACATCACCTTACGTTTGTTCAAATGGCTGTTATCAAAAAGGTGAAGGTAACAAGTGCTGGAGAAGACACGGAGAAAAGGGAACTCTGATGCACTCTTGGTGGGAATGTAAGTTAGTACAACCATTATGGGAAACTGTATGGGGGTTCCTGAAAAAGTTAAACTTAGAAATACCATATGATATGGCAGTCCCACTTGTGAGTATATATCCAGAGGAGTTGAAGTCAGTATGTTGAAGAGATACCTGCACTCCCATGTTCATTGCAGCATTTTCACAATAGCCAAGTTATGGAATCTACCCAAGTGTCCATCAATCAGTGTAAATGATAAAGAAGATGTTGTATGTAGAATACACAATGCAGTAATAGCCTTAAGAAAGAAGGAAATTCTCTTATTTGCAATAACATTGATGAAGCTGGAGGACATTACACTAAACCAAATAAGCCAGACACAGAAAGGCAAATACCACATGATCTCACTCATATCTGGAATCCAAAACAGTTGAACTCATGGAAGCAGAAGAATGGTGGTTGTCAGAAGGGTGAAGGGATTTTATACACACACACATAAACACACATACACATATCCATATATACATATATAAGGAACTCAGCTCAGTTGCAAGGAAACAACCCAATTTAAAAATGGGCAAAAGGGCCAGAGAAGTTGGTCAAAGGGTACAAGTTTCAGTTAGGAGGAAGAAGATTATTTTATTTTGTTTTGTTTTTTCAGAGACAGAGTCTCACTGTGTTGCCCAGGCTGGTCTCGAATTCCTGGGCTCAAGTGATCCACCCACATCAGCCTCCCAAAGTGCTGGGATGATAGGCATGGGCCACTGCACCCAGCCAGGAAGATTTCTGATACACATTGCACAGTATGGTGGCTAAAGTTAATAATAGTGTATTGTACATTTTAGAATTTCCAAGAGAACAAATTTGAAATGTTCTCACCACAGTAATAGGTATTTGAGGTGATGGGCATGTTAATTCGCTTGATTTAATCATTCCACATCACATACATATAACATTACTTTGTATCCATAAATATATACAATTATAATTCGTCAGTACACAATAATTTTTTTAAATTTAAAAGCATTTATTATGGATTATTTCGAATGTGTACTCCTATTCTCTCACATAATTTACATAAAACTTTCTTAATTTGTGATGATACTGCCATTACGTCTAATATCTCAATGAAAATATGCAGTCCATGCTGGGCGTGGTGGCTCATGCCTGTAATCCCAGCACTTTGAGAGGCCAAGGTGGGCAGATCGCTTGAGCTCAGGAGTTTGAGACCAGCCTGGCCAACATGGTGAAACCCCGTCTCTACTAAAAAAAAAACAAAAATCAGCCAGGCATGGAGGCACATGCCTGTAATCCCAGCTACTCAGGAGCCTGAGGCAGGAGAATCACTTGAACTGGGAGGCGGAGGTTGAGTGAGCTGAGACTATACCACTGCACTCCAGCCTGGGTGACAGAGTGAGGCTCTTTCTCAAAAAAA
>NW_016808133.1:2342925-2348501 GCF_001698545.2 Rhinopithecus bieti
AAAAAAAAAAAAAGTAAGTCTCTCTCTCTCTCTCAATATATATATAATATAAAATATTATATATTATATATAATGTAGATATAGATAGCAAAATGTGTATATATAATAAAATGGTGTGTGTATATATGCAATACACATATATATACATTTTATTATATATACACACACACATCTTGTCTCTTGCAGTGACACACCAGTAGCATGAGTATACCTAGTTCCGTATTTTGGTTTCTGCGTACCATTTTCCAGTAAAAGAAATGAGGGCTAATTGAAGAAATCTTGGAGAGTCTTACTGGGCCAGAAAGCAAGGTTAATGTACAGATACTAAAAGAATACAAGAGCCTTGAACAGCTCCCACTGTTCAAGTTTGGGGACAATTTTAACATCGAAAGAATGGTAGTAAAGGGTAGATTCCACAGTCTATAAAAGAAAATTCATGAATCTACAGTGATTTTCAAAAAGGGAAAAGGTCAGTGAAATGCTTCTTTACAGGAGAATGCCAACTAATAAATGTGGAAAGAATGGCAGAAGTCACTATTACAACCACAGTGAATAACTGTCACCAAAGGATACTGAGAACATTGAGTTTAGGGGCTAGGGGAACAAGATATTCCCATGTTTTTGGAGTATCAGTAGACAGATCTAATAGACCCTGTCATCAACCACAAAACAAACCCACATTGTGTACTTCTGAAGCAATGTACTACCATCATCTGTGTCCTGTTCTTGCCAAAATGTTCACCATGATTCTAACCACACGAGAACAATCAGACATAACCTGCTGGTGAGACATTGTATAATACAGTTGCCCTAGACTCTTCAAAAATTTTACGAATATGAAATGAAAGACAAAGACAGAGACTATTTTAGATGAAAGGAACCTAAGAGCCATGATGCATAAGCAAATGCAGGGTGAGAGTCTCGATCCTGAATCACCCTCAGAATAACCCTAACAGTTATGGTGAATGTTATGGAAACAAGTGGGAAAGTTTGAACATACTTAATATTAGGTGATATAACTGAGTTGATGTTAAATTCTATAAGTCTGATGATCATATTGTGGTTGAATGTCCTTGTTTTTAGGAGATGATGCTGAGTATTTAGAAAGGAAATGTCATGATGTCTGCAACCTTCTTATGCTAAAAAAAATTACCTATATACATAGAGAAAGCAAAAGGGACAGAGTGTTAGCAACAGATGACTCTAGCTGGAGGATATAAAGTGCACATTGGCATTTAAATTTTTTTTTCTGTAGATTTGGACTTTTTCTGTTTTATTTATTTATTTATTTTCTTTGAGACAGGGTCTCACTCTGTTGCCCAGGCTGGAGCACAGTAGCACAGTCATGGCTCACTGCAGCCTTGAACTCCTGGGCTCAGGTGATGCTCTTGCTTCAGCCTCCCCAGTAGCTGGGACTACAGGTGCATACTACATGCTCAGCTAATTTTTTTTTTTTTTTTTTTTTTTTTTTTTTTTTTGAGACAGAGTCTCGCTCTGTCGCCCAGTCTGGAGTACAGTGGCACGATCCCAGCTCACTGCAAGCTCCGCCTGCCGGGTTTACGCCATTCTCCTGCCTCAGCCTCCCGAGTAGCTGGGACTACAGGCGCCCGCCACCTCGCCTGGCTAGTTTTTTGTATTTTTTTGTAGAGACGGGGTTTCACCGTGTTAGCCAGGATGGTCTTGATCTCCTGACCTCGTGATCCACCCGTCTCGGCCTCCCAAAGTGCTGGGATTATAGACGTGAGCCACCACACCCAGCCTGGAATTTTTCAAAATAAAAATTGGAATGGGGAATTTCAGCTATGTGGTTTGGATCAAGTATATGCAGATACGGATATCTGGTTTTGTGACCTATCCACAGAGTCCAGCCTAAGATCTGGGTTTAAATTTTACTGCTGTCATTTTTTTCCTTTTGAGGGAGTGGATATAGTAGAAAGAATCGGGATTTCAAATATTTTCTCCAGAACTTACTAGCTTTGTGACCTTGGATAGTTGATTTGTGCTCCTTCATCTGAGTTTGTTCATCTATAACAAGGGTAGTTGTAAGGATTGAGGACACTATCTTGAGAAAAATGGCTTACATACATTAAGTACTCAGTAAATTCTAGATATTAGCCCCTTTTATTATTAAAATTATTTTTCACTGTTTGGGATAATCTTCCTTCAGTCTTTTTATTTTTTGCACTAGTAGTGTCTCTTCTAAAAAACGTGTGTTTGTATTCTATAGGACTGGCTGATAGTCTGAGAGGGGAAGCCATATTTTAGCCTGGCCACCAGAGATAGATCATGTTAATCAAAGTATTTTACCACAGGGCTTTCCTGTTTCTTCTTTCTCCCTGCTTTGCATTTGATCACTTCTTAGCTTTTACTTCTTAACACAATGGGAACATTTGCAGGTCTCAGTGATTCTACAGACTGTTAGCACAGTGTATCTAATCAGAGGGGATAGGCTTTTTAAAAATAACTCTTGTAATTAAGTAATTCCTCATGGAAAATGTGTAAATTATAGAAAAAATACAATAGGAAAAATAAGTTGTCTATAGTCCCACCTCCCCAGAGATAACCACTGGTACTGTTTTGTAGATATCCTCCCAGTCTGTTTTTCTAGGTATAGAAATGGACAAAATGTTCCATTTAATTTTCCAAAACCAGGATCATGGGAAATGCTGCCAGTATTTGAACGAAAGTATCTGTGCTTTGGTCACTGTTTTGCTGTGAATGCTACTTATTATGAGGCTGCCTAGCAGTTCTCACCCTTTCCTGCAACTGAGCGCATTCCCTGGGGCGGAGCCAGGTCATGGGCTGCAACCTGGGGAGTTTATGGCAAACAGAAGCCCCTGTTACCTCTTCCAGTGGAGATAACCCTTGCTGCCTAGGATATGTGCTGTATATTCTTCCAGGTCTTGTTTTTCTTGATAGACTCATGGTAGCTTTTATATCATTTCCATTTGTGAGTGAAACTGCAGTTAACCCTTGAACAACATGGGTTTGAACTGCATGGTCCACTTACATGCAGATTATTTTCAATCAATATATTTCGGAGATTTTCAACAACATGAAAATACTCATAGATATACACCGTGTATAACTGTGTAGCCTAGAAATACCAAAAAAATAACCAAAACAAAACAACAGAAAAAGACAGGTTCTATGAATACATAAAACATATAGTCTATTTTATCATTTACTACCATAGAACATGCACAGATCTGTTATAAAAAGTTAAAATTTATCAACACACAAACACAGACCTCACATAGCACCATTCACAGTGGAGGCAAATGTAAACAATGTAAATACATAGCATTAAATCACGAATGCCTGAAATTAACTGTAATACTGTACTTACTATAGTAATTTCATAGCCATGTCCTGTTGCTATTGTGGGCAAGTGTCTACTTGTTCAAGTGTTACCAGTATTCAATTAAAACCCCAATTAAAGTGATGATCCAGTTAAAATTATTCTGGTCATCTCTGTGTGAGAAGTTTGTTGACACTCCAGTAAACTGCCTATTGCAGCAAGAAGTAGATTTCCTATTGCAGTCAGAAGTGATTTCTCATAGTTCTCAAGTATTTTTTCCTGTGTTTAGTGCAATACCATAAACCTTTAATAACATCTTGGGACTCATATGAAGTGCCACTAAGTGATGCTTGGCATGCTCCCAAGAAGCATAGGAGAGTCATGACATTACAAGAAGTGGAATTGCTTGATAGGCACCACAGATTGAGGTCTGCAGTTTTGGCTGCCCCCATTTCAATATAAATGAGTCCTTCTTAATGACCATTGTTTAAAAAAAAAAAAAAAAAAAGGAAATTTATGAACCTGGCAGCAGCAGTTAAGTTTTTTGGAAGTCAAAAGTTACCCTCCCAGCACTTTGGGAGGCTAGAACAGGAGGATCACTCAAGTTCAAGAGTTTGAGACCAGCCTGGGCAGCATAGCAAGACTCCATCTCTTTAAAAGTTTTACTGAGATTTTGACAGCACGGGAGCTTAGTGGCCCATCCTCCTTGTTATTTAAGGGCCAACTATATACTAAAAATTCCAGTGGGAAAAATTTTACTGAATTATAAAATATGATTGAGAGATCTTCACATTTAGGAAGTTTATACCTTATGAAATAGCTATCTGCTGTCCAACTTCTTCAAGCAGTAGAACGTATTTCCTTACCTGTTCTCTCCCTTCCTATTTCTCGTTGCTGCGATAATTTATAGGACTTTGATCAAACCATGGATATGTTGTAAACATAACCAGCAATCAAGAATAAGAATTAAAAGCATTCTAAGATCATTGAATAACGATGGGATTGCCTCTGGAGCTATTTTTTTCTTTTAAAATTCAGATTTGTTTTATGACAGCAAAAATGAGAGCAAAAGTCAAAGTTCCATCATTTTCTCTTTCCCTCTCTCTCATCTTGAACACTAGAAATGGCTGAGCAGGAACGCTTTCTACTGCATCAGGAGACCCTACCTGAACAGCTGCTAGCGGAGAAACAGCTACATCTCAGTGCGATGCCAGTATTGACTGCACCACAACTCATTGGTGTATGTGCTTTTCAAATCCTTAACACTGTTTCTTAAACTCAAAGCATTGTTGGTGTTTGTTGGGCCATGTAGTATAATTCCTAAGAGGAGTTATCGTTCTACTTCCTACCTTCCAGAAAACTCTCCTAGAAAAATGTTTTTGGAAGCTGTTTGGGAACAGAAAGTTCATTAGAGAACAATTCATCAGCATCTGCCTCCCCATACATTCCACCTAAAGGTGCTGTATCTAGGCGACCAGGAGAAATTACTGATATTTTGCTTTTCTAGTGTAGGACAAATAAGTACCATGAGATAACTTTTATTTCCCCCACAGAATTACTTTTCAAGCTCTTCTATAAGAAAAAATAAATTAAGGAACTCAGTTTACATGGTCTGGCAGCACTGTCCTTACCCCTTTCCTCTGCAACCCAACACATCCCGGAGGGCAGGACCGGAATACGGGCTGCAGCCTAGAGAAAAAGCATCTGTTTGCCAGAGTGTTGTTGTAGGATCACCTTAAATTTGTCCTATCTGTATGAAAAAGAAAGCAAACAATTAAAAAACGTTAGCATTTTAGCCATTATTAGTAGCAGATTTCCTGTTATAACTGAATTTACAACAGCCTTTCCTGATAGAATATATATTTAATTTAGAAATGCAATATACTATCTATTGTAACTCACTATTATATATCACTAAGAAAAAAGTAGTGCCAATTTTACTCTGATACATCAATTTTAATACCACAGTCCAATTTCAGAGATGGTGGGGTAAAAAGGATGTTTAAGAATAACAAAATAGGGCCGGGCGCGGTGGCTCAAGCCTGTAATCCCAGCACTTTGGGAGGCCGAGACGGGCGGATCACGAGGTCAGGAGATCGAGACCATCCTGGCTAACATGGTGAAACCCCGTCTCTACTAAAAATACAAAAAACTAGCCGGGCGACGTGGCGGGCGCCTGTAGTCCCAGCTACTCGGGAGGCTGAGGCAGGAGAATGGCGTGAACCCGGGAGGCGGAGCTTGCAGTGAGCTGAGATCCGGCCACTGCACTCCAGCC
>NW_016808133.1:2349909-2356638 GCF_001698545.2 Rhinopithecus bieti
TATATATATATATATAAAATCTTCATAGTATTAATCCTAAGAGTAGCTGTTTCTTGTGTTTCAATAGGTTATAGTGAAAATTCTGTAGGATAAGTAGTTCTATTACCTGTCCATGCAATTGAAAGTAATTTGGTAGATTCTATAAAACATAATATGTTGACTTTTACATTACCTTATTTTAAAATGTTACCCCTCTCAGCCCGGGCGAGGTGGGTCACACCTGTAATCCTAGTACTTTGGGAGGCCAAGGTGAGCGGATTGCCTGAGGTCAGGAGTTTGAGACCAGTCTGGCCAACATGGTGAAACCCTGTCTCTACTAAAAATACAAAAAAAACTAGCCAGGCATGGTGGCGTGCACCTATAGTCCCAGCTACTCGGGAGGCTGAGTTAGGGGAATTGCTTGAACCAGGGAGGCAGAGGTTGCAGTGAGATGAGATCGCGCCACTGCACTCCAGCCTGGGCAACAGAGTGAGACTGCGTCTCAAAAAAAAAAAAAAAAACACAACTCTTAACCCTCTCAAGGTTGCTGATAAAATCATCACAGAGTAACCTGAAAATAATTCATAGATATTAATTGGCTTCTATGTATATAGTATTAGCATAATGAAAATTTAAGCACGTACTTCTTTCAAAGCCAGGATTTAATCAGGATTTTTTGTTTTGCTGTGAAGGAAGAAGATGTAAATATAAATGATCTCAAACTGGAAATCCTTTGCAAAGCTCTTCAGAGAGATAAGTAAGTACTCATGGCATCTCTTCTTTGGAAAGTATAGAAACTGCTTTTCCTCTGCTGTCACCACACGACAGTCAATACAGAAGACTTCTGTGACCAAACGTGTTGGGATTTCCCGCCTCCCACACTGGGCAACCAGTGAGTTCTGTTGGTGGACACCTGCTGAATGTCCTTTAATTTAGTTCCGTCCTGACACTGTCTACAACCACAGGTTGAGGGCTCAGACCGCCCCCGACTTCGATGCCAGTCTAAGCCCCAGGTGGTTTTGCCTGTGCTTCTCACCGACCAGCTATAAATTGGGGTTCCCACAACCCCCTCCTTGGGTTTAATTTGCTAGAGCAGCTCATAGAACTCAGGAAAACGTGCCCACCAATTTATTATAAAGGGTATTGTTACCAGAAAGGGGTCCCGATCCAGACCCCAAGAGAAGGCTTCTTGGATCTCATGCAAGAAAGAATTTGGCGCGAGTCCACAGAGTAAAGTGAAAGCAAATTTGTTAGAGAAGAAAATAAAAGAATGGCTACTTCTTACACAGAGCAGCGCATGGGCTGCTTGACTTGAGTATACTTATGGTTATTTGTTGATTATGTGCTAAACAAGGGGTGCATTATTCATGAGTTTTTCTGGAAAGGTGTGAGACATTCCCAGAACTGAGGGTTCCTCCCCTTTTTTTTAAATTTTTATTTATTTATTTTGAGACAGAGTTTAGCTCTTGTTGCCCAGGCTGGAGTGCAGTGGTGTGATCTTGGCTCACTGCAACCGCTCCCGGGTTCAAGCAGTTCTCCTGCCTCAGCCTCCCAAGTAAATGGGATTACAGGCATGTACCACCATGCCTGGCTAATTTTGTATTTTTAGTAGAGATGGGGTTTCACCATGTTGGTCAGGCTGATCTCGAACTCCTGACCTCAGGTGATCTGCCCACCTCAGCCTCCCAAAGTGCTGAGATTATAGGCATGATCCACCTTGCCTGGCTCCTCCCCTTTTTAGACCATATAGGGTAACTTCCCAACGTTGCCACGGTATTTGTAAACTGTTATGGCACTGGTGGGAGTGTCTTTTAGTATGCTAATGCGTTACAATTAATGTATAATGACCAGTGAGGACAACTAGAGACCACTGTCTTGGTTTTGGTAGGTTTTGGCTGGCTTCTTTACCACAGCCTGTCTTATCAGTGGGGTCTTTGTGACCTGTGTCTTATGATACTAGTCCTGCTGACCTCCTGTCTCATCCTGTGACTAAGAATTCCTAACCTTCTGGGAATGCTGATTCTAACGCATCTGAAAGCCTCACATAGAATACAGATGAAGAATTCATAGGGTGAGGTATGGGAGAAGGGGCTTGGAGCTTCCAGACTCTCTCTGGCCCTCCACCTTCCAGGAACCTCCACCTGTTCAGCTATTAGGAAGCCCTTCTAACCCTGTCCTTTTTCATTTTTATAGAAGCTTCGTTATGTAAACATGATTGGTTAAAGTTAGTGACCAACTTAACCTTCAGCCCCTCTTCCCTCCCTGGATGTTGAGGAATAGGATTGAAAGTCCCAACTCTAATTATGCTTTTTCTGCTGACCAGCCCCTATCCTGAAGCTAGCTGGGGGCTGCCGGCTATCAGTCAATTCATTAGTATTAAAAAAAAAAAAAAAAAAAAAAAGACATCTCTGGAGATCCTAAGGATTTTAGGAGTTGCAAAGCAGGAAGTAGGGTGAGGAAGAAGACTAAATACATATTTCACAGTATCACAGGAAGATTATGATATTATATGTCAAATGGTTTTATAACCTAACCATATTGTAACATATTATGACAATTTTAATGGTTACATTAGTAATATTTATTTAGCCTTGGTCTTCTCTATTTTAATAATTAAGAATAACCTAAAGACTTAGGACCACTGATATAATAAATCACTACTTTTGATTTTAAAATTTAGATTGTCAGTTTGCATAGAAATACACATCCCTTATTTTCTTTATTTTTTGTGGTGGGGTTTCACTCTTGTTGCCCAGGCTGTAGTGCAGTGGCACAATCTCAGCTCACCGCAACCACCACCTCCCGGGTTCAAGTGATTCTCCTGCTTCAACCTCCCAAGTAGCTGGGATTACAGGCATGCACGACCACGCCTGGCTAATTTTGTATTTTTCGTAGATACAGGGTTTCTCCATGTTAGCCTGGTCTCGAACTCCTGACCTTGTGATCTGCCCGCCTCGGCCTCCCAAAGTGCTGAGATTATAGGCGTGAGCCACCATGCCCGGCTACATCCCTTATTTTCACAGAAGCAAGGTTTATCATGCCAAACAAGACTTGAAACTATGATTTTGTTTTTATTTATTTTTTATTTTTATTTATTTTTATTTTTTATTTTTTTGAGACAGAGTCTGGCTCTGTCACCCAGGCTGGAGTTCAGTGGCACAATCTTGGCTCACTGCAAGCTCCACCTCTCGGGTTCACACCATTCTCCTGCCTCAGTCTCCTGAGTTGCTGGGACTACAGGCACCCGCCACCATGCCTGGCTAATTTTTTTATGTATTTTTAGTAGAGACCGGGTTTCACCATGTTAGCCAGGCTGTTCTCAATCTCCTGACCTCGTTATCCACCCGCCCTGGGCTCCCAAAGTGCTGGGATTACGGGCTTGAGCCACCATGCCCGGCCTATTTTGTTTTTTAAGTTACTACAATTTGAGGGTCAGTGCCCTTTTCTAAGGCATTAAGTACTACTTTCTCTTTTTTTGTTGTTGTTTTGCTTTTTGTTTTTGAGACAGTGTCTCGCTCTGTCACTTAGGCTGGAGTGCAGTGGCTCAATCTCGGCTGGCCGCAACCTCCGCCTCCCAGGTTCAAGCGATTCTCCTACCTCAGTCTCCCGAGTAGCTGGGAATACAGGCATGCACCACCACGCCCAGCTAATTTTTCGTATTTTTAGTAGAGACTGGGTTTCTCCATGTTGGTCAGGCTGGTCTCTAACTCCTGACCTCAAGTGATCCATCTGCCTCGGCCTCCCAAAGTGCTGGGATTACAGGCCACC
This sequence comes from Rhinopithecus bieti, assembly GCF_001698545.2. NCBI lineage: Eukaryota > Metazoa > Chordata > Mammalia > Primates > Cercopithecidae > Rhinopithecus > Rhinopithecus bieti. The sequence goes on from NW_016808133.1 coordinate 2,353,657, forward strand.
TCTCCCGGCAAGTACTACTTTCTCACTATCATATCCTTTCTGCAGAGGAGGACTTCCACCTATGGAAATGGTGTTTATGTTACGATTCAATGGCAAAGACTAAGAATAATCAGTTGAAGGAACGAATTCTTTCCAGGAAAAGAAGTTTAAACAAAGCATGACTTGAATGCTAAAAGCCTTCTCCTACTCACAATTTTCCTTTTTCCTGTGGTAAAATATCATAGAAGAGCTATTTTTACTAAACCATTTCTTCCCTCCTCTGATCACTCCAAAGTAGTTAAAATTGCTGTTAAGTTTAGTCTTAGCGGTCAGTCCCTGAAGCTTCTAGCTTTATGCCTACTTGATTGTTTTGTCCCTTCCCAGTCGTGCAAAAGGATGCTATCATTTTGATTAGAATTCCTTGTCTTAGTTTCTTGTTTAAAAATTTTAAAGGTATCATGTCCATTGATTACAGAGCAGTGGTTTGGTATTTTTAATTTAGTAGTAGATAGTCACAACTACATAAAGAAAGCTTCTGGTTGGGTCCAGTGGCTCATGGCTGCAATCCCAGCACTTTGGGAGGCCAAGACAGGAGGATTGCTGGAGCCCAGGAGTTCAAGACCAGCCTAGGAACATAGCAAGACTTTGTCTCTACACAAAGTGGTGCATGCCTATGGTCCTAGCTACTTGGAATGCTTTGTGATCTTTGAAGGAGTTCAAAGCTACAGTGAGTCATGCTTTGGGGTCCATACTGAATATGTTACTTACTAATTGAATTTTCTTCAGAAAGATACCTCACTACTTGGTTTTTGAAATCAAATACATAAGAGTTATACTGAGTCAGTAGCTACCTTGAGTGTAACATCTTTTTTTAAATGTATTTTCCTTGGCTTCTCTTGCATGTTCCCTAGAGCGTAACATCTTAATCTAATGTAGAAACTGTCAGTGTATTCAACATGTAAAGTGCCTTTATTTAAATGATTTGAAACAGTATCACAAAACTCAGATTCTCCATACCCCACAGCCATCAAAATAAAACCATGATAGCAAGCAAATCATTTATTTCAGCTGTAGCAGTGATTTCATTTTTCCCTCATAATGATTTTGTTTTCTAGCTGGTCCAGTTCTGATGGCAAAGATGATCCAATTGAAGTATCTAAAGACAGTATATTTGTGAAGATCTTACAGAAACTTTTAAAAGATGGTAAGTGGTTTGTTATACTGTTGGAAATTACAGTGTCACTCTTCAGTTTTTTTGGGTTTTTGTTTGTTTGTTTTTGAGATGGAGTCTTGCTCTGTTGCCTAGGCTGGAGTGCAGTGGTGTGATCTCGGCTCACTGCAACCTCCACCTCCCGAGTTCAAGCGAATCTTCTGCCTCAGCCCCCGGAGTAGCTGGGACTACAGGCCTGTGCCACCAAGACTGGCTAATTTTTATATTTTTAGTAAAAGCAGGGTTTCACCATGTTGGCCAGGCTGGTGTCGAACTCCTGATCTCGTGATCCACCTGCCTCAGCCTCTGTCTAAAGAATAAAAAAACCAAGAAGCTTTCATTTGGAGTCTATCCACACTGATCTCCATGCATTAGTTTTCAGATTTGTAGCTGTAAAAATGCCACAGACTGAATTGTGTCTAAGTATCTAGTGCTAATATTTAAGGGCAGCTTTGCAGTTTTTGTTATTCTTAGTGGATCATAAAACAGGTGAAAACAGGAATGGAAAGTCATAATTTCATAAAGGATAAGAATAGTAGAAACTTTTTTTTTTTTTTTTTTTTTTTTTGGAGATGAAGTCTCATTGTGTTGCCCAGGCTGGAGTGTAGTGGCTCAGTCTCAGCTTACTACAACCTCCGACTCCTGGGCTCAAGTGATTCTCCTGCCTCAGCCCCCTGGGTAGCTGGAATTACAGGCACGCACCACCATACCTGGCTAATTTTTGTATTTTCAGTAAAGACAGGGTTTCACCATGTTGGTCAGGCTGGCCTCGAACTCCTGACCTTGTGATCTGCCTGCCTTGGCCTCCCAGAGTGCTGGGATTACAGGCATGAGCCACCGTGCCCAGCTGAAACTTTTATTTAAATAAAAATATAAGCAGGTGCAGTGGCGCACACTTTGGGAGGCCAAAGTGAGAGAATCACTTGAGCCCAGTAGTTCAAGATCAGCCAGAGCAACGTAGCGAGATCCTGTCAGTATATTTTAAAAAAAAGAAAAAAGGAATTAGTTGGACACAGGGGTGCACGCCTGTGGTTCCAGCTACTGTGGAGGCTGAGGTAGGAGGATTGCTTGAGCCCAGGAGATGGAGGCTGCAGTGAGCTATCATGGTGCCACTGCACTTCAGCCTGGGTGATAGAGTGAGACCTTGTCTCAAAAAAAAAAAAATTATGTATGTGTGTGTGTATTATATATGTATATTTTACCTATATAAGGCGTGTGGTTTTTTTTAAGAACAGGACAAATGTATTTTTGGAACCTTCTTAATAATATGGCTTTCATGCACAGTAGTGTTTTTAAAGGACAGATTCTGAAGGTAGGGAGATACAGATAACCTTGCGTTATATTTCATAGGCATTGACAGTGCAACAGCTACTTCAGCCTATGCATTCGTCCTGCAGACATATTTCAATTACCCACAAGGTTTGTTTTTACATGTTACCTGAAATACATTATACATATTGAACAAAATGCCTGTCTCATTAAATGAAGTTTAAATTTTTTTCTAGTTAGTCACCAACATTTAATAGTTGAGAATAGTGTTATGAAAGTCTTATTTTGCCAGGTGCAGTGGTTCACGCCTGTAATCCCAGCAGTTTGGGAGGCCGAGGCGGGCAGATCACGAGGTCAGGAGATCAAGACCATCCTAGCTAACATGGTGAAACCTCGTCTCTACTAATACTACAAGATAATTAGCCGGGTGTGGTGGAGGGCGCCTGTAGTCCCAGATACTTGGGAGGCTGAGGCAGGAGAATGGTGTGAACCCGGGAGGCAGAGCTTGCAGTGAGCCGAGATTG
>NW_016808133.1:2357454-2361511 GCF_001698545.2 Rhinopithecus bieti
AAAAAAAAAAAAAAAAAAAAAAAAAGAAAGTGTGTTTGTTAATCATAATAAATGATATACAAATATTTTGTTTGGATTTAGTCTCATAACACTTATCAACTCAGATTTTTCTTGTATAACAATTAAGTACCAGGTGTGGTAGCTCAAACCTGTAATCCCAGGACTTTAGGAGGCAGAGGCAAGAGAATCCCTTGAGCTCAGGAGTTCAAGACCAGCCTGGGCCACATAGCAAGACCCCACCTCTACAGAAAAAAAAAAATTAGCCAGGCTTGGTGGTGCATGCCTATGGTCCTTGCTACTCAGGAGGCTGAGGTGGGAGGATCACTTGAGCATGGAAGGTCAAAGGGTTGAAGTTACAGTGAGCTATGATCATACCACTCCACTCCAGCCTGGGTGACAGAGTGGAGTCCTTGTCTCAATAAAAAATAAAAACTACAATTAAGAACCAAAAAATAGGCTGGGCACAGTGGCTTACGCCTGTAATCCCAACACTTGAGGAGACTGAGGTGGGTGGATCGCTTGAAGTCAGGAGATCAAGACCAGCCTAGCCAACATGGTGAAACACCATTTCTACTAAAAATACAAAAAATTAGCTGGGCGTAGTGGTGGGCGCCTGTAATCCCAGTTACTGGGGTGGCTGAGGCAGGAGAATCATTTGAACCCAGAAGGCAGAGGTTGCTCTGAGTTGAGATAGCACCTTCACACTCCAGCCTGGCCAGCAGAGTGAGACTTGGTCTGAAAAAAAAAAAAAACAAAAACAAAAATGATGCAAGACCCTTTGAGGGTTTTTTTTTTTTTAAACCAGTATTTGATTTTGAGAATCTTATGGTAATGTAGCAAATTATAAAATACTATTGGCTTATTTTGAAAATTTTCATCCAGTTTTCTCTGTCAAATGAGAAAATTGTATATGCTTATTTGTAACTACACAGATGTCAGACAATCCATTTAGTTCATGTTCATTGGCTTTTCAGCTCTATGGATGACTTGTGAAGAAATGATTCTTTTGCCTATCTAATTTTAGATTTATACTGTAAATACATTTTGAGATACTGTAGCTAGCATTCATAACAGTGTTTCTACTAAATTATTCCCTAAATAGGGGATCATATAAGTGTTTGAAATACTTGTTTTCAAGCTTGGGAATATGTGAAAGCGTTTCAGATCTTACTAAACACTTTAAATAGAATGGCTCTTTTGACCACTGGAGGGAAAAACACTCAGGCAGCCCTGTGAAGAATATCACATTGTTAGACTTGAAAGTATGTTTGACAGATGGAAGGAATTTAGAAGAGAGTATTTCCCAACAGCGAAGTGACGTTATATTTAAATAGAAGGACAGGTGTTTTTGTCATCAATCATCTGAATTCATTTGAGAGTTTTGTAATAATTGAAAAATGACTTCTTGTGTTTGTGTTTATAGGCATTCAGCTCAGTGAGTACTTACCGGAGGTGAAAGACCTGCTACAGGCAGATCAGCTTGGAAGCTTAAAGTCCAATCCTTACTTCGAGTTTGTTTTGAAAGCAAATTATGAATATTATGTTCAGGGACAAATATAACTTTTTCTTAAAATGGCCATTGTTTATGAAATTTGTATAAGTGTGTCCTTATAAGAATTTTAGGCCATAAACAAGTATAAGTTTGTACAATTTCAGAACATGTATAGCTGAGTTTTTACACTTTATATGTAGGAAGCTAATATAAAATAGTTATGTAACTGTGATTTTGGTTTTCAGTTACGTGACTTGTTTTTTCCACCTGAAATGTGTCAGTTGTTGTTCCTGTACTCGGTGCCCTTTCTTTTTCCTCTGACGTGGTCCCAGGTTCTGGAGTTCTTGTCCTGGTTCTAGCTACTCACATGCACAAATCACTTCTAGGCCTCAGTTTCTGTGACCATGAAAATTACTAGATTGCACTAGCTTGTCTCTAAAATTCTGTGACTCCAGATACTTTGCACCAAAGAGAATCTAGGGTGTTTGGTATCTATTTCAGTTAGGGCTAATGGGAAATGTCCAGTAAGGTAAATGTCAACTTTTGCTGACTTACTATGAGATGAAAAACAAAAGCAGAGCAGGCCTAGCTCATATGAACTTGATAATTATGAACTCATTGGGAGCATTTTAAACTTTTCTACAGAAATAATAAATGAGCACTAATGAAAGTATTTTAGTGAATGAAACATTTATGTGGTTTTCTAACCTATCTATAAATTACTGTTGATGTTTAGTTCTTTCAGTATGGGGATTCAGTCAGCCTCATGTATTTTCAGAATGACTTTCATGAATCTTGACCATAGTCGGCCTAGTTAGTCAAAAGCGTGAGTGATACTGGAAACCATTATAGGCTGTCCTAATATGGCAATCGATGTGACTAAAAGGTACTGTTCTCTCCGAGCTTTGTCCTGACCAGTGTCATCACTCACTCGATGTTTATCTGAGTTTTAAATAAAGGCCAGAGGTTGGACAGGGAGTTGCTGGCATGTCTGTGCCTTGGCCCAGTCGAATGCCCACTAACCAGCTTGCTCCAGCATCTGAAAAGGTCAGAAGTTAAACATGGTGAAGAGTCCAGTTCCTGGATTCACAGAGCCCAGCATCAGGCCTTCTCCCCCACAGGCTGCAAGGCCAGCCCTTGAGTATATTTGGAAGAGCAGGTTAATGGAGCTGTTTGTAAATCAAAGAGAAGAAGCTAGCAGCCTGGTCTTTTTCTCTTTGCAGCTTGTGTGTTAGGACAGCATTAGGGTCTGGGTTGGGAACATGTTGGAAGGTACTAGGAGAAGTTAGGAAGAGCAGCTTGTCAGATGGCTGGTAAGAAACTGCTGAGTACTTGTATTGTAAGATAAGGCTTTGTTTTTACATGGAGGTCAGCTGTCAGTGTTCACTTCTCACCTGTAGGACCCTGTCAGGTGATAATGTGCTCTGGGACACATAGGTTCCCACCACCCTCCTTTGCAGCTGCAAACCTAGTGATCCCTGGTAGATGGGACAGTATCACAGGAAAGCCGATCTGATCATGCCCCAGAACCCACTGATTGTGTGGATGTAAAACGACTGCTCTTGTGGGGTGAAGTGGAGCATCCTGTCAAGGGAGGAAAAAGCTCACTCTTCTAATCCTCTTTCTCTCTATCTCATAGTTAGTAGCTGTTACACCCAAACAGTTGAGTTTTTAAAAATTATTTTAACAGTGAAAATGAAATTAAGACCTAGGATTTTGAATAATTTTTTCTCTAGAATTTTAAAAAGTGGTTTCACAGCAGAGTCTTCATCAAAGAATTATTAATGGTTTTTGTATAAAGTAGCTGATAATTATACAGGTGCTGTGTGACATTTCTATGGAAAGAAGACACTTTACTGACTTGGAAAGGGTTTGCGATCACGCCTGTCTTTACATGCTGCCCTGAGAGTCCCAGCTTGGGACCTTGACAGAATACAAGAGGAAAGTGTTCTGTGTGGTTGTGAGCAGAGGGGAGTGTGCGCAGGCCTGGGCATGTCTTGAGAATTTGTGAACAGAATGGTGTCAAGGATTGCGGCAGACCTGGAGACAGACAGTAAAAACTTGAACTCCTGAGTGAGGTAAAGGCTACTGACGCCTCTCTTTGAGGGCTTTCGTTTTTTTTTTTTTTTTTTTTTGAGACGGAGTCTCGCTCTGTCGCCCAGGCTGGAGTGCAGTAGCGCGATCTCCACTCACTGCAAGCTCCACCTCCCGGGTTCACGCCATTCTCCTGCCTCAGCCTCCTGAGTAGCCGGGACTACAGGTGCCCGCCACCGCGCCTGGCTAATTTTTTGTTTTTAGTAGAGCGGGGTTTCACCGTGTTAGCCAGGGTGGTCTCGATCTCCCGACCTCGTGATCCACCCGTCTCGGCCTCCCAAAGTGCTGAGATTACAGGCGTGAGCCACCGCGCCCGGCCGAGGGCTTTCATTTTTAATGATTGAACTGTGTTTCTTTTTTTACTTTAGGGGCTGAATTGTAGTTTTCCTAACATCACCCACCTACATCCTACACACCTGGACATTTTGAGGCTAACTACAAAAACAGTGTAGCCTGTTCCTGACATTTTAT
>NW_016808133.1:2362056-2377867 GCF_001698545.2 Rhinopithecus bieti
TTTTAATATATATATATTACACACACCCGTGTAAACAAATCCACTCATTAAAAGCCAACATACATTTAAAAAATATAATACTGGGTCAGGCATGGTGGCTCACACCTGTAATCCTAGCACTTTGTTTTTTTTTGTTTTGTTTTGTTTTTGTTTTTTGTTTTGTTTTTTGAGACGGAGTCTCGCTCTGTCGCCCAGGCTGGAGTGCAGTGGCCAGGTCTCAGCTCACTGCAAGCTCCGCCTCCTGGGTTTACGCCATTCTCCTGCCTCAGCCTCCCAAGCAGCTGGGACTACAGGCGCCCGCCACGTCGCCCGGCTAGTTTTTTGTATTTTTTAGTAGAGACGGAGTTTCATCATGTTAGCCAGGATGGTCTCGATCTCCTGACCTCGTGATCCGCCCGTCTCGGCCTCCCAAAGTGCTGGGATTACAGGCTTGAGCCACCGCGCCCGGCCATCCTAGCACTTTGGGAGACCAAGATGGGAGCATCGCTTGAGCGCAGGAGTTCACAAGCAGCCTGGGCAACATAGCAAGACCCTGTCTGTACAAAAATATTACAAAAATTAGCCAGGCATGGTGATGTGTGCCTGTGGTCCCAGCTACTTGGAAGGCTGAGTTGGGAGGATTGCTTGAGCCCAGGAGTTTGTGACTACAGTGAGCCATGATCACACAACTGCACTCCAGCCTGGGTGACAGATTAAGACCCTGTCTCAAATAATATGTAATTCTAAATTTTAAGAAAAACACTGTAGAAAATGAAGCACCCTCCTGAGGAGCCTTTTTAGACAGTTTTTCCTAATCACCTCCCACTCCAAAGAAAGTGTAATACCACAGACCTACTATATATCATTCATTCGTTCATTCATTCATTTATTTATTTGGAAATGGAGTCTTGCTCTGTCACCCAGGCTGGAGTCCAGTGGCGTGGACTCAGCTCACTGCAACCTCGGCCTCCTGGGTTCAAGCAATTCTCCTGCCTCAGCCTCCCCAGTAGCTGGGATTACAGGCACTCACCACCACGCCTGGCTAATTTTTGTATTTTTAGTAGAGACGGGATTTCACCATGTTAGCCAGGCTGGTCTCGAACTCATGACCTCAGGTGATCTGCCTGCCTTGGCCTCCCAAAGTGCTGGGATTATAGGTGTGAGCCACCACACTTGGCCGACTATCTTTTAAATATACTGTGGCCTTTGGAAGCCACAAACCATTGTACTAGCTGAATTTTTTTCACTCCCTAAGAACCAAGTTTTCCCCCTTTGAGAATGCCCATCTTAATTATTCTTTAGAATACGATTTTTAAAAATGCATGATACTTTACCATATGGCAGAACCATAATTAACGTAACAGCCCTTACCCTCTTGCTGTATCTCTCTCTGTCTCTCTCTCAAAAATTAAGACACATGGGGTTTTTTTTGTTTTTGTTTTTTTTGACCATTTTAAATACTAGAATAAATCTTTGTACAAAAATCTTGATGCCCTCCAAATACAGTGAACATGACATTGACTCTCCCTGCTCAGTTGTGGTGACATTGATGTGTGTATACTGAGCAGGCCAATTTCTAATATTCTTTTCTCACCTTTCCTGACACTGCACTGTGTGCATCTGCCCTAAGCCCTTAGTTATTGGAAGCAAGACATGGCATCATGTGCTGAATGTTTCATATGTCTCAGGTACTCACCTACTTTGTTGTTTTGTTTGTTTTGTTTTGTTTTGTTTTGAGACGGAGTCTTGCTCTCTCCCTAGGCTGGAGTGTAGTGGCTTGATCTCAGCTCACTGCAACCTGTCTCTTGGGTTCAAGAGATTCTTCTGCCTCAGCCTCCCTAGTAGCTGGGATTACAGGCACCCGCCACCATGCACAGCTAATTTTTTTGTATTTTTAGTAGAGACCAGGTTTCACCGTGTTGGCCAGGCTGGTCTCAAACTCCTGACCTCAGGTGATCTGTCCACCTGGGCCTCCCAAAGTGTTGGGATTTCAGGCGTGAGCCACCGCACTCAGCTCTCCCCTACTTTTAATCCTCAAATCAGTCTTAGGGAGTATCGTGAGTTGAGAATGCTTTCTGGAAAGTCACTTGTCCAAGATCACATAGCCAGTCAGAGGGGAAGGTAAATGTAGCTCTGCTTGACTCCAGAATGCAAGCTCCTAACCAGTTCTTGATATTCTGGGTATAAAGAAGGTTGAAGAGGGAGCACTGCTCCAGTGAATCAACAGGCTCTTGGAGGTGGCCATGAGTGCACACACCACCAGCTTCAGGAGGAGGAAAAAGTAGAAAATCCAAGCCCGTTTTTTTGTGACTGCCAGGAGTTGACCCAACATTTTTTTTTTTTTTTTTTTTTTGAGATAGGGTTTTTGCTGCCCAGGCTGGAGTGCGGTGGTAGGATCTCGGCTCACTGCAACCTCCACCTCCCAGGTTCAAGCGATTCTCCTGCCTCAGCCTCCCGAGTAGCTGGGATTACAGGTGTGCACCACCACGCCTGGCTAATTTTGTATTTTAGTAGAGATGGGGTTTCACCATGTTGGCCAGGCTGGTCTTGAACTCCTGATCTCAAGTGATCCACCCACCTCAGCCTCCCTAAGTGCTGGGATTACAGGCGTGGGCCACCACACCTGGCCGACCCGACCTTTTTAAGTAGCTTGTGAGGAGAATGAGTTTGTCTTTGTCTACCCAGTCCCTGGAATGTCTCTAACTTGGAGTGCCCAGCCAGCCCCTCAAAGCTGAGTTTCTGGGGAAGCCATGACTTTTCATATTAGGATGTCTTTGGCTCATTACTGGGAAAGATCCCTCAAGGGCCTGTTCTGTTTTGAACTGTACTCAGTGTTGGGGAAGATAGAAGCAGCAGTCCTTGTCCTCCCTGGCCACTGGCAGTAGGAGGAAGGACAGCCCAAGCCTGTCTCCTCCACTGGCCGCTGTGGAACCTGGGGTGTGTTTTAACTCATTAAGCCTCAGTTTTCTTTAAAAAAAAAAAAAAAAAAAAAAAAAAACTGGAATGAGTAGTACCTATCTTATTTACCTTAGGATAGTTAAAAGGTTAATTGAAACATAAAAGCATATTATGAAGTGTTTTACCAATTCCTGTTGAAATTGATAGGAAACACAGTAGGGAAGACTGGGACTGAGCGAGATTGGGGTACGAGTGTGTGGAGTGTTGAGTGGCATGATTGGAGAGAAGGGAAGTGTGAACACACTGGCGTAGTGGTAGCAGAAGGGCCCCACCAGGGTATGAAGAGCTGAGACTGCACCTGAAAACTTAGAAGCAGGAACTCCCTGTCAAGCGCACCCTACATGGCTGACCTTTACTTAGTGACAGTTCTCAAAATGCTGTGCAGGGCACCGCTGCACTCCCCCAAAACGTACATGTATGGAGACGTGGCTCTGCCACCCACCGTTCAGTCTATTCTGTAAGCCAATGAGAATGCAACAAGACCAGAATGGGACTGAGGGTGGCCTGTGGTGACCTGTCAGGGACTATTTAAACCAGCCGCAAATCATGTGGCAGGGAACAGATGCCTGAACTGGCCACCTCAGGGGCCATCTCCCACAGTTTGCTGTACTAGCAGGTCTCTGTTTGCTTGTGAGTGTTTTTAATCACGGTCAGCTTTTAGTGTGGGTTTGAATGTAACAGACTGAGCTTAGAAAAGCTCTCTGTAAGGAAAGGTAAGAGTTGGACTGAGCAAGAGTTTTGAAAAATAGTGACAGTCTCATTCTCCTTTGGAATGCGAACAGATATTGAGGTGTCCAGTGAACGGCAGCAAATTTCCTACCTTCAAGGCCCAAACGTAAGCTAGTGCCCTTATGTTACATGCAACTCATTTGCCAGGTACCTGGCAACTCATTTTTCAAGTACCTCCACTACTCGCTGACACAGGAGGACACAGGATATTAAAAATGAAATACAGTTCTGTCAGTTATTCACTTATTCTCCAAAATACTTGGAAGAACTAAATATGAAACCATAGGAACCAAATCACCACGTAGTTCCTATACTAGCCAAACTCCTTATTTTTTAATTGATTGTTTTTAGGAGGATAGTATTTTATTCACTAAAACATTTTTGTTAATACTTCTTTATTTTTAGGATGAGCTGCCATGATGTGGGCTACAGAGGAGGGTCACATATGCTTCTATCCCCCTTTTAGAGAATCCGCACCTGTCCCAGTTGCTGATTTCCACTACCAAATGTGAATTGCAACTATTTTAGGAGCACTTAAGCACACCAGAAAAATGAGTGATTCTGTTCTGGCCCACACCGCATCACTGATGTACCCCCTTAAAGCATGTCACTGAGTTCATCACAAAAGACTGCTCCTCCTGTGCCCTCCACAAGCCTCCACAAGGTTAGAACTGTCCTTGTCTTAGGGAAAAAGAGAGAGACAGGCACCAACTGGGTAACCTCTGCTGACCCCCACTGTACTTTACCATAAGTAGTTCCAAATCCTTCTAGAAAATCTGAAAGGCATAGCCCCATATATCAGTGATATAAATAGAACCTGCAGCAGGCTTTGGTAGGTGATGACTCTAAGGTGGACTGGGAGGCAGCCCGGCCTTGGCAGGCATCATCCTCTAAATATAAAGATGAGTTTGTTCAGCCTTTGCAGAAGGAAAAACTGCCACCCATCCTAGAGTGCTGCGTCCTTGCCGCCCCCCCACCCCCCGCCCTTTATTGGCAGGAAGGACCAGCAAAGCCTCATCTAGGAAGAGCCCCTCACCCATCTCCACCTCCATTCCAGGTCTAGCCAGTCCTGGGTTATGACCCTCGTCTTTCAGCCCCAGGAGAGGGACACACATAGTGCCACCGAAGAGGTTGGGGGAGGGCCTCAGCCCACCAAAACCTGGGGCCAGTGCGTCCTAGAGGAGGGGAACCCTCACCCCTTCAATCCCTTTAGGAGACCCAAGTACGCTGCGCGTCCCTGAGGCGGACAGTTCCGTGTGCCCAGGCTTTGCGTCTGACGGGCCTATCCCCGGGAGCCCCGGCGCTCCGCCCTCGCCTCCCCCCGCCAGTTGTCCATTCTGCGACAGCTGCGCGCCCTCCGGCCGCCAGTGGCCCTCTGTGCGGTGGGGGAAGGGGTCGACGTGGCTCAGTTTTTTTTAAATTCAGGGAGCTCAGGGGTAGAAAGAGAGAAATGGAGTTCCAGGGGCGTCAGGGGGAGGGAGTTCGCCTTCCTTCCCTGCCTGAGGCTCAGGAGTGACTGCTTCTCCAATCCGCCCAAGCCCACCACTCCACACGTCTCCCTCCTCCGGGTAGTCGCAAGTGGGGGTTTGGGAATCTGAGCAAAGAACCTGAAGAGGAGTTGAAATATTGGAAGTTAGCAGTCAGGCACCTTCCCGAGCTCCCAGGGCGCTCAGAGTGGGCCTGGGTGGGTAGGCCTTCGGGACAGGTGTGGTTCCCGGAGCGCAGGCGCACACATGTACCCACCGGCGCACGAGGTGACCCTCGCCCCACCCCATCCCCTCCAGCGGGCAACTGGGTCGGGTCAGGAGGGGCAAACCCGCTAGGGAGACACTCCATATACGGCCCGGCCCGCGTTACCTGGGACCGGGCCAACCCGCTCCTTCTTTGGTCAACGCAGGGGACCCGGGCGGGGGCCCAGGCCGCGAGCCGGCCGAGGGAGGGGGCTCTAGTGCCCAACACCCAAATATGGCTGGAGAAGGGCAGCGACATTCCTGCGGGGTGGCGCTGAGGGAGTGCCCGCGGGCTATATAAAACCTGAGCAGACAGACAAGCGGCCACCGCAGCGGACAGCGCCAAGTGAAGCCTCGCTTCCCTCCCGCGGCGACCAGGGCCCGAGCCGAGAATAGCAGTTGTAGCTACGCGCCCAGGTAGGGCGGGAGTTGGGAGGGGCAGGGGGACAGGGTAATATCGAGGGGAACCTGAAGGACTCCGGGGCTGAACCCAGTCGGTTCACCTGGTCAGCCCCAGGCCTGCGCCCTGAGCGCTGTGCCTCGTCTCCCGAGCCACATGCGCTTTAAAAAGGAGACAAGACAGCCTCTGGAAATTAGACGTCTCCAGATTTTTCTCTAGCCCCTCGGGGCTGCTTTATGCGGCGTGTAGGATGTGCCTAGGGAGATAAACGGTTTTGCTTTAGTTGTCGCCAAGGCAGTTGCCTTCCGAACTAGCGCTAGAGCTAATGAGAGAGCAGCCAGGACCACCCACGCTGGGTTTCCAACAGGCAAAAAGGCCCTTTCTGAGTTTGAAATGTCATAGGGTTCCTAACAGGTCACTCTTCCCTGGATGGGGTGCCAACGCCTTTCCCATGGGCATCTCCTTCCACCCTCACGCTGGCCCAGCGAGCAGGCAGTGCCCAGGCCTTATCTTCCTGGGTGACAGATGTGGTCAGGGAGGTGCAGAGAGCATGGGCACCAGCGTCCAGCTCCTGGAGCAGGTGTCAGGCAGGGAGGGCAAACAGGTCTTGGGGGACATGTTCCCCTGGCTGTGTGGACAGAGGACTTCTCAGTGTGGTCTCACGACCCTGTGCCCCTTTTCCTGGTGCAGGGCAGCCCTTAGCCAGGGGCAAAGCTCAGGAAGAGAACCCCTGGTCGCCGCCCTGGCAGAATTTGAGTGGTTCTGGTAGGGGATATCCCTAGGTTCCTGGGGAGGGAGGACGTCGGGGCCGGCCAGGTCTCCCCCGCTGCCGCTGAGACGTCTGCGCTGATGCACCGCGCGGTCTCCTTGTCCTTGCAGAAACTAGACGCGATGTGCGACGAAGACGAGACCACCGCCCTCGTGTGCGACAATGGCTCCGGCCTGGTGAAAGCCGGCTTCGCCGGGGATGACGCCCCTAGGGCCGTGTTCCCGTCCATCGTGGGCCGCCCCCGACACCAGGTCAGGCTGCCGCTCCGCGGAGGGAGCCGGGTCGGGGTCCCCGCGTAACCCAGCCTGGTGCCACCCGGAGCGGCGTTAATGGGTGCGTGGTGTCTCGGATCCGCAGGGCGTCATGGTTGGTATGGGTCAGAAAGATTCCTACGTGGGCGACGAGGCTCAGAGCAAGAGAGGTATCCTGACCCTGAAGTACCCTATCGAGCATGGCATCATCACCAACTGGGACGACATGGAGAAGATCTGGCACCACACCTTCTACAACGAGCTCCGCGTGGCTCCCGAGGAGCACCCCACCCTGCTCACCGAGGCCCCCCTCAATCCCAAGGCCAACCGCGAGAAGATGACCCAGATCATGTTTGAGACCTTCAACGTGCCCGCCATGTACGTGGCCATCCAGGCCGTGCTGTCACTCTACGCCTCCGGCAGGACAACTGGTGAGTGCCCGCTGCGCCCAGGCCCCTCTCCCGCCCCGCCCCGCCCCTAGCGCTGAGCGCCCAGCCTCGGCCTCGCCCCCAGCGACTCACTCTCTCCCGCGCGCGCACAGGCATCGTGCTGGACTCCGGCGACGGCGTCACCCACAACGTGCCCATCTATGAGGGCTACGCGCTGCCGCACGCCATCATGCGCTTGGACCTGGCGGGCCGCGATCTCACCGACTACCTGATGAAGATCCTCACTGAGCGTGGCTACTCCTTCGTGACCACAGGTGCGCGGAGCCCCGTCACCCCGGGAGGGAGGGCTGGCGGTGGGCCCTGAGTGAGGGCTCCTCTCCTGCTTCCACCCTACGCAGCTGAGCGCGAGATCGTGCGCGACATCAAGGAAAAGCTGTGCTACGTGGCCCTAGACTTCGAGAACGAGATGGCCACGGCCGCTTCCTCCTCCTCTCTGGAAAAGAGCTACGAGCTGCCAGACGGGCAGGTCATCACCATCGGTAACGAGCGCTTCCGCTGCCCGGAGACGCTCTTCCAGCCCTCCTTCATCGGTGAGCCCCGCGCGCCCGCGCTCCGGCCCCCAGGCCCCGCCGGCCCCCGGCGCCCGGAGCTCCCGCTCACGCTCCCTTCCGCGGTCCCCAGGTATGGAGTCGGCGGGCATTCATGAGACCACCTACAACAGCATCATGAAGTGCGACATCGACATCAGGAAGGACCTGTATGCGAACAATGTCATGTCGGGGGGCACCACGATGTACCCCGGGATCGCTGACCGCATGCAGAAAGAGATCACCGCGCTGGCCCCCAGCACCATGAAGATCAAGGTGGGCGGCGGCCTGCGCGGGCTGTCGGCGGGGTGGGCTCTGGGGTGAGGTCTCCCCACCTCACGCTCTGTCTTGCAGATCATCGCCCCGCCAGAGCGCAAGTACTCGGTGTGGATCGGCGGCTCCATCCTGGCCTCGCTGTCCACCTTCCAGCAGATGTGGATCACCAAGCAGGAGTACGACGAGGCCGGCCCTTCCATCGTCCACCGCAAATGCTTCTAGACACACTCCACCTCCAGCGCGCGACTTCTCAGGACGACGAATCTGCTCAATCGGCTGGCGACTGACCTCCAGCCACCCCACATTCACTTTCTTCGTAACAACTTCCTTTGTTGCCATCGTAAACTGACACAGTGTTTATAACGTGTACATACATTAACTTATTACCTCATTTTGTTATTTTTCGAAACAAAGCCCTGTGGAAGGAAATGGAAAACTTGAAGAAGCATTAAAGTCATTCTGTTAAGCTGCGTAAAGTGGTCGTGTTTATTTGCTTGGGGTGGGAGTGGAGCCGGAAGCGGGATTCCCATCCCCCCACATCCTCCTTAGTCACTTTTCACAATACCCCAAATGAATGGGCTCCCTGGAAGACAAAAGTTACAACTTCCCATGCTCCTCTGCCGGTTTCCCCAGTGGATCAGATCCATCCCAGATCACTGGCAGCTGTTGGTGGCCTGACCTGACCCTCTGGAGTGTGGCGAGGCAGCTTTCTTCCTCTGCGCAGCGCTCCCAAGAGTTGCCAGCCCTGCCGGGGCGGCCTCGGCTGGTGGCCCTGGGCCCTTCAGGCAGCCGGCGCTGACCATGGTGCTGGGGCCGGAGAGCTGTTTCTCAGAGAGCATCTCAGCTCCGCCTATGGTGTTTGCTTACTGAATCTCCAGATCTGAGAGGGGGCTGTGTTCTGTATTTAACAAGTTATTTTGTTTTTGGTTTTGTTTTTAATAGAGACAGGGTCTTGCCCCTGTTGCCCAGGGTGGAGAGCAGTGGTGCGATCAGAGCCCAACTGTATCCTCTAACTGAGCTCAAGGGGTCCTCCCACCTTAGCCTCCCCAGTTGCTAATATTTTCGTATGTGCCACAGCGTCCAGCTAATTTTTTATATTTATTGTAGAGACAGAGTCTCAGGGTCTTGTTATGCTGCCCAGGCTGGTCTCAAACTCCTGGCCACAACCAATGCTTCTGCCTCAGCCCCCCCAAAGTTCTGGGATTACAGGTCTGTGCCACTATGTCCAGGCTTAATAAATGAGTTTTAATTTGCAAGTGAAGACCGTCACTGTCTGTCTCCAATTGGGAAGTCCTTTGCTTCACACCAGGTGCTGCTAGTAGAAAGAAACACCCCCTCCTGCAGGGCCTGGGAAGGAAACAAGGAAGGGCCACGTGAGAGCTCCAGAAAGAAGGGCAGCAAAGAAGCGTCAGAGGGGTGGGAAGCTGAGGCTGGCACTGGAAGATGGGGAGGTAAGCAAGGGAAGGAGGTACACCCTCCCCCCCCCGAAAAAAGTTTTAAAGGCACCAAATTTATCAACAGTTTGAATTTCTGTGGGAGAGTGCAATACCTATTCCTTAAAATGAGCTTAAAGTTTCCTAGTCAATGTTCTCAAGAGCAGTGGCCCCTAAATACAACGAATTCAGACTCAAAGTAATAAACTCGTTTGTAAGTAAGTTTATAGCTGCAAATGACAAAATAGCTATGTTATATGCCACATAGTCAAATGTTTAATCCCTCATTTTCTGGCTTATTTAAAAACTTCAGAAATCTTTGAGGCCTCCAAGGGTGTGGTACTGTCAAATCCAGATATCAAGAGAATTGACAATAATCCTAAAATTTAAGATTTTAATAAAACAATTATATAATACCATGTTCATTGAAAACCTTGTATTGTCCCACTCAGGGTGGATGAAGGTTAAAAATGGGCTAAATCCTAGTCTTTCAGAGAGATACGGCTTTTGCTGATAATACTAACCACTATAGATATATCTGATATAATAATATACTAGCATATTGGTAATATTGAATATGCAAAGGCATATCTGAGCAAACACAACCTATACACACATAGCTTAAATAGTTCATTCGTGGCCAGGTGCAGTGGCTCACACCTGTAATCTCAGCACTTTGGGAGGCTGAGGTAGGAGGATCACGTGAAGCCAGGAGTTCGAGACCAGCCTGGCCAACATGGTGAAACCCTGTCTCTACTAAAAATACAAAAATTAGCTGGGCATGGTGATGTGCACCTGTAGTCGCAACTACTCGGTACGCTGAGGTGGGAGAATCACTTGAGCCCCAAGAGGCAGAGGTTGCAGTGAGCCAAGATTATGCCACTGAACTCCAGCCTGGGGGCAGTGAGACCCTGTTTCATAAATAAATAAATAAATAAATTCATGCAGCCATCAGCCTGGTAAAATATCACTATTACATGTGTTAGCTGACTGTCATGCTAATGATGTTTGAACTAGAACCCTAAATCAATTGGGATTTAAGTAAGATATGTAAGGCCTGTTTCTCCTATGATCATAATCTGTAAATGACTCATAATAGTTTAGAACTGACAGAAGTTTTCAGTATACTGTGATAGTATTTTGTCAAGTGCCAATTTTTAAAACCCATCATTGACATTACTGTTTTACCAAAATAAGTGCAAAAATTATAAATTACATGTTTTCACTGGAAATGCACGAAATCTAAAAAATGTCATTTATTATTTATTTATTTTGAGATGGAGTCTCGCTTTGTCACCCAGACTAGAATTCAGTGGCTCGATCTCGGCTCACTGCAACTTCCGCCTCCTGAGCTCAAACAATTCTCCTGCCTCAACCTCCTGGGTAGCTGGGATTACAGGTGCGCACCATGCCTGGCAAATTTTTGTATTTTTAGTAGAGACAGGGTTTCACCATGTTGGCCAGGCTGGTCTTGAACTCCTGACCTCAAGAGATCTGCCTGCCTTGGCCTCCCAAAGTGCTGGGATTACAGGTATGAGCCACCATGCCTGGCCAAAATGCCATTTCTCTTCTGACACTTCTCTAAAAGGAAACAAGCGTCTTGCATTTTATTAGTATTCCATATCTTTTCTGCTCTCATATTGGGTTGTGGCCATAGATATTTTGTAAATTGTGTTACCAGTATTAGGCCCGAAAGAGGATTTTTTCTGTGGTATGGTGTGGTCAGGAATGAATCTTTAAAAACAATCCAGAGCATATACAAATATTTGTACTATGTGAGGACAGAAATAACTATTTTCTGCAGCTACACGGGTGTTTGTGGTAACAAGAACCAAGACCCTGTGTGGCAACGCTGTGCTGGGCCCTGCAGAGGGGATTATACCACAGTGGTCTTCCCACTAAAAAGCCCTCTCAGAGCATCCATTTAGAGCTGTGAGAGAAGTGAAGGCCACAGAGATTCCCCCCACCTATTGCTTATCATGTTTCCTTAGACGTGGCAAAAGGACTCATCAAGGATCTAACTGGACTTATTTCCTTCTCATAAAAGCTCATTAAGTTGCCACTAACATTTTTCCCCACTAAATCTATATGACTAGTGCACAGGAGGAGAAAGATAGGGGAAAGAAGAAAATGGAAAGAGAAAAGGTGTCAGGATTAAAGCGTGGGACCAGGATTGAGAAAAAAGACTGAAAGGTCTCAGGACTGGGCGCACCCTGGGCTCTCTCATTTAAACCTTTGAAGATTAGAATTTGGGAGTATCAAGGTCCTTCCTGCTGCATCTGTCCCAAGGCCTATCACATTCACCTCAGATGTGGTAGAATGTACAAAGGGTTAGTGAACTATTGTATTGCTCAGCTTCTTGGTTTTTTGTTTTATTTTTCTGGAGACAGAGTCTAGCTCTGTTGCCCAGGTAGGAGTACAGTAATGTGATCATAGCTCACTGCAGCCTTGAACTCCTGGGATCAAATGATGCTCCTGCCTCAGCCTCCCAAGTAGCTAAGACTACAAGCATGTACCACCACACCGGCTAATTTTTCTTTTATTTCTGTAGAGATGGGGTCTTGCTATGTTGCCCAGGCCAATCTGAACTCCTGGGCTCAACTGATCCTCCTACCTTGGCCTCCCAAAGTATTGGGATTGCAGGCGTGAGCCACCATGCCTGGACATATTGCCCAGTCTCTATGTGCAAGGGGTACAGAGAAGGCCAAGATATGTCCCATCCTTAGGAGTCTGCTGCCATGATCCTTACCACGACTAGCCTCTCATCCCTTGGCTCTTCCTGTTACAATTCATTTTTATTTTTTATATTTTAGAGACAGGGTCTCACTCTCTCACTCAAGCTAGAGTGCAGTGGTCCAGTCATAACTCACTGCAGCCTTGATCTCCTGGGCTCAAGTGATCCTCCTGCCTCAGCCTTCCAAAGCACTGAGATTGCAGGTGTGAGCCACTGTTATTGCCCCCCACCCCGCTCCCTGTCCCTTTGTTAAGACAGGGTTTCACTATGTTTCCCAGCTGGTCTAATAGCTGGGATTATAGGCATGGGCCATGGCACCAGGCTCTTCTTGAGTCTCTTTCTGGCACAGAGCACACTGGGGGCTACTGGTGGAGAGGAGGCAGGGGCACACCCTCACTGTGAACTGTTTGGATTCTGTGGGTTCTGTGCTGTGTCTCACTCTGTTTGGTTAGTTGTGGCTGTGAGGTTGCTCCACTGCACGGTATTGCTTTCTCACAAGATGGGATGAGTTCCAGATCCTGGTTCTTGTGGAGGAAACACATCCCTTATTGTGCTCAAGAAGGCCTGCTTCTCTCTCTGGCTCCAGGGACACAGAAAGTGGCATGGCCTCACCCAGCAGTGCCTCAGCCAGAAGGACTGGAGGGAAATGGGCTCTGCCCATGGGGTCAGCCTGCCTGCCTGCCTCTCCTCTTTGACTCCCTTTCTGTCACTTCCATTTCCTTTCTGCCCTGCTGTGTCCTCTGGAAAGCATTTGTTTTACCACTGTTGCTATGTCCTAGGGCTTTTGAGGAGCTACCATGAACTTCTGAGCTTCAATGTGGCTCTCAAAAAGAAGCTGAGGAAGCCTGCTTTGTTGTTTAGACAGGTGGCACGGTGGCAACACGGGGGTCCCATGTCCACCTGCATCCTTGTCACTCCCAGCCAGAGCCCTGTTCAGGCAGGCCATGGGCTGCAACTTCCAAAAGGGGTGTGAGGTGGCAGAAGCAACTGCAGGGTAGCTCATGGGAGACAGGAACATGGGTGGCTCCCCCAAGGCCATCCATATCACTTAGGAAGCTGGAGGGCCTGTCACTGGGTGAAGGAGCCCCAAGCCCTTGACTGGCCCTGCCTTCCTTGTCAGTTTCTTAATGGCTTATTCTGATATTGAACCATTTCTGGGGATGGTGAGTGAGGGAAAGGGAAATTTTGAAGGGTGCAAAGATGATATTGGTGGTTCTCATGGGTGTGGATAGAATCAGGGTTGCCTTTTACCACCCCATTTTCTCCAATTTCCTAGGTGGTGCCTGTGTTCTGTTTTGGTTGCTGTAACAAAGTACCACAAAATGGGTGGCTTCAAACAACAGGAGTCTATTCTCACAGTTCTGGGGGCCAGGAGCCTAGAATCCCAGTGCTGGCAGGATAGGTTCCTTCTGAAGGCTCTGAGGGAGAAACTTTCCATGCCTCTCCCAGCTTCTGGTTGTTGCCAGCAATTCTTGGCATTCCTTGGCTTGTAGATGCATCACTCCAACCTCTACCTCCATCTCCACATGGTCTTCTTCCCCATGTGTTTCAATGTATCTCTGTGTGTTCACCTGGCTGCCGCCTTCCTCCTCGCCCTCCTCCTCCTCCTCTCCTCCCCTCCTCTTCCTCCTCCTCTCCTTCCCTCCTTCTCTTCCTCCTCCTTCTCTTTTCTTCTTCCTCCTCCTCCTTCTCTCTTCTTCCTCCTCCTCCTCCTCTTCTCATCCTCCCTGCCTCCTCCTCCTCTTCCTCCTCCTTCCCTCCTCCTCCTCTTCTTCTTCAATCAGAAATCTTAAATTTTACACCTATTATGTCACAATTTCATAGAGAATAGGTTCCAGCAGCTCAGGCTTCGGTTCTCATGAGGTGTGCTGTTCCAGATGAGGTAGGCTGGTGTTTCAGTTGAACCTAGGTACCTTTCTCTTTGGCTTCTTTCTTTTACTGATTTTTTTTTTCTTTTTTCTTTCTTTCTTTCTTTTTCTGAAACGGAGTCTCGCTCTGTTGCCCAGGCTGGAGTGCAGTGATGCAATCTCGGCTCACTGCAAGCTCTGCCTCCCAGGTTCAGGCCATTCTACTGCCTCAACCTCCCGAGTAGCTGGGGCTACAGGTGCCTGCAACCATGCCTGGCTAATGTTTTGTATTTTTAGTAGAGACGGGCTTTCACCGTGTTAACCAGAATGGTCTCGATTTTCTGACCTCGTGACCTGCCCACCTGGGCCTCCCAAAGTGCTGGAATTACAGGTGTGAGCCACCGCGCCTGGCCATGATCTTTTTTTTTTTTCAATGTGTTTTAGGAATTTATCTTGTGTGCCTAATATTCTCAATAACAACATTTATTATCTCGGCAAGAATCTTGTCCTTAACTTGTTTGTTTGTAACAATGTCAACAGCATGCTGGGTAACACTGTATTTGTGGGACATTCCCCCCACCCCTTTTTTTGAGGCGGAGTCTCACTCTGTCACATAGGCTGGAGTACAGTGGCATGATCTCGGCTCACCGCATCCTCCGTCTCCTGGGTTCAAGTGATTCTCATGCCTCAGCCTCCTGAGTAGCTGAGATTACAAGTTCCTGCCACCACGCCCAGCTAATTTTTGTATTTTTAGTAGAGATGGGGTTTTGCCATGTTGGCCAGGCTGGTCTCAAACTCCTGACCTCAAGTGATTCATCCACCTCATCCTCCCAAAGTGCTGGGATTATAGGCATGAGCCACTGCTCCCGGCTGACATTCCCTTTTGAACAGTGCCCATTCCCTTGATGTCATCAGAAAGATTCAAAATAAGAGATATATCAGACACTCCTATACATCCATGATTATGGCTAAAATTAAAAAGACTGGTAACACCAAATATTGGCAAGCATGTGGAGTAACTGAAATTCTCATACTCTTTTAAGTGGAAATATAAAATGGTACAACTTTGGAAAGGCATTTGGCAGTTTCTTATAAAACTAAACATACAACTATTCTAATACCTGAGAATTTCACCCCTACGAATTTACCCATGAAGCATGAAAACATATGTTCAAACAGAGATTTGAGCAAGAATGCTAATAGCAGCTTTATTCATAAAAGTAGAAACTGGTAACAGCTTGGGTATCCATCAACAAGAAAAGGAAGAAACAAAGTGTGTGTAGGCTTATAATGAATACTATACAGCAATAAAAAGGAACAAACCATGGATACACAAAACAACGTGATGGATCCCTAGAACATGCTGAGTAAAAGAAAATTTACACAGAGCAGTATATACTGTAATATTCCATGTATATGAAATTTGAGAATAGGCAAAACTAGGAAAAAAAATTAGAACTGTGGTTGCCTCTGGAAAGTAGAGAAGGAGATTAAGAACTGGCATTATGAAACTTTTGGTGGTGATGAAAATGTTCTGCATCTTGATAAAGGATTGGGATATACAGGTTAAATTCAGGACTATACCCTTAAGATGTGCATTTTACTTTACATGCCTTTTAATAGAAGCAAATTTTTTTGTAAGCAAAAATTAGGATGTCAGAACTTCTTGATATTCTTTGCATTTTATTTAATTTTTATTTTTTATAATTTTTTTTTCTTTTTTTTTTTT